>NW_024349800.1:60701316-60863737 GCF_902729225.1 Pteropus medius | reverse complement strand
CTGGGGACTGCCTGGTGTCTGGGTTTGCCCTGGCGGGGCCCCTGCACACCTCTCCTACCACTCTCCAGGCGCCCCCGGCCCCAGGCTTCGAGAACAAGTCTCTCCTGCCTCAGCTTTGCGCGCGCCCTTCCTGCCGCCCAAGGACCCTGCCCGGCCCCCTCTCCTCCCGCGTTTCCTCCTGCCCGGCTTCTCGAGCACAGGGCCGGGCCCTCCTTCACGTCCTTTGTGTCACTGAGCACCATTTCCGAACCCAAGAGACACTCAGGAAATATTTGTTGAACGAAAGGGTACAAGGAGTGCTCTTCCTGGGTATGAAATGAACTCCCGGTGACTTTTCCAAGGCCGCATCCCGGCCAGTGGCGAAACTGAGACATCCTGCCTTTTTAGCTGTGCTCTTCAGAATGACTGTCCTCAGGCTTTTGCAAGTTCACATATTTTGTACCGTTTTCTGTCTCCTCCTGTATTCAAGGCTCTGTGTTATCTCCAGCTGCTCCTTCCTCTTCCTCTGTTGTGGTGTTTCTGATCTTCTGTGTGCTTGGAAATAAATAAGCTGCTCAGCTTATTCATCGATTGCTCAGCCACACCAGCCACCCCGTGGTGGCCCCTGGCTGAGCCTGCCACCCGTGCTGTAGAAGTGCCCTTGGTGGGGCTTGCTGAGGGACCCTGTGTCACCTGTTGTCATTTCCTGAGGGAGCACCATGTCACTTGTCATTTCCTGAGGTTGTCATTTCACCAGAGAGCTCGTGTCACCTCAGCAGGTAGCCCTGATACCTGTTGTCATTTCACGCCCTTGGACTTCAGACTGTGCTGCAACCCACCGCACACCTGGGCCGCCCACAGTGCTCGCTCCTCTCCGCGCAGGTCCTGGGGTGGCCGAGTCATCCTGGCTAACCGCTCTGCAGAAGAGCCGCTGGCGGTGACAGAGGACAGGGACTAACTGGGCGCACCTGAGCGGGCGGGGGCAGCTCTGCCTGCCTGGCTGTTGCCCTGCGTCAGCAATTTTTATTGAGGGTCCTGGTAAGGTTTCATTTTCAAATCCTCAGCCAAAATGTTTGAAAACACTGACCTAGACGATCTCTAAGGCCCTTGCAGTGCTAACCTTCTCTGGCTTATAAAACTTCTCTTCATAGCTGTAGGTATATTTGCTAGAGGTCGCTGAGGTCAGGGGGGCCTGTCCCAACTGTCCCTTAGGGCTGCCCTGGCTACCCAGAAAGGAAAGGTGAGCGTGGCTGAGACAGAAGCCAGCTTGAGGTGTGGCGGGCGGAGCTCCCTGGGGTGATGAGGGAACTGACATTTGTCTTGGCCTGAGTGTCCACAGTGTTCCCCTGCTGGTCGCTTCACAGAGTGAGGTGGCAGGCAGGGAGCTTCGAGACTTGCTCCAGGCCACACAGCTGAGCCTTGGGCCGCAGCTGACCTCTCCCTGTGGCCTGGCAGATGTAAGCCTGGGAACTAAGTTTTAGGGTACAATCAGAGCTTTGGGGAACAAGGTGACGTGTGGGCGTCCACGCCTGAGCTGATGGGAGACGGCAGGTGCTGGATGCTGAGGCTCCGTGGGGTTCGGCCGGCAGTCAGCCTGGGCATCGGGGCGGGGGGAGAGGGACGCCGCTGTCATCCCGTTGGCCGACGCTGAGATGAAGCGCAGCCTGCCGGTGAGCTGTGACGAGCTTTCCGAAGTGTTTTAAGTCTAAAAAAGCCTGTCGAACTCAAAGTTTAGTTTTGTGCATTGATTTGCTCCCAGGCTGCGGGATGTGGATTTGTCTTGTCATGTGACTAGCATCAAACCTGGAGTGTGTCCCGCCTTGGGGGCAGGGTGGGTGAAGTCCCCTCTTACTCAGAGGGACAGGAGGACGGGAGGGACTTGATGGAGAGTGAGCAGAACGGCTTGTTTGGGGACTGCCAGAGACAGTGCCTTATCTCATCCCCTCTCCCTTCCGAGGAGGCCGAGGGCGGTTCCAGGGGAAGTGACTTGGCTGAGGTCACAGAGGTAGAGGCGGCTCCGCCGGTCCTCTCATTGCGTTTCCCCAGGCATCATCCAGCTGCCTCCTTTTTCCTTCTCTTTTCTTCTGGTCCCCTGAGCATTTACCAGCTCCTTCCATTTAAAGCTTCCTTACAGGAGCATCTCTGAGCTGCTTTTAAATGCGCGTTCGGGTCCCCTCTACCTGGCAGGTTGCTCTTTTCTCTGCATCCGCCCTCCTCCCCTCCAGCCACTGCCCCACCCCACCACCCCGAGGTCCCTGTTTTGATTCCCCCGCCCAGCTTTGGGCAGCTTCTGCCCGGGTGTGGGGGGTGGCCCTGGGCTCCCTAGCCAGCAGTCATTCTCAAACTTGCTCCATGGCAGGGGGACTTTATCCAGGACGATTGTGACAGGGGAGAGAATACGGCTCGGCCAAGTGGGGCTTCACAGCCGAGGAGCAGAGTGAGGGGGACGGTGGGTAGAATCTTCAAAGTTAATTTATTCTCTGTGATTAAAGCAGTGTCCTCATAGTAGGCACTCGGGCAGTAGAGAGGAGCGTAAATCAGGCAGTCACAATTAATTGTAGACGCTTGTGCCTGCACTCGGGGAAGTGGTTTGGCATTTTTCCTCCTGACTCCCGCTCGCTGTGAAGCCTCTGGGGGACATTTTGCCAGCGTGCTGGTCTCAGCGGCTTCCTGCCTTCAGCGCAGGCGGCAGGAGGTGGTCCCTGCAGGGAACGGGGGTGGCCGCAGCCTCCCAGGCAGCTGCCCAGGGTCCTGACAGCAGGTGCGCCTTCCCCTGGCCACAGACTCACCGCTGTCTGCACGAAGGGGTCCGTGAAATCTGGAGACAGGCGGGTAGGTACCGTGTCATCATGTGCATCTTCAGTCTGCAAAGGAATAGAGGCTTGTCCTCCGCATCCAGACTTTATAGGTGCCCGACGGATACGTGTCATAGAAATGCGTATATTTAGCAAAAAAAAATAAGAATAAAATAAAAAAAATCACATTTTCATTTAGTTGTGACTGATCGTTCTGTAAAGGCCTGTAAACGTGCCAGGCCCCGGCGAACCCGCCTTTCCTTCTCCCCGCTCCCCCTCCCCCAGGGGGCCCCTCCACCGAGGGGGGAGGGGTCACGTCCGTGTGTGTTTTCTGTTCCCGCCGCACACGTGCACAGCCTGCAACAAAGCGTTAGCTTTTACGAGTGAGAGGTGCTCACAAGCTGTGTCGCCGCCTCCTGTCCTTACCCTTCGCGGCTCGCCTTTGCCATCGCGTCCGGCACCGTCTGAGCTTCGCCGTGTCGCCACGTAGATACGGCTCACGGCCCTCTTCTTTCTCTTTCATTAACTGCTGTATGCAGTGCCATTGCCCCCCAAGCCACCAGCTCCCCGTTTCCCGAGTTACGTACGGTTAGGGCATTTGCATCTTCTCAGCATTCTAAGGCTGTGTCGCGAACACCGGGCGCCATGGAAGGCAGCCTCGGAGACGGTGCCTGCGATCCCTGCACCCCGGCATTCGCACCGTCTGTAAGCCCCTCCCCTGGAGTGTGGTCCGGACTTAATTGATTGGATTCTAGCCCATAGAAAACAGCAGAAGGGTGGGCCGTCCCTTCCAGCGTTGGGCTATGAAAAGACCGTGGCTCCCGCCCTAGGTGTGCTCCCTCGCCCTCTCTTGGGTCACTGGTCCTGGAGGAAGCCAACCGCCAAGTGGCGAAGCAGCCCTGCGGGAAGGCTGCCAACGACCCCACGAGTGAGCTAGGAAGCAGATCCCCCCACCTCCGTTTCAGCCGAGCCTGCAGATGAGACCGCAGCCCTGGACAACAACACAGCAGGAACCTCACGTGAGACCTCGCGTCAGAGGCACCCAGCTAAGCCGCACCCAGATTCCCGACCCAAGAACCTGTGAGATAATCGTGCTTGTTGTTTTACACTGCTAAGTTTTGGGGGGTGATTTGTTACGCAGCAATAGATGGCCAATACGAGCAGACCCGGAGAGTTCCCACGGATATGTGGAACGCGGAGTGTAGAATTCTCGGCTCCTACTGTTGGCTCACGCTCACCGTTACTGTTGCTGACGGAATCGACCCGCGAGGTGTTCGTGGCGGTTTATTCTCTTCTCCGCAGGGATAAGCATCTCCTTCCCCCTCTCCAGCACGCGTGCTGTCAGATGTTACCATGTTAACACAATTTATCTGATGAGTGCAAAATACTATCTCGTGGTTGTTTTAACTTATACTTCCCTGAGTCCTCCCCAGCTTGAACGCATTTTCGTTGTTTTTATTGTCTCCTCTGGTTTCCTCTGCTGTGAATTACAAGTTCGTTTCCTTTGCCCAGTTTCGTTTTGAGTGGATTATCTTTTTCTTATTCATTTTTAGATTTTGAAAAATATTCTGGAGACTAATCCTTTGTCAGCAATACTGTCTTACGCTTTGCTTTTCAAAGTTAACGGCATATTGAGAATGGTTTTCTCTGCCAGCGTGCATACCATTTTACCGGCCTTCTATTGGAGTGATATATCTATACGTAGATATATTAAGGCATGTTAGGTAACATATAATATATTTTATTTATGTAATGATACGTATGATTTATTTAACTGGCCATGCGGGTTGTTTGCAGTTTTGCGTTAGGAGAGGGGACTCAGCTCCGTGTTATCGGTCGACACAGGTTATATTCTGGTAACAAACGACCCCCATCTTCTTGCTTTGCAATAACACAGCTTTCCTTCTCACTCAAGTGACACGACCGCTGAGTGTTGGCCGTGGCCCTTCTCTGTGCCCTCGTCTCTCTGGGACCCAGGCTGCTAACGGCCCCAGGTGAGGCACTGCTGGTGTCGTGTCAGAGAAAAGGCGATGGAACAGCATGAGGGGTCCTTTTGCCTCTGCTGAGAAGCGGGACTTGACACGCACCACCGTCAGGTCCCTCGCATTTCATTGGCTCAAGCAAACCACGTGGCCAGGCTGCCGTCAGTGCCACCCCCACGGGGAGGGACAGTGAACACTTGGCTCAGTACGGCTTATCACATGCTGCGATGCATGGTCCAGTACTCCCTGCCCCCCAATTTGTGTGATTTTTGCCTCAGGATACATTCTTAGAAGGAGAATTGCCGCTAGGTTAGAAATAGACACATTCGTAAAGCTTTTACTGTTTGCGCCTCAGCCAGGTTTTCCTCTGTCACTGCATGTCTGCTGTGTAAGAAAAGCGATTGTTAGTCCCCAAGACCATTTTTAAAGGGAAGAAAACACTTTCGTGGAAATCCTCCGCTGCGCCACACCCCGCCCCCGCCGTGACCGGAGCCGCGTGTCTAGCTCGACGGCGTTCAGATCGCTTCGCGCTGTTTCCGTCCCGTGGCCGCTCGTGAGGTTCGGCGTTCCCGGGGTTCCTCTGCTGTTTCGCAGATGCGACGCCCGTGCTCAGCGAGGAAGAGAAACTTGCTCAGGGCTGTGCCGCCGGCCGGCGGAGCGGGCCTGGCCCCTGGGTCTCTCCCTGCCGTCCTGGCCTTCGGAAGCTGGGGCTAAAATCTCCCTTGTGCTGCGTCGCTGGCTGCGCCCAGTGTGAGTCGCGCAGTCTTCTGGGAGGCACTGGGCCCTGTGCCCTGGCAGGTCCCGTCTGCGTCCCTGGGGATGGCCGCATGGCCGCGGCTGCAGCGGCTTAACGTGTATTAAAGTGTCGCTGATCATCCTTGGGCTGGGGGAGGGGAGTTGCTATTTTTAGGAAAGGTTGAGGGAGCGGGTTAATCCCCTTAGTCGGCAGGGCTGAGGAGAAAGAGATGTGATTGTCCATGGAGGAGGATGACTTTTTCTCAGGAGTGGCGCTTTTTAGACCAAGTAGACTGGCGTGAGTGCTGCTTGGTTAAGGCCGAAATCTGTGCCGGTTAAAGGGCACGATTCCTTTCTCGGTCCCTCGTAGAACTCACTGCAGGTGTCTGGTCGGTCTCCAGCCCAGAGGAGAATGTGAGCTAGGAATAGGACCTGGTGGTGTTTGTTCCTTTGCGATCGAGGTGACATGCTATCATCATCTTTGAGTCAGGTTATTCGTTTTCTCTGAGCCTGCGGTTCACTCATCTGTGAAAAGTAAAATCCTTCTTTGCCTGAGTTACATGGATGCCGCGAGGAGCCCGTAGGGTCTCAGAGAAGTGTAGTGTGAACTGCCAACAGAGACCCCCCCCCACCCCGGAAGGCTAGAGTCACTAAGGTGGGTGATCACAGTAACAGGTGTTGGTGAAGATGTGGAGAAGTTAGAAATGCCGTGCGTGGCTGGCGGGAGTGTAAGATGGTGCGGCCGCTTTGGAAAAACGGTTCGGCAGCTCCTTAAACGATTGCACAGAATTACTATGTGACCCGGCGGCTCTGTTGCCAGGTATATCCCCAAGGGAACAGAAATCGTCCACACGAAAACGCACACGCGACTGCTCATAGCAGCATCGTGCATGATAGGCAGAGGGCGGAGACAGCTCAAGTATCCATCGACTGATAAATAGATTTTGCTTACAAAATGCGGCAGATCCGCACAATGGAAAATTAGCCACCCAAAAAAGGAATGAAGTACTCACACGTGCTGCAACATGGATAATAAACCTTGAAAACACGCTGAGCGAAAGAAGCCAGTCACAAAAGACCACCTATTGTATGATTCATTGGTACAAAATGGCCAGAATAGGTAAATCTAAAGAGATAGAAAGTAGATTAGTGGTTGCCAGGCTTGGAGGCGAGGAGGGCTGGGGAGTGGCTGCTGATGGGCATGGGGCTTCTTTGGGAGATGGAGAAAGCGTTCTGAGTTAGATAGTGATGCTAGCACATCCTTGTGAATATACTGGAAACCCCTGAATTGTGTCCTTAAAAAAACAAAAAAACAAAGCAAATAGCGGGCAATATTTTGACAAATTATTGGGAGGCAGCATAAGGGAACGGACAGGCTTGGGTAGTAGCTGCATGTCTTTTCAAACAGATTGCTTCATCTTTTTAAGCCTCAGTCTCCCCATCTGTGAGGTGGAGATAACGGCCACTCGGCAGGATTGGGCTGCGGACTCGGTGAGCCGTTCGCGTGGCTTGGCGCTAGCGTGTGCTCGTGGAGTGGTGGCTGTGACCGTGTGGCCTCCTTGCCTGCACCAGCTCACGGTGGCAGCAGTGCCGAAGTGGTCGTGTTGTCTCAGTTACTTAATGACAGCAAGGAAACAAGCCAGTGTTTGTTGAGTACTCGCCACAATGCCAGCTGCTGGTGTCTGGGTGCTTTACCTGTGCCGTCTCTAATTCTCAAAGCTACCCTAGGGCACGCTGAAATGGTTAGTGATGGACTGAGGATGTGTTTCCAGGGAGATGCCGGGTGGGGGCAGTGAGCACGGCACAGGGGAGATGCGATGTGCCGTCAGTGGGGCATCTGAAGCTGGGTGACGGGCACCCATCATTGATCATACTAGTATCTCTGTTTTAGACATATTGGAATTTTTCTTACAATAAAAAGTTTACAAATCAACAACTATACGAGGTAGGTGCTATTATTCATGTTTCAGATGGAGAAATTGAGGTACAGAGCGTGCAAGGTTACGTGGCAGGGCTAGGAGACGGCTCGCTACCCTTTTCTGAAGCGGGGCTCAGCAGCCGGGCTGGCGAAACAGTTCCCCGGGCCAGCGGGCCTGGGGCTCCTGCATCACCCCAGCATGGCTGGTGTGCTCCCCTCTCTGCCCATCCCGAGAGACGCAGGCTTGACAGGTGGGAGATTAAGGCTGAGGATTAAAGAGGGAAGACATTTTCCTTCTGTCTCTAAATGCGGGGGGCTCTTGGATAATCTGGGCTTCGCGATGTTGGGCTGAAGTTCTTTCGCTTGATTATGTTGATCCGGTAAAATCTGCGGGCACGTGACATCACTTTGCTTCTCGTACCGTGTGACCTTTCAAAAATTTGGGAATCAAATGCGAGGAGGGGGTGGTGGCGGCGTGTATGCGCCTGCAACACTTTTCCCCCGGCCGGCCCCCCTCCCCACCCTAAGACACAGACCCGAGTGTGAGATTCCGCCCCCTGACCAGCTGTGCGGCTTGGGAGAAGCGGGCTAACCTCTCTGAGCCCAGTCTCTGACTCGGACAGGAAGGGTGTGAATGCTTCCTCTAGGGATTGCTGGAGGTCTGCAGGCTGCTGGACCACAGGGGCACAGCTATGATGTCATTGGGCCTGTTGCTAAAAACCGCACCACAATCTTGATAAGGGTGATGTTTTCCAGGGATTGGCAGAGAAATTATTGTGCCTTTCATGTTGGATAACACAGAATGTCACTTACAATGGTAGAGGAGGTGACTTTGAGAGGCCGCCTATAAGTAGTTGTGAGGATGCCCCCAGAGGCGGCCCCTCGTTTATCCCATGGAGATGCTGGCTTGGAGGGGACCGAAGTTGTGGGCCACACACTTCTGTGAGTGGCAGAGCTGGGCTCCAAGCCTAAGCTTGTCACTCCCAAGCTTAGCTTTTATGCTGTCACTTCGGATGCCCGGGGAGGCCCCTTTGGGACTTAGTCTGATCTCTAAGGACCGTTTGAGAAGAAACTGGTTTGCAGAGCCCCGCACACGTGCAAGGCCCTGTCTCTCCAGCGGGCAGTGCCCGGACCCCTTTACCTCCCCTCTGCCCATGTCCCCGTCCTGTTTACTTTCCTCTGGGCGAGAAAGAGCTTTTGCCACCCTGACGATTTCCTTTAATTAACCCTGAAATTTCTCTCCTCTGGGCTCCCTCCTAGACACACGGAAGCAGCCAGAAGACTTCAGATACTGAGGTGGGAGCCGCGGGCTTTTATAGCACTGGGAAGTGATTCGTGGCTGTGTCCTGTGTCGTAAGGCTGCAGAGGGAGGTGGGGAGGCAGACAGAGCCGGGGCTGGTGTGGACCCAGCGCTTCCTGCGGGATGTCACCGTCTTAGAGGCAACACCAGAGATTACCCTGGGGAAAATGCAAATGTTTTGAAAAGGACCACAAGTTTGGAGTTGAGGGGGTCCGTCGTTTCACAGTTGTGCTGTTCCCTTCAGATGGGGGTTTGTAAGGTTGAAGACAGGATTTGTATAGCTGGGCAGTCATCTCTAGCTCGGGGGCGAGGGCCATGGGCTCTTCAGCTCCAGGGGGCACACTGCATTCTCTCAGAGGCACCCCTGGAACGCCACGGCCCTGCCTCCTGTGTGCAAGGCCAGACAGCTCTGTGTCTTGGGATCCGGTGATAAAGGGCTGGTCCCCAGCCAGATGGAGGGTGGCCAAACATAAATAATAGAGCCCACAGGACGAGCATCCAGAGAGCTCTGGGGAGTACTAATTACTGCAGCCCGAGAGGGACTCTTGCCTGGCCTTTAAGGCTTTGGGCATGGGAAGAAATTGGGGTGAGCGCATTCCACACACAAGGAACAGCATGTGCGAAGGCATCCGGGCTTTGAAGAGCCACATGTGTTTAAGCCACGTGTTCAGTCCTTTCCGTGGCTCCCTCTAGTTGGGTTTTGTTTTGTCACCAGGCAAGGAGAGGCACGGTCTGTTCCCAGGCTGAGCTGCCACGCTCTGGAGGCTGACCCGCTGGCCTCTGAGGATTCTCTTCGTCATCTGTCCTGTGGCCTTGAGCTCAAGGCTATGACGTGTCCTGAAACACAGCACACTCGTCACTTGTCCCCTCTTCCCCTGCCCCTTTGCTGAGAAGGCCCGGGGCAGTAGTGGCTCTCTTCTGGGGCAAACAATGAAACTGGTGGTTAATTCGCACTAGTGTGTGAAGGACTGGTGGCACCTTACTCTCCCCGCCCCCCAGCAGTGTTTGGATGGCGGCCACCAGGCGGGCAGGTGAGCCAGCCTAGCACCTTCCTGCTGCTTCCAGGGGTGTTTTTCCTTTTGCTTCGAACTTTGGAGGTTTCTCGAAATCTGTAGCATTTGCAGAATGAGGAGTAGCTTTGGTTGGGGCCTCTGGTGAATGGGTTTGCAAGCTGCAGGTGCCTCTGACTGCAGAGCTTGGCTTGAGTGTGGATGCTGCCAGGTCAGCGATCCGGGCACAACCGACTCATTTCGAAGGTCAGAAACACAGCATATCCTTGCCGGGGGGGCAGTTTAGATTGGCCACCGATGTAAAGTCTTTCTCTTGTCCTCTCGTTGGGAGGTCGGGTGGCTCAGGGGGAAGAGAAGACGGTCCCTCTGCAGTCTCTCCACAGTGCCTGTGCTGGACGGTGGCCCACGACCCCGCTCTTCCCAAGCACGTCATTCAGAGCAGGCCTCCTCCGCCCTGCCTCCAGGAAGCCCCACAGACTGCGGAGAACCTTCGAGCACCAGGTCTTCGAAGCGCACGCCCAGCAGAGCGGGGCTGGCAGTGTGTCTCCCCAGAGCCCTGACCTCTTGTTGCTTTTGAACTAGGTTATTGAGCTGTTGACGACCAGGCATGAGGGGTCCTTATAAAAACTAAGAACCCAAAAAGGCAGAACGAGCCACACAGAAGACCCGGGTGCCGCGGCAGCGAGCCCATCAGCCTTGTGGCTTTGATCTTGGAAGACGTGGTCTTTGATGTTCCCTCCTTCTCCAAGGTGGCCGTCCCGAAGGAGGCTGTGAAGGGAGTGCTGTGCCTCTGAGCCAAGGATTAATTACATAATGGGGCCCAGGGGCCTGGGCGGGTGGGCGGCCGCCAGGAACGGGCGCCAGAAGGCTCCTGCCCAGGGCCCGGTGCCTTAGCTGAAGGCCCGGTCATCTGGGAAGCAGGCACGCACGCACACCTGTTAAGTGGCAGCCTTGGGCGATGTTCCTTAAACTGTACGGTTATTGTCTGTCTGGACCTCCCGACTAGTTTCCTGGGTATCACTCTTCAGGTCCCTGAAACGGAGCCCTATGCAAAGAAATTAAGAAAAGCTATCGGGCCATCTGTAGCTGCCGTTGTACCATCTGGTGGCTCAGAAATATTTTATAATCAAATGAGTAAGACAAGCTTCTCGCATGCCACACGCACGGTGCCCCCTTCCCAGCACGTTCCTCCCTCCTTCCCCCGCTCCTCTCTCTCTCTGAAACGCTGGAGAAGCCTTTTCCCAGGAGGGAAGATGCTCTGCCCTGGGTTTCGGTCACGTCTAGCTGGGCGGCCTTGGGCAGCTTGCTCGGTTCTCTCATCCTTGGCGCTAGTGCTCAGTGCCGTGACGTGAGTCAGACGAGGTTAATATACGAGTGTGTCCCTCTTATCACGCGACTCACTGCTTGTCTTAGACTTCTAAAAATTGTATACTTGAACTTTCTCTGAAAATAAATGTGATGCATGCGTGTTCACTGTAGAATATCTAGAAAATATAAAGGAACTAGAAAACAAATTGATTATCTGTGATACCCCCTCCCCTTAAAGGAGCAGCCGCTGAGAACATGTGGCCACACTTGGGAAGAGTGAGCCACACAGGTGGCCTGCTACCCAAACCACGAGGAGGACTTGTGCACGTAAATGGAAGTGTGAGTTTGTGGGCATGTCTGAGTGTGTGCTCTGGAGGGGGGCGTGTGTGTGTGTGTGTCCGTGTACATGTGAGCGTGTGCGATGCCTCGGGGTCCAGAGAGTTCCTATGGTCAGAGCAGGGGACCACAACTTCTGGGCAGGGCACTGGCACAGTTCCAGAGGAAGTGGGGGTGCTGGTGGTGCAGGGGACAGGGTTGAGGGACACGGCTGAACTCCCCGGTGACCTCTCTCAGCAGAGCTGCGGATGAGGTGGTCAGGTCCAGCAGAGCCAGGCCAGGAAGCTGGGACGTGGCGGAGGAACCCTCGTCCCGGGGTCGCCAGGAGGAGGTGGAAGGGGGCAGCCCCAGCTTGTCATCCGCCCAGCAGCCTGTACGCCTCCTTCAGGGCCCACCTCATCTCCAAATGCTAGCTTTGTACCCCGAGTCCCCACCCCATCTCCGCCCCTTGTGGCTTTTTCCCTCTTTGAAGCAGGAGGCAGTTCTTTCTTCTAGAGACAGTTAAACAAAACAAACCTGCAGATACCCATGCGGTGTAAATGATCAGTTAAGAGTGTCCCCCCCAGTTGGGGTGACCGGTCAACGAGCTGAGAACCCGAGACCCGAGCCCCGAGACAGGCGAGCACTCGGCGTCCTCACCATCAAGCTGAACTGAATGAATGTCTTGTATTTTTGGCACGACAGCATAAGAGTGAGAACGTGACAGTGTCTAACCGCCCCCTCCCCTTGTTCTGCATGTCTGTCGTAGCCCCCAAATCCCCCACAGGGTCGCAGACGCTGGCCCTCCCCCTCCCCCTCCCTCCAGTTAGAGTCAGGACAGGTTCCATTTCAAACATATGTTCCTCCCTTGCGCCCCCGCCCCCCCACACCAGACTGGTTTCTAAGGGATCTTTATCAGCTCGTGGAGCCTGCTCACTGTTTTCGTCCCCAAGGAACGGAGCGCTCAGAGATAAGCCCGAGTGTTGCATTACTGGAATTCACTTTCAGAAATCTCTAGAACCCCTGTCCCAGTTTGTGTGGGCTCAGTGTGACGTGCAGGCCGCCCTCGGGGAGGGGGAACGTGTCTGACCACGGGGGCTCTGGGGTCCCAGTGGAGGGCCCCAGGTGTGGAAAGACTCGCTCACTGTTCATTGGTTTGGTCGTTCAGGTACCAGCCCAGCCCTCTGAGTCCCTCCTCGGTACTGGGCTCTGCTGGGTCAGGACCACATGGGGATGGTGCCAAATGGGGACGGGGTGCCCAGGGCAAGCCTCCTCCCAAGCCGGCGGGGTCTCGGATCACAGCAACCTCACTGTGCCTGCCACCGCCTGGTAAAGCTGTTCCCCCTAAGCCGCAGCCTCGAAGTGGATGAGGCGGGGGGCGAAGGGTGGGTGGGGAGGAAAACAGGTTTCAAATGGGCTCACCTACCACCCCTCGTGTGGAGGGGCCTCTGCTCCCCTAGGGTTCCGGGGTCTGATTTGGGGTGTCAGCCCCGCCTTCCCTTCTTTCGATCCTGGGTCGCACACCCTGGTTCCCCTGCAGGTTTGAACGCCCCTCTGTCATCCCCCGTTCCGTGTCATGGTGGTGTGTGTTTGTGTCCGAGGGAGGCTGGGGATTCGCGGAGGCCACCTCCGCACCCCCGGGACCCGCCGTGTGCCTGGCACAGAGCATGGGCCAAGTCGACCTGCTTTCAGCTCCCCCAGCCCCTGGTTTCTGTGTCCTCACCGACTCAGACGGGATCTTGGCTTAGCAAACTGTATTTCAAACGTGAGAAGACACAATTCCGAGAACGTGGGGGGTGGGCGACGACAGAAGGGGCTCGGTCGCGTTTCGGTGGCCCGTGCCATTTCGGAAGCCCTGGTCTCGGAGGAGGCCCGGCGTCCTGGGCAGCCTCGCTCTCATTTCCATCCTGCTATCCGCTGCCTGCCGTGGACCCCGCATGGTGCAGGGACGTAGAATGCGGGGCCGGGCAGGAACGGACCCCCTAACCCTCCTGTTTTGCATATATCAAAGCAGAAACCTCACGTTTCTTTAAAAATACTCTGAACCCTGGCCCTCTCCCCGGAAACCCAGATCTGCGTGGTGTGATGTTACTGGAGCCGGTTTGGTGCAGCTGCCCCGCCTGATTTCCAGAAGGGAGCCTCTGTCTCGGAAGCGCTCCGGGCGGGGTCTGTCTGAGTTTCAGCCAGTTTGAGGAGCGTGTCCCGCGTTTACTAGCTCGGCCCGACAGCACCAGTGCACGCCGTTGTCACACGCTCCTTTCCCACGCTCCTCCCCGCTTCCCTTCGTCACGCTGTGGGTCCTTTCTCCGGGACCACGCTGACCAGTGCGGTGCAGCTGTCCTGAATTTCTTCCTGTCGTTCCCTGGAAGAAACGGAATCGGAATCTGACAGAAGAAATTTCATCACACGTTTCCTCTACTCTAAAAGCAGTGCGCACTCATTAGAACGTCTTGGAAATACTAAGTGGTAAAAGGAGGTAGAAAAGAGCGAGATCTTGTCACACCTGCCCAGGTAACCACCACGATATTTGTGTCCAGAAAAAGCACTCGCCTAGTACGATCGGCTTTGGCAGTGAGTTGCTTAATTGAAAAAGATTATTAAAGAGAGGATCATGAAAGTGATACAGACGTCCCTTGAGCATTTTATGTTAATACAGAACATTTCATCTTAACATAAAACATGCGTTCATTCCCCCACCTCCTAATTTCGGGCCAAGGCTTCTCTTGGGTTACAGATGCACTGGACGGTGTCTACATTATCCTTTTTGTGTTATCCGTTAATGGGTTTTCCACGATTCTCGGTTTCTATCAAGTGAAGCGGGAACTGAGTGCCCAATCCAGGCAGATTTTCACGTACCCCTAATATTATACAGCTGTTTGGTTCATGCCTAATTTAACAGCGATCGTCCCCAAACATTCAACTCGCGTTTGATAAAAACAATTCATTTTTAACTCCTATTCCAATGGTTTACATAAAATTTAATTCAGTTACATAATTATATAAGCAGAACTGGTATGAGCAGGTGTGAGTCTTGGTGAGCTCAGAGAGCCACCGCCCTGAGGGTCCAGCAGGCCCCCTGCCTCACAGAGGGAGCATGTCCTCCAGTCCAGGACAAGCACAGGGCAGGCAGCTAAGGAAGCTCTGTTTTTTCCTGGTCGTGTGTGTGTGTGTGTGTGTGTGTGTACGCACACACATGAGTGCACACTATATATATAGAACATTTTGTGTGATTTCTCTCTCTAAACTACTTGGAGAAATCTCACAATGTTATCAAGTCCAGGCTGAAATTTTTATTTTTATTTATTCATTTTTTTCTAACATTTTGAGCCCGCGGAGATGGAAGAGCAGGCCAAAATTTTTAAACTTGAACGTGTGACAGTTAACAGCGTACTTCATGGTGAAGGACTGAAAGCTTTCTCTGCAGCCTCAAGAATGAGGCAAGGATGTCCACCATTGCCACGTCTACTTAATATTGTAATGGAGGTTCTAGCCACAGCAGTCGGGCAAGAAAAAGAAATAAAAGGCATGTAGATTGAGAAGTCAGAAGTAAACTATTTGTAGATGAGATGATTTTTTATACAGAAAGTCCTAAAGAATTTACTAAAACTCTATGAGAGCTTTTAAACAAGTTCAGCAAGCTTCAGGAATATAAGACCAATATAGAAAAATGAATTATAACTTTATATACTTGCAATGAGCAATCTGAAAGTCAAATTAAGAAGATAAATTAAGATGATAATTCCATTTTTAATAGCATCGAAAAGAATAGAATGCTTAGGAATAAATTTAACAGAAGACCTAATACTCTGAAAAACCACAAAATATTTTGGAAGAAATCAAGACCTAAGTAAATGGAAAGGCATCGCGTGTTCACGGACTGGCAAGCTTGATATTGTTAAGGTGGCATCGCTCCCAAATTAACCTACAGATTCAGCTCAGCCCCCTATGAAAACTTCAGCTGGATTCTTTGCAGAAATTGACAGGCTGATTCTAAAATTTAATGAAACTCCAGAAATCCAGAATAGCTAAAAAACAGTCTTGAAAAAGAAGAACTGAGTAGGGCTCACACTTCCTGATTTCAAAACTTACTACAAAGCAATAGTAATCAAGACAGTACGGTACAGCACAAGGATAAAGATGTAGATCAGCGGACCAGAACTGAAAGTCCAGAAAAAACCCTCACATGTACAGTCAACTGGTTTTCAAAGGCAGCAAATAATTCCATTGGGAAAGAATAGTCTTCTTCACCATTTTGTGGAGAAGACTAAGTGCCATAGAGACTTTCTGTCTCTATGGCAAATCCATAGAGACAGAAAGTAGATTCGTGGTTGCCTAGGGCTGGTTGCCTAGGGCTGGGGACGGGGCTTGTGGTACATCTAAACAGCCACGTGCAAAAGAATGAATTTAGACCTCCACCTCACACCATTTGTAAATATTAACTCAACATGGATCGGAGACCTAAACGTAGGAACTAAAACTATAAAATTCTTAGAGAAAACTAGGTGTAAACCTTCTTGACTTTGAATTAGGCAAATGTTTTTTTAAATAACAAAAGCGTAAGTGACCAGAGGAAAAAAAATAGAATTAGACTTCATCAAAATGAAAAACTTTTGTCCGTCAAAGGGCACTATAGGGAAAGTGAAAAGACAGCCCACAAAATGAAACAAAATATTTGCAAATTATATCTATTCCAGACTTGTGCCTAGACTGTATAAAGAACTCTTACAACTCCATAATAAAAGACTAACCAATTCAAACGCGGGCGAAGGCCTCGAATAGACATTTCTCCCAGGAAGATATACGAGGGGCCAATAAGCAGGTAAAAAGATGCTCAACATCGTTCGTCAGCAGGGACATGCAAACCAAAGCCACAATAAGATACCATTTCACACACAGTAAGTAAAGTCGGATAAGTACACATGCTGGTGAGGGTTTGGGGAAGGTTGGCACCCTCGCACACCGCCGCTTGGGGTGGAAATGGTGTGGCTGCTTTGGAAGTCCCCCGGAGGTTTGGCAGCTCCCGCGTGGCACGGTTCCACACCCAGGTATGCTGCCAACAGCAGCGAAACGTACACACGAGAACGTGCACGTACGTGTGGAAACGACCCAAATGTCCATCCGCCGGTGAATGGATAAAAAAATGTGCTGTATCCGTACCGTGGAATATTTGGAAATAAAAAGGAACGAAGCACTGAAAAGAATATGCTGAGTGAATGAAGTGAGTCACGAAAGGCCGCACGTGGTGAGGACTCATTTATAGGAAATGTCCGGAATGGCAAATCCGTAGAGACAGAAAGTAGATTCGTGGTTGCCTAGGGCTGGGGAACGGGGCTTGCGGGGAAGTGGGGGAGGGCGGGCTGCTAATAGGTTTGGGGTTTCTTTGAGGGGAGATAAAAATCTTCTAAAATTGTGGTGATGGTTGCCCAGCTCTGTGCCTCAGTCTGTGAGTTGTATGGCATGTGGATTCTATCTCAGTAAAGCTGTTGTTTTAGAAACAAAATGTCCCCTACCTCCTCCATTTCCCCCATCTCAGATTCCTAGGCGAGGGAGGTTCTTCTGCAGTGTTCTTCTTGAGGTGTTTGGGACCCTCCTTTTCTCCCTCCTGATCCCTTTGAGCCCCTTCGTAGGGTGTAGGATGCACCCCGATCCCCATCTTCATATTGCTAAAACTTTTCCATTCCAGTCTCGGCTCTCATCCTCCTACTTAATGGACTGACTTCCCAGTCGATTCGTGTCTGGATCTAAATTAATTATCCTGGAAGCAGATGACTTCATTGCCCCCTCAGCTGGTTCCATTGGCAGAGGTCATGCGTGCTGTGGTGAGACCCAGGCCTGTCCCTTCCTCTGTTGCCCTCAGGGACATCTGGGATTGTTCTCAACGCCCAGGGTCAGGAGACCCCGAAGCACCCAGCTCCGGCCACCAGAGAGATGGGGAAGGAACTCTGGGCCTGGGCTCCCAACAGGTGGCACCTTCGGAGTCTGCTGCCAGGTGTGGGACATCCTATCCCTCTCACTCTCTGAAAAGAATCTTCTAGTCTTTCTGACCAACTAGTACGCTCTTTAAAGGCAGGGACGATTCTAGATATTTAAAAAAAAAAAAAATTCTGACCAGGTTAGATACTTAACACTTGTTGATTTGAACGGGTCGCTGAAAACAAGGACTCTTCCGGAAAGCTATTTCGTCAGTTCTGCAGAGAAAGTGTGGTTGGATGTTTGGGTGACCAGGTGGAGATGAGGGCGGACAATCCCCCCGCCCTGGGCTGGTAGCGATCACTGAGGATGTGGTTCTCTGCCTTGCCGTCCATTTGCTGGGGGACCTTGGGAAGGTCACTCTGCTCATCTGTACCTCAGTTTCCTCGTCTGTCCAATGGGGGTATTACTGCCCTGCTGGCCTCAACACTTTGTCTGAGAACTGACAAAAGCTTGTGCAATTGTGTTGGGCACAGGGTGGACCCCTCCACCCTCCCCGCCTCCGCCACTGGCCTTCTGGGACTGTGGCCATCTCAGTTTCACCCTCAGGGCCGGCGGAGGGCCTGGGAGATTGGAGCAGCCTGAGAGAAGATCAGTTTTTAGGACCTGAAGAAGGAGTAGTGACTCCCAGACTTCAGGATTCTGTGAACTGGTTAAAATTAAAAAAAAAAAAAAAATTAGGGCCACTATAGAGTTGCTAACTTTAAATTTTGTCAAATAAGAACATAAAACATTTTCATCGACTATTATTATTCTTTCATCATAGAAGGGACATTTTCTTAGCAACGGTTGCAGGGAAAAGCGAAATCTCGGAAGAGCAGACAGCCCTCTCTCTGAATGAAGGTCTTTAACCGTAGAGAAACCTCGACGGCATCAGTCTCCTCTGCCGTGTCCGGCCCAGCCCCCGCGTGCGGGGCCCCTATGGCGGGGATGCTGGTCCAGGGCTCCATAGCTCTTGGTGGTTTAGAGAAGGCAGGATGGAGATGATCAGCTTTCCGAATAGGTCCAGATTCTGGGGCGATTTCTTTTTTTAAACTTTTTATTGTAGAAAATTTCAAATATATGCAAATGCAGCAAGAATAATCAACTGAATGGTGGACGTTCAAAAGAACAGGATGCCTGGGATGCTTTAAATTGGTCCTCAAGCCAAAGACGTGGGCTCATCACCTGCCAGATGTTCGGTGGATGGTGGAGCCGGCACTAGCCGCTGCCTACAGCATCCCTCGGTGACTCAAGAACAAATCCGGCCCCCTGCTTGTTTCTGCAAATAAAAATTTATTGGAATAGCCATGTTCATTCATCCTTTACACCATTCTTTGGCTGCTCTGGCGTGAGGACCCGACAGGCAGAGTTGAGGAGTTGGGACACAGACCCTATGGCCTGCCAAGCCCAAACTATTTCTCTTTGGCCCTTTATAGGAGTTTGTCGACCCTTGGCGTAAACTGTGGCTGCTGAAACCCCGTGGAAAGGGACTTTCTGAGGGAGTTTTTATTCGGTGCTCGGGTTCTTTTGACCACAGACTGGTGAAGTGACCTCTCGTCTGCTCTGCGCTTGCCTTCCTCCAGTGACGGCGTGCTCACTCTCCCAGCGCCGTGCATTCCAGCCTTGTGCAATCTCGTTGCTCAATCATTCCTCGGCTGGCTTCAGCTCCCAGGCTTTCGTTTCCAGCGCCGTCCGGCCCAGCGGAAGTCTGCCCTCTCTCCCCGGCCACAGCCCTTCAGCCGTGCGCTCGTCCACTCCCTCTCTCTTCATTCCGCAAATGTCTTCGGAGTGTCCCTACCTGAGAGGCAGTCAACAGACCTCTCGAGAGCCTCCCCGTGCCCTCCTGCTCCCCTGAACTGTGAGTGACCACTTCACCTGGCCGCTCACTTCAACAGACCCTCCGGTCTCTTCTCAGAAACTCTGGGCTGAAACCGAGGCCAACCTCACCAAGCTAAGGCCGGGGCCAGGACCTACCGCCATCCAGGTTCCCCTGCCAAGGTGTCCTGGCAGGGGTTGGGGGGGTGGCATCATCATCCTCCTTGCACGGGGGTGTGTAAGCTGGGCCTTCCGGGGCTCATGGCACAGTCGGAGGCCCGGGCCTCGGGACTCAAAGCCGGGCCGCTTGGCTGCAGGTCTCACATTCTTTCCATCGTCCCCTATCATCAAGGCAGGGACAGAGACTTGTGGCTGGTTGTACAAGTGCCTCAGGTTTTCCAAGAGCCTCCGGTCCTCAATATGCAGCCCCAGGAGAACTTGTGATGTCACCTTTGTTTTGCAAACTATGGCCACCTCCCCATAGGTCCTTCCGTTGAGCAGCCGGCCCACTGAGCCTCCTGCATGTTCCAGGGACTGTGTTGGACGCTGGTGAGACCAGAGACGAGGACAGCAGTGTCCTCGGAGCTCACAGACTAGCGGAAGTTCGGGAGCAAAGTGGGCACATGCGCCCCGCCTTCCGAAGGCCAGGGGAACGGCGGGCGGCACCTTCCTGGGGGGCGGTGGCAGCAGAGAGAGGACATTTGAATTGGGCTTTGAAGGGAGCATACGAGTTTGCCAGGACAGCCACGCAGTTAACCGATCACTAGAAGCCAAGCGAGAAACCGTAATGGGTGTTCAGTCGTGACAGCTTTTTCTGGAGACTTCGTGAGATTGAGAAGCTCGCTTTGCAAAGGCGTGGCGAGGTAGGACTGCGCGTTTTTCCTAAAGAGATGAAAATGGCCTTATTAGTGGGCGGCCCACGTGGCATTGCTATGAGGGTCTCAGCAATCGGAGCCTCTTTTCTCTGATTTGGAGGTGGGAGCCCCTGGCTGAGGCGCTGGACTCAGTCTTGAAGCGAGTCCCCGTCAGGAAGCAGTAAGTTGCCTCGGGAGCGGTGGGGACTGGGTGGCACTGATCGGTGGGCCTTTTGGCAAATCGTACTTGCTCCTAACTGGCACGAGAACCCGCCCAGAGACATTCCACGTGAAGCCTGATGCTGCGGCCCGAGGTCCTGCTCTGCTCTCCAGGTGTGGGGGAGAGAGAGGCTGAGGGAGACCGGGGAGCGGAGAGAGACCAGTGGAGAGACAGATAACGGAGGTGGGCAGAGACAGACAGACAGACAGACAGAGGTCTGCAGAGAGAAGGGGAGAGATGGCGAGAACAGACCGCACAGACGAGGGGAGGGCAGTGCCCCGAGTCGCTCGCGTGCCTGGCTCTCCTCTCTCCGGGGGACACCGGTTCTGGCGCTGGGCCCTCGGGCTGGCAGGCGTCTGCTTGCTCCGCTCTGGCAGCTGGTTAAGGCCTGGGTGGTGGACGGCTCCCCGCCCCTTCCCTCCGCCAACACCGGGTATTTATCCTGGACCAAACGCTGTGGTAGGTGCTGGGGAAGAAAACGCGCACTCTGCCCCCACCCGCTGTGCATGTGGCCGTCACTGTGCCCAGCGGCCGGCGACAGGTTCAGACTGATACTTGCTCACTCTGCGCCAGGCCCTGTCACGTACGCGTTTGTTTATTCATTCACACGTTCGTTCATTCATTCTTCCGATTCCAGTGGCAACCCCGTGAGACAGGTACTATTGTTTGGGCTTGATACGTCAATTGAGGCCCAGCAAGGGCAGGTAACTTGCCTAAGGACGCACAGCTTGTAAGTTTATGCAGGGAGACCCCTTCTAACCTGTGGGGTCTGCAGGGCGGCTTTGAACTAGGCCTCAAAGGGCAGCCTGAGCAGGAGCTCGAGTTAGGGTGGGTGTGCTCCAGGACAGACGGGAGAAGAGAGAGCGTGCTCTGTGCCAGGTGCCCGTGGGGTGGGGGGAGTTGTCACACACTGTCCCACTCGTCCTGCGGCCACTCAGAGAGGCTAAGTAATTGGTCCAAAGTATAAAAGTTGGATGGGGTCCCAGGTCTGTCTGGTTCCATAGCAAGTCTGTGCCCCGTACGCCACACCACCCTGGGCTTGGCCAGGAGGAGAGAGCACCCCATGGTCACGGGCACGATGTGAGGGGCAGGTGTGCCGAGGAGCTCTCGCCTTTGCTCTGCAAGCGCCTCGCGTGGGGTCTCGGCCCGCCCGCCTCCTCCGGGTCCAGCTTCTGCCCCGTGCTCCTGTGGGCTTTTCCCAGCACACTCCGCCATCCTGCCCACGCTCAGGGGTTTGCCCCTTCACTAGCCACCCATCCCCCGAGACCGGGCGGTGTGCCCTTGTCCGCAACGCTGTTTAAAACAGCGGCGCTCTCCGGCTGTGAGGCAGACGCCTCCCGCTCCTACTGAGTGTCCACGCCGTCCACCAGGGACCTTTGTCCTGAGGGGTGGCTGAGTGGGATGGAGCAGGTGTGCTGGGCACACGAGAGGCCAGGCAGCAGGGGTAGCGGGGTGCTGGCCACATGACAAAATGCACAGCCCCCGGCCTTAGCCCAGGGCCACATGTGAACTGTCTTAGGGTTGGTTCCTTCTCCTCCGTGCATTTCCCTCATTCTTCTGCAGAGTTTCCTTCTCTTCCTTCTTTGCCGACGGTGTGAGCTGCGTGGGGGGAGCCTTGCTGTGCTGCGCCGGGGGCCAGACGAGTCCTCCCTGACTGGCCTCCTGCGGCAGAAATGCCTCCCGCATCTCCGCCAGACCGCCCCACCCCGAGAGCCGGGCTGTTCTGGCAAACATCACGACCTTCCCTCCCCACGAGGTGTTTGCAGAACGATGTCATTTACTGCCGTGGTTTCCCCGCCCGCCTTTCAGAGAGGAAAGGCCAGACAGCACGCTTTCTCTCCCCCATGCGACCCCGTCCCCGACATGAATAAAAACACAGCGGCGGGTTCTTTAGGCGGCAGGAGTGTGCTGCGTGCTGGCCAGGGAGGCGGAGGCCGAGGGAGTGCTGGCCACATCCTCCCCCAGGCCCCCAGCCCAGGGCTTCTGCCCTTGGAAGCGGTAACCGTGACCTAGAGCAGTAGCACCTGCCCGTCACGTCGTCTCCCCTTCTGCGTTGCAAATGCCTCTTGGCTTGCTGCGTGCCGTCCCCGTCACAGGAGGCTTTCTCCCGGGCCACGAGGCATTGTTGGAAGGAAGAAGGTTTGTGTCCAGTTTCTGGCTAAATGCGGCCGTGAGTGCAGTGACTCTGGTCCCGCTGTATAAACAGGACAGACGTGATGTCAGGTTGTCGGGATGCGGGGGGGTCAAGGGCGATTTTTTTGATGGAAAGTGCGAGGGGAGAAACAGGGGTAAGTCAGCAGAGCAGCCATCTGAAGAGCCCTCTCTGTCTTCAGAAACCCCGGGTGACCGCGACAGTGGCCAGCGAGGGGCTCCGGGCAGCCTCGAGGTCGGGCCGAGCCACCAAGGCCGTCTGGACGCCTGCGCTGCCCTTCGCCTGGCTTCTCCCACAGCTGTTTTCCCTCGGGGCCCACACAAGCCACAGCCCTCACTTCCCTTCCTCCTGGAACCCTGTCCTCAGTCACGTCACTGCCCCGATGGGCGGTGGCAGTCAGGCCGGCTCCTCCCCGCTCCGGGTGAGGTGCCCACCCCGTACCGAGCGTCCAGCAGTCCCAACAGTAGGGGACAATTTGATTTCCGGTCCCAACAGTAGGAGACAATTTGATTTCCGTATCTGCAGATGCATTACCCCTCCTCAGAGAAGCTGGGTGACTCTGCTGTCTCCCCACAGCTTGGAGGACCTGGAATTTGCTTTTATTATCCCCTCTCTCCCCTTCCTCCTTCCTTCTTCTTCTCTCTCTCCCTCCCCTCCTGCCCCAGCCTGTCTGTCTTTCTTCATACCTTTGGACTTTCTTGTTTTCCCTTATTCATCCCTCAGCATTCTGTCACTCGATCCGTCCTGGATCCTGGTGTGGGCCCCGCATTTGCGAGGTCCTGGGGAGATGTGGGAACAGATGGCCAGATGTGGGCCCTGCTTCCTGTCGGCCGGGGACTCATCAGGACGGGTGCGACTGCCCTGCAAAGCCCAGTGTGTGCGGCCACTGCAGGGCACTGTCGCTTCTGAAATTTGAATGTCACTCTGATTGCCTTCAAATTACTGGGAGGGACAACTCCCAACAAAGGATCCTGAGCAGGCCCAGCAGTCAGGGTCTTGGGCCTGTCTTCGCGCTGGCACTGTGAACCCCGTCGTGTGGGGACTTGAGATGACCTGCCGCACGCCACCCGCTGCGTTGACCTCTGGGTACCGTGCTTAGCATAATGCCGACGGTTCTTTTCACGTAGCTGTCACGCTCCTGTCGGAAGGCTAGCTCGTCTGTGATGGGCCCGTGATCTTTTCATAGTCACATTATTAACCCATCTGTAGCTCTCAAGAGCTTGCCAGGTGCTTTCCCGCACGGCAGCTGATTTGATTCTCACAATGATGCTACGAACTGGAGTGATCCTCTCTCTCTCATAATGAGGAAACTGAGGCTCAGAGAGCGACATGCTCCAGGTCGCACAGCTAGGAAGCGGTGGAGCGGGGCCTCGCTGCGGTTCCACGTGACTCCACTGTCACCGAGTTCGGGTTACTGAGCGACAAGTCTTCACGGAGGGCCTGCTGCATGCTGGCGTCCTGGAGGGCACAAGCAGGCATGGCGGGAGGCGCAGCCAGGGGTTGGGAGGACCCAGGCGAGGGGGAGGAGCCCGTGGCAGGTGTGTGGGCGGGCGCTTCGGGCCATCGGGCAAGGATGGCACCTTCAGGAAGGTAAGGTGACAATAGGCAGAGCTTCGAATGCCTCTGGGTCCTGCTCCCCGGGGAGATCAGCCTGTGGTTCTCGGGGTTTACTTCTGCCAAGGGGCGTCCGGGTGAGTGGGCAGGCCCGGGCTTCACGCGGGGGACAGAGCAGAGAAGGAAGGCCTCCGCTTGTCCCTGTTTCCTTGTTTGGATGAGTCTTCATTCCTTCGGGAAAGAAAGGTGAGCTGTGGGCGTGGAAGGAGGCCGAGGCCTCCACCATGGGCCCGCCGGGCGCTTATCTGCAGCTGCGGGATCCCATTTCTGCTGCTGTGGGGGAGGAGGGCGTCCATGCAGTGGCACTAGAGCCCGGGCGGGACCCCCGTGCTGTGCGAGGTCCTCGCGCCTCGTGGTCCTTGCCCCGCCTGCCCTGGGACTCCGTGTGTGCGCATGCGTATATGTGCTTGTGTGCACGCGTCCGGGTGAACATGTGCATGCGTACGGGTGTGCACACGTGTGTTGTGTGTGTGCATGCCTTTGTGTGTGTGGGCATGCATGTGTGTTTATTATGTGCTTGTGTGTGCGTGTGTCTGCCTGTGTACATGTGTGTGTCTGTGCACACACGTGTGTATATACGTGTGCACATGCCCACAGTCACGCGTGCACTAGACTGGAGCCCAGAGGGCAGGGCAGATCCTTCTCTTCTCTGTCCCCAGTGCCCAGCACAGGCCGGGCATTCAGTCGAGCACTCAGTGGAGCTTCGGCGGCCGCCCGGGGCCTCCCTTGCCAGCCTTCTGATGCCCCAGATGCAGAGAGCGCTCTTTCCTTGAGCTCAGTGCGTGTCCGCATTTCTGGAGCAGCTCACCTCCCGAGGTTTTGTCAATATTTACTTGAGTTGGGCCCTTGCTGCCTCCCTCGGGCCCGCCGTCCTCAGGCCCGCCGGGCAGTGGCGTCCCTCACAGCCTGCCTCCAGCACAGCACAAGGCTCAAGGTCAGCAGGTGTATGTTTGGGTTGAAAGATGATGTGTTTACTGAGCGTCTGCACCAGCAGCTCCAAATGACATTTCAGGAATCGAATTACAGCGTTTCAGTATTTGCAGAATTCAGAAATAGATAATTTGATTGTATCTGTTGGAAGTCATTGCCACAACTGGCTTCGTTTTCTTAGTGGGGAGAGAGGGCAGGGGAATGTCTGATGACTGGGTTCTCCCCAGGGCACGCCTGCCAAGCTGGCGGCAGCTCGTGGCCTTTCCCTGGATGGGAGCCCAAGGGCTGGAGGCTGCCTCCGGCAGGCCTCACACCGCCACTGCCTGCCACCCACCTGTCCCCTGGCAGGACCTGCCTGACGCCCGGCCAGCCCACTGGCCCTCCAGACGCCGCTGCATGGGGATAGCTGCCGCAGAGGCCTCCTCCCCCCAGTTCCGCGGGCCCAGGGGGAGGGAGCGGTCTCATTCAGCCTCGGAAGGTCACGCGATGCCTGTGCCTGGTTTCTGTGCCCCATCTTGCCCTCATGGGTTGTTTCTTTGGGGCTCATGCGTCGCCTGGGCCTCAGCCACCGTTGTGACCAGCTGCTCTTTCCTCCGTCCCTTGGGAAATTTCTCGGCCCCACGGTATCATGAGGCCACCTCTGCGATGCCGTTCTTGGCCCGGCAGGGTCACTGCCCCCTGCCTTTAGTGTCCGGAGTCGATAGCGGTTTCGAGGCTGGGAGGCTGGGCTGAGCGAGTGCGGCCGCTTGTCCCATGCACCCTTTGGCTCTGTGGGGAGCCAGCCCAGGGTGCGAGTCCAGAGCTATCTGTTGCTGCAGAGAACTGGGAGCTCTGCGTCCCTTCCCGGCAACGAGATTGGAAGTGGGTTTAAACCCCAGCGTGCCTCCCAGCCCTGCTGCTTCCACAAAGACGTGAGTTTCCCTGAGCATCTTCGGAAAAGAGTTTTGCGTGCAGAAAAACAGCTTCCAGCCCTTGGCGTGACCCTTCTCTCTGCGCCCACACCCCGTGCCGTGGACGCGGGAGCCTTGCTCTGGAGTGATGTCACGTGTGGGGCCAGGCCAGCCAGGTCCACGGCTGGGCCTCTCCGCTTTTGTCTCCTGCCTGAGGATAACTGTGCTGCTGCCTAAGAAATGAGAGCCTGGCCAGCACACAGGTCAGGTGGGTTGTTGATAAAATGTGCTTTTGTTTGTGGTTGTTTTAATGAGTAGTTATAGATACGAGAGCTCGAGAGCTCGTGGGCCTCTGGGTTGCTTCATAGTTCAGTTCTGTTTCTGTGTATGCACAGGCCTGTTTAAAAACAGAGACCCTCCCTGCCCCAGGCTCTCGGGGTGGCCCTGGTAGGGCTCAGCCGACAGCTGGTGTAAGTGGGAGCACAGGGAGGGGAACCCGAAGCCTTCCTGGAGGAGGTGGTGGCTAAGCCAGCCAACTAGGTTGGACACTGTCACCGATTACCTATTAATCAGATGATAATGAATGTGTCGTGCTTGGATCCGCCGGGAAAAGCTGAAGGTGAGCTAAAGAAAGCACGAATTCATCTGGACCAGAATCAGTTATGCTTTAAGAAGTTCAGCTTAGGATTTGGAAAAAAGAAAAGGCTCTGGCCTCATTAGGTCACCCCCAGCGTGTCCTTGAAACTTTTTCGCTCCTTGAAACGTGCTTCTTAACATTGTGGAAAGAACCACTTTCTCCTACTATATATAGCCCTTAACTCGATGCAGGGTGCAGGGTGCAGGGTGCAGGGTGCACCAGTCCACTTCTCTTCAGGAAACTACTGGGTGAGGCCCCAGGGTGGTGGGGACGCAGGTACTATGTTTGGCGTTCTGCCCAAGTGGAACCTACACGCTTGTCTTTCATGGGGCCCCAGTGGAGAGAGGTCAGTCAATCTAGGGGCCATTTTCTACTTCCCTCCAGTGACTACTTTCCCATTCCAGAAACATTCTAGTTTTTTCTCCCAATCTGGTTTCCGGCAGCTCTAGAGTGGGTGGGGTGTGGGGTAGGGGACAGAGCGGCAGCTTGTGTGGGTCTCGAGGGACTCGTAGGCAGCAGCCCTGTGCGGGGAGGGCTTGGGTTCCAGCTCCCACTGTGCCACTAGCTTACGGCCGGGCTCTGTCCCTGTGGGCCTCATTTCCTCATCGGTAAGGCAGAGGGGCCCATCTGGACTGTCACTGAAGTGCCGTGTTATGGGGCTTCCCCCTTCTCTCGTGCGGACCTGGGGCAGAGCTGGTGCCTGTGGCAGGCAGTTGTGAGTTCTCAGGCAGAGCAGGGGGCGCAGGACTCTGGGGTGGCCGAGGCCGGCGTTGGGGACGGGTGAGGCGGGCTCAGCAGTGGAGTGTGGTGTGTGTGTGTGGAGCTGGGGAGGTTGCGCGCCTAGCTGGCTGCTGGGTTAGGACGGAGGCCCAGGGGAGGAGAACGGCCTGTGGGCCAGCCAGGCCGGGCCGTACGAGGCGAGCAGCCAGGACATCCTGAGTGGAGTGGCCCGGGATGGAGGGGCTTGTCCAGGGCGGGGCAGAGCCGGGCAGGCCTCCCGCAGCTTCTCTATTCACCATGCAGCTTCCCCATGAATAAGACATGAGCAGGATGAGCGGGTGGAGGCTTTCAAGTATCATCATTATCCTCTGACTTGATAATAGAAAAATTAAAATTTAAAGTGATCTAAAGTGACAAGTGACAGGAATGTTCCTAGAAACCGGAGATTGGGTGTGAGAGCAGAGCTCAGTACAGATGATATCAAACACAGCCTCCTCCAGAGTTGGTGGATTTTCATGTTTCGGACTTCTAAGCCTAGGACAAAAGCTTCCTTTGTCTGGGGGCGCCGGGGGTCCCTCAGTCTTCATTGCCCTGTGTTGTGGGCTCAAGGCTGAGTCTCACAGTTTAGTTTATTTCTGGGTGGCTGCCACCCTGGGCCAGGCTTCTTCCCCTATTGGGGATTGGAGCTGGACACCCCAGGACCTGAGGCGCCCCCCCCTTCTCGCTCAGATCCCCCACCAGCCTTGAGATGCAGAGTCTCCACCCACCTGGCCCTCAGCCTTCTGGAGCCAGGAAGAGCTGCCAGCTGGGCAGGTCCCGGCCCTCGGGACAAGTTGGGAGACCTGGTCTGGCCCAGCAGAACCACCGCACGCACGGATTTGTGATGTCCTCGCTCCGTGGGAGGCCCGGCCCCTGTGTCTGGAATGTCCCCATTTTGTCCTCTAGGAGCTTATCGGGGTTAAACCTTCGTGCCAGAGTGCCTGTGGGACCTTAGTCCAACCTGACCGGCCTCACCTGGACTCCTGCAGCGTTGACTTTCTAAGGCGCGTTAGCCTCGAGGTCTGCGTTTTCCCCCTGGGCCTCGAGGAAAAGCCGCTTGCACAGTCTCCCGACTGGCTGTGCCAGGAGCTCGGGGCGGCCTCGCTGGGGTAGCGAGTCTGCGGTCCCCGCGCTTCCACGCCCTCCTCCCTCCTTCAGGGTGACCCGGGTCCTCCCCTGCGCATCCTCCAGGTCAGTGGGGCGGAACGCCAGAGCTCAGGGACCGCGGACTGCTGGAACACTTATTTTAATTAGAAGAGTTATGTAACGCTACATCAGAAAGTTGGCAAAATGCAGGGAAAAAGAAAAAAATGAAGTGCCGGTTGCGGCCTCCCGACTCGGTCGCTCTCATTTCTGGCCTGTGCTTCCCCTGCGGCACTGGCGCCCCTATCACACGCTGACTCCCGACCCCGGCGGCCGTCCTTGCAGTCTTTCGGGGCTACGGGGCGGAACAGCTTCCAGTCACAGTTTCGCGGTGCCCAGGACGCAGAGACAGAGAGCCCCGGCCTGCCCCCGGGGAGCCGAGCGTCCAGCCGGGAGGCACAGGTTGAACTGCCCAAGGCTTTATGGCACCCGCTGCCTGCCAGCCCATGCTGGGTCCGGGTGAGGTGCGGCTTTGAGCCAGGCCTGCCCCCTGGGAGCGTGCAGGGGGAGACACAGGTGTTTAGTTCAAAGACGAATTATGTGACCAGGGTTCAAGGAGAGGCAGGAGTCGTGTGTTGGGGCCAGGGGCCGCCGGGTGGAAAGGGAGAGGATGTCGTTGACTGGATGGGTCTGAGGAGGGCCTGGGAGCTGAGCTGGGTGTGCGCGTGGGAGGATTTGGACAGAGAGGGAGTGGGCAGACCTTTCTCGGCCTGGAGGTGGTGTCCTAACCCATCCTCCCGGCGGGGACCACAGTCCGCAGTTACCTTGTTTGGTGTGACTGGTTGATGGTCTGTGTCTTCCTCTCCGGCAGAGGACGTTCATGGGGTGGGGACTTCCCTGACCTTACTCACCCCGCAGAACAGATGCCTGAACGTGTGGGACGGAAGGATGGGGCAGGACCGGGAGAGAGAGGCCGGCGTCTGTATGATGGAGGGGTTCCGTGGGCGGGCTGCAGAAGCGGGTGGGGGCCTGAGCCCGAGGCAGATCTGGGGTCTCTTCCTTAGCCAGTCTTTTGGGAAGAAAAATGAAGAAATCACACAAGAACAAAGAGGTGGCGGGTGGGGGGAGAGAAGAAAGCCTGCCCATAATGCCAGCACAAGAGGGAACGTCGTGGCGTCTGTCCTACCCCAGGATCCCCCTGCACAGACCGTATTCCTGGAGAGTAATTTCGGATTCACAGCACCCCTTACCTACTGTTTGAAAAACTGTCGTTTTCACTTAGTGACTCTCTCTCTGTTCTTCTCTAGAATTCCCCGGGCAGGACTGTATTCACAAGAAATCCTCCTGCCTGGACGGACACTCAGCTGCTTGGCCTAGGGCTGGGGACCTCGGGGACTTTTCTTATCTGAGTGAAAAAGGAACTAGGAACGCAAAGTGGGCAGTGGGGATGGGGACAGCTGCCACTGCTGTTTCACAGGGATCAGGACACTCCAGGCAAAGCTGTCAGACGGGACTCGGAAGGAAGAATACACAGTCCAACAACTAGACCTTCATTCGAGCTTATTACATTAGCTCTGTTGTCATTCTCTGGGATGAAGGCGAATTCTGAAATCAGAATGGACCTGGATTTAAGCCCTAGATCTTTTAGCGGCTGCATGACCTTGGCCAAGTTAGCTCCCTTCCAGACTGCAGTGTGCTCACGAGGGCGGTGGGGAGTGTCCCTCCCCCTGAGAGTTGGAAGAGACAATGAAAGCCCAGAATCTTTAAGAAAAGAGCCTTCCCCGTGCTCGGTACGCAGCACGTGTCGGCTCCCTTTCTGCCCTTCTTTTATATTTAGGAAAAAAAAAAAAATGAAGGAATCAATTGAAAAACTATCGATTAATAAAATAATCACAAGAGCAGTTAGAGAACAGAGGAGTGCTGGAATGAGCCATGACCACTTACTTGACTTGATTTTCAAAGATCCCATGCTTGTGTGCTGCAATACGTTATGCCCGTGGTTACACAACTATACATTTGTCTATACGCCTGTCACAACGCACTGAGCCATGTGCCCAAAACGAGTGAATTTCTTGTGTGTAAATTATACCTTAAAGAACTCGACTTTACAAGAAAAGAGCCCATTCTTAATGCGGCCAAAGCATGTGAAAAGACCCAAGTCGAATATTAAAGAGAAAACTCCCTCTCTGTCCAAATCCTCCTAGACGAAGAAAATGACATTTAAACATTTCGCTGTTGTTAGTTTTCCCTTATTACAAAAAGTATATGTTAATTCGTCATTGAACGGTGTTCGTTGAGTGCCTACTATGTGCCAGGCAGTGTTTGAGGCTCTGGTGATCGGACTTTCAGTGTGTGTGTGTGTGGGGGGGGGTCAATACAGACGTGATGCACGAGCCGGTTATAGCTCGCATTAGGTGCCACCTGCCAGGTGGGGACCCGAGAGGGAACGCAGGGTGTGGGCGTGTTGGAGCATCTTGCGGTCTTAGATGAATCGGTGGTAGCAGACCTCACTGAGATGGTGATATTTGAGATGGGGACCTCTGCCAGGGCCGGTGGGCTGGGCAGGGCCAGGGCATGACGCAAGGAGGAGATGGGCCTGGCAGGCCCAAGGAGCGGCCGGGGGCACGGTTTTGGAAAACCTGCACGTCAGAAAGAGGAAGGAAACGCTCCCAGCCGGGCAGGGCAGTTCTGCATCACATCGTCTTATCTTTCCTACTCGTGAATGTCACAAAATACCTATTTTTTTTTTAGTTTACCATAATGAGACTGTGTTCTTTACGTACTGCGATGTCACCTGTTTAACATAATAGCGTTCTGAATACGTTTTCCCACTTTATTGCAGTCATCCTTTGTGGCCCGATTTTGCAGTCTTTGGCAGTATTTCATTCCTGGGCATTCACTGTAATTTATTTAACCGACGGCCTGCTGTTTGGCACTCGGTGCTTCTAGAAGGTACCAGGGAGAGGCATGGGACAAGCGGGACCCGCCTGGTCCAGGACGCAGGGCCTGGGTGAGGTCGCTGTCCGGTGGGCCCCTGCGGTGGAGAAGCACGTCTTTCAAAATGTTTTTGGTCGGTTACATATGTTAGATGCTCATTGTGAAAAAGGCGAAACGAGCGGACGGGAAGGGAGCAAATATAATCCGCAGCCCCACAGTTTGGGAAGTTGCAGCTGGGCCCGGCGCCTTCCCCCAGCGGCCGTGATGTACCGGGAGGGGAGGAGGCGTGGAGGAGGCGTGGAGGAGGCGTGGAGGAGGCGTGCTGCTGTTGACGGCACGCTATTTCACATCCCACTTTTCCCACTTAGTATCGTGTCACCCCGTTTTCCCGTGTCATTAAAAAACGCGTTTGTGAACTTAACTTCTGATGGCAAGTCACAGAGGTTTGAGGCTTGGACACGATTCAGTCCGGCCTTCTCATTCCATGGGAGGCGACTCTGGTGCCCCCGGTACCCTCCTGGGGACATCCCGGCAGATGTGTCTCCCCCACCTGACCTCTGTGCCTCCGACTGCGGGAAGCACGTTCGCGTCTCCAGTGAGCAGGCCCGCGATCGTCCACCTGGGCAAACGGGTCCTCCCAGAGACCGAATCTGAGGCACCGTCGTGTTCCCCAAACCCTGCCTCCCTCTTTCTGTTTGTCAAACATCCTTCACTGCGCGTTTCTCAGAAAAATCGTGAAGATGAGCACGTTGTTACCTGTGGGAGTTACTTTGATGGCACCAGGAGGCAGGTCGGATGTGGCCACTCGCTGGGCCTCCTTTCTCGGTGGCCACGCTGTGGGAAGTGAGCTGCGGACCCAGCTCTTCAAGTTCAGCAGGTGGCGCCTCCAGCAGTGGGGGCCTGGCAGTGGTAGCTGCGTGACCCGACCCCAGAGGCGTGAGTGATGGGGTGACAGTTGCCCCTGGACGTCTCTCGATAGGTGCCATGTGGCTTTACCCCGAACATGACAGAATGTTTTGTCCACCACTTTATATGAGTGGCATATATATCGGATTGCTGAAGATAAGAAACCAGAGACAGATTAAATTCCAGAAACTCTGGTAGGTTGAAAGGATGAGCTGAAAATAAGATGCAATCTAACAGGGTCGAAGGCAAGCTTTGCACTGTGTTTAAGTATAGATTTGCTCATTCATGGGTGTAGAGGTTCGAGAAAAAATAAAAGATGTGGGAGGCCTGTGCTCACGCGTGGCTCAGCATCTCTCCTCAGCTGATCCACGCAGGCTGCACCGCAGTCCCCGAGCCGGAATCGGGGGGCGGGCCTGGCTGCGGGTCCCTTGGGCAAAGCTTCCGGGAGCCAGGTGTGCCCTCTTGTAAGAGAAGGTGGACTCCCTGGCCCACGTCCACCTGGAGGTCCAGTCAGGAATGGCAGTTACCTGGGAAAACTAACTCCACAGTCGTAATTGCACAAGTGCCTACAGCAGTGAAGAGATGCACGAGGAGCTGGTTGTGCAACCCTGGGCTGCTTTTCCCTTTGCCCCAGTAAATTTACAATTAAAGAACATCCAGTTCTCAGTCAGGAAGTGCACGAGGTCTGGTCTGGAGGCTTCTACGCTCTGGGGACGGCGAGCGGTGTGTGGGCAGGGCGGCAGGGCGGCGGAGGAAAGGCCTGGGTTTCAGCGTGCGTTGCCGCAGGGCCGCTGCTGTGGGCGGGGCGGGGGTGGGTGCTTGCTGTTTGCGGCTTCAGTAGGACCAGCCGCCGGGCCTTTTCCAGCCAGGCCAGCCCTTCTGGAACAAGCTTGCACCCTGTCGAAGGCCTCCCCGGCTGTGATCCACTCAGCTGCCTCTCGCGTGAGAGCTGGGGGTGCTGACTGCAGCTGCCCGCTCACTCCGTGGTGTCTCATTGGGGTGCCTGCCCAGGCAGGGTGACGGAGCTCCTTGGAAAGTCCCTAGCAAGGAGCTCCCTACACCCCTCCCCTTCGCATTTTGTTCCCTCTCTCTTTGGGTCTCCGTTTAGATGTCGCCTCCGCCAAGGAGCTTTCCCGCATCCTCAGGGCTGTAGGCCTCTCCGTGCCCCCTGTGACATCCTGCACTCGCCCTCGTCCTGGCACGTGTCACTTTGCCCTGTCATCTCCTGAGACCCTTGTGTGAGCTCTTTGAAGGCAGGAGTTGGTCGTGTTCACCACTGCACGTGTAACGCCGATGACCGTGCCTGGCAGAAACTAAGAATTTGGTTAAATGTGTTTTGAATAAGAAAAAAAATGCATAAATGAGACTTCCGTTTTAGCTCGAAGACTAGCCCATCACCTCGATGAGAAGGGTCAAGTGTGGGGCCCGCCGGGCGTCTTGGGTGGCCTGGGTCGCCCGGGCCGCTGCTCGTGCGGGGCAGAGGCAGCCCCCAGGTCCTCACGGGGCGGAGGTGCAGAACGGGAGGCCTGCTGCCTGCATCGAGCGGCCCGGGCGCCCCTGAGGTGGGTCCCACCGGGGAGGCGCTCACCGTGAAGCACCAGGGAGGCCCTTGACCCACACAAGGAGCCGCCCACGTGCTCAGGAGTCAGCAGAGCCCCAGCAGAAGCCCTGCCAGGGTCCTTGAGTCTCCTCTCCTGCTCGGTGACGTCCTTAAGCCGCCTACCTTCTGGGCCTGGGTCTCCACGTGGGGGGGAGGAGTAGGGGACGGTGACGTGACGCTCTCTAGACTGTGTATGGAGCGGATTATCCCATCCTCCGCATGGTCTGGCGTTGGGTGTGGACACTGATATTTCGGACGAAGTGACTGTGTCCGTCAGCCTGCCTTTCCTCTGAACAACTCGGGGTGTCCTGACCCCCTTTACATAAACTCCTGCCAAGGTTCCTGGTGCCACCGAACCTAATGGCAGGAGCGCTGTCCAACAGAGTGAGACTGGCCACAGAACAGACTCCGCCCCGTGTGATCTGAAAGAACACGGGACTCCAAAGCAAAATGCTACCCCAAGGGCTGGGCTCCCCCAAACACTGTCCCCCTGCTCCCGTCGCCTGTGGTCTCCGCAGCAAACCAGCCACAAGGGATGCATGTCATCCTGTTCCCGCTGGACGCACAGTGGGCCCCTGGACACTCTTCCTGAACGCTTGGAGCTCAGTCTGCTAGAGGCCCTCCCCGGTAAGCAGAAGCGTGTGACGCGGGTGTGGCTTCCCGTGCAGCTCCGGTTCCAGAGAAGCGAGTGTGTGGGAGGCGCTGTGCCCCACGGGACCCTGACCCTTTTGGGGAATGGAAGCTCTTGCATCAGCCTCTGTCACTAGTGGAGAGGTAAACCTAAGAGCTGACACAGGGGAAGTGTGCATCACGGCCTCTCGCCCCGGGCGCCATCGACATCTGGGGCTGCGTGCTTCTTTGCTGGGGCAGGAGGGCATCCTCTGTGCGGTAGGATGGTTAGCCACAGCCTTGGCCTCCACCCATAGCTGCCAGGAGACGACTCCAGAACCCTAGCTGTAATAACCGAAAATGTCTCCAGACATGGCCAAACGTCCCAGGGAGGGCAAAAACGCCCACAGTGGGGAGGCGCTGAGTCATATGCGTTTCTCACCTGTGCACACGCACACGCACGCGCGCACACATGCATGCGCACACCTTTCTGCTGGTGGTTCTGGATGGACGCACTTGCTCTGTGGCCAGAGTCGGCTTCCTGCTCCTTACTCACACCCTTAAAAGTGTATTTCCCAATCAGAGGCAGACGGCTGAGCAACCGCCGACCTTCGCTCTCGGGGGGCAGAGTAGGGGAGCGGGCGAGAGGCTGGAAGCCTGCGAGTGCTGTGCTGGCAGAAGGCCCCTCGGGGCAGGACAGGGACAGGGGGACAAAGCCCGTCTCCTCACATCCCGTGGGGCAGCTTACGAGGAGAAAGCTCTCAGTTAAACACCCAGCAGCATGATTTCTGTTGAGTCACCTGCTCATCACTTCGCCCCTCACACTGACCAGGGGGCTCCATGCCAGGTGGTCAACTGGGCCCCGGGTAAGACCCTGTCCCCTCCGCTGTCTTTCCCCTATGGGGCCACAGACGCAAATCCCAAATCCCAGCGAAGTACAGTAAAGAAGACTGTGCAGTGCTGTAGAAGTGAGGGGCCAGGCGTTTGGGGGTGTCCCCGGAGGAGAAACGTGAGCTGGGATTTGAAGGGACAGAGCTTCTAGGCAGAGGAAGTGGCCTGTTGCTGGGGCAGAGCTTGGCACTCTTTGAAGACCTCATAGTCTTTTATTCCCAGGTGTGAAGTGAGCTGAGCAGACTGGAATCAAAGATGTAAATAAGATGGGGGGAGAGGCTCTGCAGAGACCAGCCGAGTGGCCTCTCCTGAGTGTTAGTGTGTGGAAGTAGCTTTGCAGATGTTTCTTCTCGTCATCCTCAGAAAAACCCCCTGGAGAACCTGGGGCCCCAGAGGCCAAGACCCTGACCAAGGGCTGCGTGCCGTGCGTGTGAGGCCAGCTGTTTTGCGATTGATCCGGGGGGTGGCCCTGGGACAGGAGCCCTTGCTTCTGGTGGCCTTAGCTCCGAGCGCTTGTTGGAAACACACCATTTCGGGTTGAGTCTTGGAGGTCACCTGGGCCTGGGAATTTGAGTTCTAGCAACTGCCAGGCTCCAGGCTTGTGTCCCCAACCAGGATGGTGGCTCAGACCCTGGAGGGGGGGGGTGGATGTGGGTGACCGGCGGCTCCTGGGGACCGAGTCTCTGGGGCACACGCGCTCTGCACCAGAGCCCTGCGTCTGCCGGGCTGGCCGGGGCTGGCTGTGATTTTCCATTTGATGCTGTGCAGATTTCTCTTGCGATGCAGGATGGAGACCGGTGTGGGCAGATCACGGGGCGACAGAGGAATCCGGTGTCTGCTGGCTGAGCGGTGTCGCTAATGCGATTCGCTGAGGCCTCGGCTGTTTGTGGTGCGGTGGCTGGTGCAGGAACCCAGAGGCTGCTCATTTGTGGGGAATGAATAATTTATTTGTGTTTTCAGATGACTTGTCCCTTCATCACAGAGAGGCGCGCTGTCGGTTGCTGAGTAAGTGGCTTCGGCAGGAGAACCTGCCTTCATCCAGCCGGCCCTAGACACCTGTTTCCAGGCTGTTGATTTGCAGGCTGCATTCCAGGGCAGCCTGGAACTTGTCGCACCCTCTGGTTTACAATGTCCTACCACAATTGTGCTTAAAATTAAAGGCGTGCTCTTCCCCACCTGCACCCATCCTCGGCCTGGGTGGGGCCCACCGCGGGCAGGCAGGGCGTGAGGGACGACGGGGGTGCCCCCCCGCCCCGGCCCTTTAACTTTTTACTGATGTTTAACTTGCACGCATTAAAGTTGCACAAGTTTTAAATGTACGACCTGTTAAATTTTCACGAAATGAGCAAACCTGTGTAACCAGCGCCCGGAAGCTTCCCACAGCCCTTCCTAGTCGTCACCCGCCGCCGAGGGTGGCCGCCGCCTTGCTGTCCATCGCCACGCCTCCGTCTCGCCGGTTTTCCTCTTTTCGTAAGTGGAACCACACAGCGTGGCACCCTTCGCGTCTGGCCGCTTCACTGCACACCACGGTGGGCGCGTCACCCGTGTTGTGGGGTGTAGAGGTTCGTTCCGGTGGCTCTGTGGCCTTTCGTCATGTGGAAACTGTCGTTCGTTTATCCACATATTGCAGACGGACTTTGGGACAGTTCCCCGTGGGCCGCCCCCGGCCGTGCACTCCTGAGCGTTCTCGCACCTGTCCTTGGTGGGCACGGGTCCATCTTTCTGTGGGTAATAGATCAAGGAGTTGAAGGGCCGGATCACGGGGGGCGGGGGGCGAGCTTCAGCAAACGCTCGAGCAGGTTAGTCTGTGGCTGGAGCTGTGGCCGGAGCTGTGGCTGGAGGTGTGGCTGGAGGTGGCAGCTTCCTGTGTTCTGTGACACAGCTCAGAGACATCGGTTGTGGCAGTGGACTTGGGACAGCTCCAGTGTGACGAGCACACTGCCTGGGAGTCGGAAATGTGGTTGGCCAGCGCCCAGTGCCCGAGGTGGCCGGACAGCAGGTTCTGGGCCCTGGTCTTGGCACGCAGGGCTCAGGGCTTCATTCACCGTCGCTGTAGGGCGTCTTTCCAGCCCTGCCCCCTCTTGTGAAGCGTGCAGCCTGGGAGGTCTCACCTGCACTCCTTAGCATCCGTAGTGTGTTGGGGGGCTATCCCCAGACCGGGCCGCATCCCGGACACAGGGCACGCGGGACACCCAGCATCTCCAACTCAGCTCCCGGATCGGACGGCGGAAGGAGACGCTGCAGCGCGCAGTGGGGTTGCGCAGACGTCCGTGTGAAAGTATTTGCAAGCGGCTGCCTCGTCACGCGGGGACCACGGGGAAGTCAGTCTTCCTAAACCCGGCCACCTCCGACGCAGTCGTAACCCCCCAAGCATCCATCTCTGGCTCCAGACCCCGCTGTGTTTTTCCCCCTCGGGGACTTTGCTTCCTAATTAAGTCGGATCTCAGGATGTATTAAAAGAATTTGTCATCTCGAGCACGCACTGCCCCGCTGTGAGTGGAGAGCACAGCCATCCGGTTTCCCGCAGGCCAGAGTCAGTGTGGGCGCCTGGACGCGTCCAGCACTGGAAGAAGACACTTTCCTAGTGGCCTCTCCCAAGAGCTGGCCCACAAGGATGATGGGCGCTGAGCCCCTCTGGGCCTGGACCACTGCAGGCGGACCTGACCCCAGAAATGGCCCCAGAGCCGTGGCTTCTGAGGTGGTGACCCATAACACCCTGGGGTGGCTGACTGGGCTGCTTTAGGAGCTGAACTGAGAGTTCAGTGGACCCTCCTTACGGACCGGGCTGTGTGTGTGTCCTGAGGGACTGTCCCCGCCCCAGAGGACAGTCAGATAACGAGGGCACCCCTGACACCTGGCATATCCCTGAGCGTGCCCTGCTGGGCCCTGGGCTCCTCCAAGGTGGGGCCGGTTTCCCCGCACCCAGCATACACGTCGGGAGCTCGGCTGCGCCCCTGGCTCTTAGGCGGCAGGTTCTCGTGGCTGTCCCCTGGCGGCGGCATCGGGAGGCCCTGCGGTTTGCCTCTCTGCTCCTGTGATGTGGCTCTTTGTCCTCCTGTCCCCTGGGGAGGAGTAGTACGAGAGCATGGGCTTAGATTCCTTTGTAAAGAACAACTTCATTGAGACACAGTTCACATGCCGTACAGTTCGCTCGGAGCGTAATATATGCCGTGCAGTGGTTTTTAACGCGTTCACACACGTGTGCACCACCACCACGGGCGGCCTTAGAATCTTTCTCCCAGCCCAGAAGGAAACCCCACACTCGTTAGCTCTCCCCTCTCAGGCTCCTATCCCCCACCTCCAGCCCTGAAAAACCACTGACCTACTTTCTGCCTCTACACACTTCCTATTCTGGACCTTTTACATAATGGAACCATCCGACGTTTGTCCTTTTGTGTCTGGCTTCTTCACTTAGCATGATGTTTTCAAGGCTTTCATTCCTTTTCACGGCCGAATAATGGTCCATGGTAGGAACAGACCACATTTTATTCATCCATTCACCTGTTGGGGGACACGTGAGTCATTTCCACCTTTTGGTTCCTAGGAGTAATGCTGCCGTGAACACCGCGTGCAGGTTTCGCTGTGGACGTGTGTTTGCGTTTCTCTGGGCTGTATACCCGGCAGTGCAGTTTCTGGGTTGGGTAACTGTCTGTTTGATCATCTGAGGAGCTGCCAGGCTGCTTCCGAAGAGGCGGCACCATTTCACGTTCTCCCCAGCGGTGTGCGAGGCTTCTGATTTCTCCAAGTCCTGGCCAACACTTGTTCTGATCTGACTGTTCAAGCTTAGAAGTCCCAGTGGTTGTGCAGTGGTGTCTCGTGGTGCTTTTGATTTGCATTTTTCTCATAACTAATGACGCTGGGCATCTTTTCATGTATCTGTTGGCCTTTGGTCTGTCTTCTTCGGAGAAATGTCTGTTCAAATCCTTTGCCCATTTTTTTAAATTGGGTTATTTGTCTTTCTATTGAATTGTAAGAGTTCTTTATATATTCTAGATACAAGTCCCTTATCAGGTATATGATTCGCAAATATCTTCACCCATTTTCTGGGTTATGTTTTCATATTCTCGGTTGTGTCCTTCAAAGCAAAGGTTTTAAATTCTAACGAAGTCCAACTTATCTATCTTTTCTTTGGTCATTTGGGCTTTTAGTTTCATACCTAAGCATCCTTTGCCAAATCAAAGATTGTGGAGGTTTACCTCTATGTTTTCTTCTAAGAGTTTTATAGTTTAAACTCTTACATTCAGATCTCTGATCCCTTTTGATAACTCAAAACTTCTTTTATGTGAGGCGAGGGTCCGTTTTCATTCTTTTTTGCGTGTGGTCATCCAGCTGTCTTTCGCTTGTGGTTAAGCATTCGTCGAGAAACTATTCTTTCCCCATTGGATGCTCTGGGCACCCTTGTTGAAAATCGGTTGACCATAGGTATGTGGGTTTGTTTCTGGATTCTCAGTTCCATTTCATTCATCTACCCTGTGCCAGTAGCACATTGTCCTGATTACAGTCACTTTGCAGTAAGTTTTGAAATTGAGAAGTGTGAATCCTACTCTGTTCTTTTTCAGAATTGTTTTGGTTCTTCTGGGTCCTCTGCGATTCCACATGACTTTTAGAATCAGCTCATCGGTTTCTACAAAGGAGTAAGCCGGGAAATGCGTTGAATCGACAGCGCAGTTTGGGGAGCCCCGCCACCCTAACAATGTTAGGTCTCCTGACCACGAACATGGGATATTTTCCCAATTAATTCGGTCCTTAAAAATCTTTTTCAACAGTGTTTTGTAGTTTTCAGAGTGTGAGTTTTACATTTCTTTTGTTAAATTTATTCCTAAGTACTTTATTGTTTTTGATGCTATTACTAACGGAATTGTTTTCTTAATTTCCTTTTGAAATTTTTCATTGCAGATATATAGAAATACGGTTGATTTTTGTATCTTGATCTCGTATCCAGCAATCTCACTGAACTTGCTGATCTTGTAAACAGATGTTATAAACTTGATGGTTTTCATCACAGTATTGATACAGTTCAGTACTGGTTATGTATTTTCTCTTCTCTATGATTTTCTTGATGACCTCTTCTTCAGCTCACTTCATTGTAGAAATACAATATATAATACACAGAACATGCAGAATATGTGTTAATCGACTGTTTACGTTATCAGTCAACAGTCGACTATTAGTAGTTACACTTGGGAGGAGTCAAAGTTATACATGCATTTTCGACTGCATGGGGTGTCAGCACCCCTAACTTTCACATCGTTCCAGGGCTGGCTGTATTTCTTTATTTCAGATCATCTGTTTGAGTCGGTTTCAGTAGTTTGCGTCTTTTTCGTTGGCTTCCATTCTTAGGAGCGTGTTTTCGAGGCCTGTCTCTCCTCCTTCAGTCATCATTGACCTTTTCGAGTTCTTTTATGTGCCGAGCGTTTTTCTGTCCATCAGCTCCCTGAATCTTCACAGGAACTTGATGAGCTAGATAGGATTATTATCCCCATTTTACATGCTAGGAAATTAAATAACGCATCAGGGTCACACAGTGAGGACATAGTAGAGCTAGGACCTGAGCCCGGTCCGGCCACACAGTCCTCTGTGCTGTCCCCTGCCCTGCTCCCCTGAGGCCCTGCTCTGGAGCCAGAGTGCAAGAGTGAGTCAGCTGGTCACTGCCCGAGTCATTCCCCAGAGACCCCAAACCTAAGAGAAGGGTGCGCCTGGGGCCTAACACGAGCTGGGAGGTCGGGTGTCAGGGACGGCCCCACAGAGAAAGGGACCTGTGAAGTGGGCCTTGAAGGAGCAGCCGGTGCAGGTGGGCGAGTTTGGGCTTTGTCTCCTGCATCTGCTCTCCCCTCAGTGCTCAGGGAAAGGATGTCACAGAGAATCGCGCCCCTGCCCCGCCCCCCAGGCAGGAGGAGTCTGGAGTGGGAAGCAGGGCTCGCAGGCCTGTTCCAATCACCCAGGCCTCGCAGTTGGCCTCCCGCAGAGGAAGAGGCACGACCATTTCTATGACAATTGCCAGACAGAAATCAGGAGCAACCAGACATAACTCAACATAATGATTTCTGCATAATGACTTCGGCTAAGATTCGGTTTGGAGCAATGACTGTAATCTTTATCTGTCATAGGAAAGCTGGTGGGCCAGGAGCCCCTGCAGCTTAGAGATAGAGCCAGGAGGAAATTTGCAATTGGAGTTAATGGGCTGTCTCCCCAAGCCTGCAAACCAGAGCCTTCAAGGCCTCAGGAATGACGGTCTCTCCCCCTGCGGGAAGCCTGGTGTCAGAGCCAGCCCCCTCCAAGGGGATTCGGCCTACCTGCTTTGTCACAGATGGGGAAACTGAATGACAGAGATCGAAGGGGTGCCCGAGTCACAGAGGCCATTCAGAGGCAGAGGCACACCTGGGGACCAGAGCTTCTCCACTGTCCCCACCAGCCCGTGCTTTCCCAGTGAGAGTGGTGTGTGTCTCAGTGGGGCGCAGTGGGTGTGACGGAAGGTGTCCGTGTGGCTCCACGTGCTTTCACCTGTCACGGAGCTGCTCAGTGAGCATGTTGGTCACGATGCCTTCTGCCCGTTTGTCGCATGCAGGGGCTAGAGCTTGGCTGTGGACGCTCCTGGGAGCCTGCCATGTGCCAGCCTTGCTGTGAACCACCCATCTGGCCCTTACAGTGACCCAGTGGGTCGGAGAGCGAGGTCAGGCCACAGGCCGTGGCGTGATGAGCTGCACTGACTCAGTGATGTGGCCAGCACTTGAATCCCGGTTGCAGACCAGAGGCCACAGGCCACGGCGAGCTCTGGCTCAGACATCACCCAGCAGGTGGCCAGCATTTTGCTGGGCAGCTTCTCCCGTCAGTACTGTGGTGGCCTTCCCGCCCTCCTGGTGCAGAGGGTGCCCATGTCCTGGCCCCTGCCCTAAAGTGCTGGCTCAAGGCCAGCAGCCAGGATCTTTCTGTCCTTGGCATGGGACTTGCAGAAGCTGATGCCCCCCTACAGGCACCCGGAAGCACCTGGCGAGGAAGGCTCTGGGCCTGGTTATTCGTGCCCTGTGTGACCCGTAGGTCCTCTGTTTCAGGGCATGGTCTAGGAGCCCGGACAAGGACGTGGAACCAGCCCCTGAAGGTTTTGACCCCTGTTCCATCTCTGCCTCCACTCTGTCTCGGGTAAGTCACTCCGGGAAGCCTGGTGGGTCTGGGGGCCGGGGGCGCTACTACTACTCGATGGGGTCTTGCCCCAGTGCCGGCTGTGGGGACTTGACCCAGCTCAGTGGAAAGAGGGGGGAAGACGGGGAGTAGGGGCACAGATGGCCAGCACCCCCGTGGGACGAGCTGGGAGATGAGAAGACCCACCCGGGCCCCACGGTGCCCGGGGCTCTCTCCCTGAACCGCCCGCGTCTCTCTGGGTAAATCGTTTGCCTGAGGTGCTGCGGTTCCGGGATGTGTCCAGTGAGCAGAATTAGGGCATCGGAAGTATAGAGGGGTGCACTTGGAAGTATAGAGGGGTGCACTTAGAAAAGGACGTCGTGGGAGGAGGCACAGGGGGCACCTCTGTCTGTCGTCACGCTCCAGCCACCCTCAAGCCACCGCCTGCTTCGGGCGCAAGGGAGACTCTGGCGAAGCGAGTGCCCGTGACACGTGCACTTGTCGTCCAGGCCCTGAGCCGAGGCTCAGGGGGCGCCCGCTTCCTGGACCACCCTTCCCCTTCGTCAGCCTGGCCCACTCCTGTCTGTCACCTACGACTGAGCTTGGGGTGTCATCTGTTCTCAGAGGCTTCCTCGGCCCGGGGCGGCGCTGACTGCCTGTCTCCTGTCCTCAGAGGCAGTCCGTAGGACTCCCTGTCACCCTCATTGCTGCTGGCCGTACTAAACAGGCTGGTGGTGTCTGCCTTCTTGAGCTGAGCGTTCGATTCTGTTCCCACGTGAGGAGCCAGGTGGTGGGTGGGAGAAAGGTCTCTGACCTTGGATTTGTGCACCCCTGATCTCGCCAGGCCACTATACAGACTCTCCCATTCTCGTTTATAAGAGGGTTAATCACACCTGGCTCTCCAGGGCGGTTCAAAGACTTGAGCTAAGAAGAAAGTAGCCATTGCAGTGCCTGGGGGCAGAGGGGAGGGCTCAGTTACCCCACGGTGCCTCTCCCTCCTCCTCCCGGCTGTCCAGTAAATAACACAATGACCATTAATCGTCACCCTCAGTACCGTGAGTGTTAGTTGAGGCGGGAATGTGGGGTTGAGAGGAGGCAGCCATGGGGGAGGGCCTTTGGGTCTCAGCCCAGCCCAGGAGAGCCTACCTCGGAGCCCTCACAGGAAGTCTGGAACTTTCTAGGCCCCCGAAGCAGGGGACACCCCCTTGTAATCCTCATCTTCCCACCCAGAAGGAATCGCCTTTTAGCGCTCAGCCACCCAGCTGAGATTTGGATCTAAAACCTGCTGAAGTGTCAGCCACCGAAATTTCAGAGGCTGCTGGGTGCTCAGCGTGACACCTGGTGTGTCAGAGGGTGGCAAGGGGGAGGACAGATGCCAAGCTGCCGGTTCCGTTTGAGGACCCCCAGCAGGTGTGAGGCTGTGCAGGTCAGATGGCAGCTTCCCCACAGACCCACGGCGTAGGCGCTGTCACACCGCACAGATGTCACAGGTCGTAGATGCTGTCACACCCTCACAGATGTCACAGGTGGCACTTCTAGGGCTAAGTGCTCTCCTCCCTGTTGACTGTTCCCTGCCCCCCCCGGAAACCACACCCCCTGGGCGGGGCTTTCCTGCCTCTCTCATTTGGGCCCTGCCTTCTCTGTCTCCCGCTCACCTTTGTGAAGGTGCTCACGCGGTTGGCACCAGAGATCTAGGTCAAGGTCTCCGCCTCTGGGGACAGATTAGTGGTAGGTCTCTGGGCTTTTCTCCCGGATGAAAACAGACACGACATCACGTGGAAAATACTCACTGCAGCTGACCCTCAAACAACTGGAGGTTGAGGGGCACTGAACCCCTGAGCAGCCAAAAATCAACAAACACTCTCTGACTCCTCAAAAACTTACCTGCAGTCATCCCTCAGTATCCACAGGGAATAGGTTCCAGGCCAATCTGCACCCCGCCCCCTGCCCCATGGACACCCAAATCCGAGAATGCTCAAGCTCCTTACATAAAATGCAGGGAACGGTGCACAGTGTCGGCCGTCTGCATCCGTGGATTCCCAACCGCAGATCAGAAATGCTGTTTTTCAGCCCACAGTTGGTTGAACCCACATATCTAAAACCCAGAGATATGCTGGGCCGACTATATATTTATTGAAAAAAATCAGTGTATAAGTGGACCCGTGCAGTTCAAACCTGCGTTGTTCCAGAGTCAGCTATAATTCGATCTCCTTCCACCAGCCCTAGTGGATCTGGGCGTGGGAGGGATAAATCGGGCTCTGTGAGCATCACCTGCATGCACATAGCCCGGATGGAGGCCTGCAGATTGGCACAGATGCACGGGGGAGGCGCCTGGCCAGACGGGGTCCTGCTGAGGCTGGCAGCCAAGTGTCACGATGCTGGAGCAGGTGGAGGGTTCCATAGGGGGTGGAGGAGGTGATCAGCAGTGCCTCTTCCCATCCTGAGGCCCCCTGGGTATTTCACTGCACACACAGCAAATACCCAATAACCCCAAACACACCTCCCCACCACCAAGAGATGAGGAACCCTGAGCATCAGATGGTACTGCTGGTACCTGAGCATCCTTGGCCATGGACTCCTGGGTCAGGTGATGGTCCATGGGAGGAACCCCTGCTCTCTGCCCACCCTGCCCCCGGGCACTGGAACAGAGGCACCTGTGTGCTCAGGCTGTGGGTCCCTGTCTCCACAGAGCAATCACACATTCGTGGACTCAGCAAATAGTTACTGATCACACACTCTGTGCCAGGAAGTTTCCAGGCTGGGGGCTGCCAAAGGAGAATACGCCAGAACAAAGCCCGGCCCCGGGACCTTGCATCCGAGTTTGGGGAAGAGCCAGTGAAAGTAGGAAAGGGGGCTGATGCACGCGTGCTGGGGCTTCAGGGTTGGATCGAGGGCTCAGGGAAGACCTCACGGAGGGGAGGAAACGATTTTATATCCAAAGAGCTGCCAGTGCATAGGGCTGGCGGCAGAGTGTGCCCGAGGTGACAAGGAGCAGCAAGCAGGTCATTGTCACCGGGGGGCGGCGGGGGGGGATGAGCAAGTGGGGCATGGAGGTGGGCCAGACAGGGGGATTACACCTGCTAACCCAACAGGGAAGTAGGTGATAGGAGCAGCTCAGTGCACCTCCTAAATCCTTTCAATGGTGACCCGTCCTCACACATTTCTAAGATAATTGTTGCTTATAGAGAAGTTTAGCCACAGTCCTTCCAGAAGATGTTAGATTAATAGGCGCATGGGGATTTGCGGTTCTGCAGGAGAGCATGACCAGCTAACCTCCCCGCTGGGTGTCGGGCTGGCGGCCCGCCCCCCCAAAAACGTTGGCTAGTCTGCAGTTCCCACAGGGCCGTCCACCTTGCCTTCTCGAAGTGCCCTGCTAAGTGGAAGCCGCGGGGCACCAGGAAAGGGGAATCCTTCCTAGCTTGTGAGCTGAGGGTTATTTTTAGAGTGACTTGGGGTGACTTTGCAATATCGCTTCCTGTGGGCGTCCCTGTAGACACTCAACCACAGGGGCAGATCCTGCATGACGAGCAGTTTGGGCGAACACGTGCGTGCGCACACACACACTCACACACATTATGGGCATGCACGACTCAACCGGGCAGTTCTATCCGGCCAGGGGTCGACATGGGGACTATTGTCCTGCTTAGGCAAGAGGGCAAGGAGCCACGGCCCTCTGGTGTTTCTGAGCTTCTGCTCCAGGGGAGTTTCCGCATAAGCTGCTGTGTGGGTCCCACTGAGTGAGACCCAGCCTGGGCTCACCGCCTGGCTGGGGAGATGAAAGGCGGAGGGAGGAGGAAGGGCGCCTTCACTGCCAGTGAGCCCTTGCTCAGTGCCCAGTGGGGTCAGGGCGGGCAGAGGGAGGCTCCACGATGAATGAATGAATGATCGGGCCATGTCCCTGAGATCTCGCTGCTTGTCGGCGCCTGGGTTGGGGCCCCTGAGCCAGGTCTGAGCCCGTTCGATCTCTCTGCCTCCATGTCGCCAGCCCCTTGGGGCGAGCCCACACCGATCCTTCCCATTTCCCAAAGCGTCCAGCAGGGTCCCGGGCACACGGCCCAGGTTTCTGGGACAGCCCAGCTTCCACACTTTCTGCCTTGTTGACCGCTTGAATACTCTTGGACTTGTCGAATCCCATGTGCGAATGTTCAGCCCGGGTATTCTCACTGTGAACATGCTCAGCAAATGAGCGCTTGCTCTGTGGGCTGCCTGGGACCTCGGGGGTTCTCCAGGACACCGGCTTTCTCTGAAGTTAGACACCCTCTGGGCCAGGAAGTCTCTGATGGGAAATGTAGAGACCCAGGGAGGGGGCCGCGGGAGGTGGGCGCTCGAGGGCACACTGGACAGTGCTCCAGGGGCCACAGGTCTGGGCCTGTGAGGAGTTGGGGTCGTCTGGAGGGGGCCCCACTGGCCAGGCCTTCCCTCTCTCCCTCCCTCCCTCCCTGACCTCCTTCCTGTCATCAAACCTTGTCCTTCCTGCCTTTCAGGCAACGATCTAATTGGTTATGGGATTATTCCTACCTACACCCTGGGCTAATGGAACGCAGCTCTGTGTCAGGAAGGGACCTGGGCCCCAGCCTGGAAGCTGGAGCCTGTCGGTTTCTCTTGAAATGCCGCCTTCCTGTGTTCCCCCTTCTGCCACCCGGCACCCCAGCACGGTGCCTGGCTCCCAGCAGGAACTAACTCGGTGTAGGGAAGCGGGAATTGATGCCTTGCTTTCCCGAGGAGACTGGAAGCCCTTCGAGGGCATCTTGCACGTCTGTGTATCCCCATCACTCGGCGCTGTGATCTGTACTTAGTAGGTGCTCAGTTATTGCATGTCGATCGACACTTTCTGTGTGTGAGTTTGTGGCTTGGCCCCAGTTCTCCCTGCAGAATCTATGGCGTCTGGTGGTGTGATTTTTAAAAATGACAAAAGGCAGCTTTTATGAGCTGTCTTCACTGCTGATTATAAACACACTCTAACAGCAAGTGAAGACTGTAGCAGCTGAGGCCACCGAGGGGCAGCTGGCATGTGACCATCCGTGCGCCTGGCGTGTCAGCTCGGCTGATGCCATTTTGATTGAGAATGACTTATTGTTTTTATTTCTTCCCAAAGACATTAAACATGAATCAAATAGCATACGAGATGATTCACTGGAAGTTTTCTTCCAAGCGTAAAAAAACAACAAAAAATTTTTTTTGGATCGACGTGCTGAGCATAAACAATGCCAGACAGGGGTTTGGTGCCAGCCCTCCCTCCAGGCGCTCCGCGGTGGCTGTCCCTCACAGAGGGGACTCGCCCTGTGACGGAGCCCATTGTCAGCGTACACAGAACCTAGGGGGCCATGCGTGCCTTGAAAACAGCTGCTAAGTCTAATGTTTATAATAACATTCTTACAGTTTCTATCCAAGATATCTTAGAATGTGGCCAAACCTCATTCATTTGGGGCACATGAATTCGAAATTTGGAAATGGTTCATTCGGGGCCCACGAATTGAAAATTTAGTCATCGCACAAGCAGGAGCCTGGCGGGTGTTTAGCTCTCTAACCGTCTCCTGGGAAAGGAGCTAAGCGTGTGGTGCTGCCAGCCGAGGTCCTGGGGAGAGGGACGGGCACACGCCAGCTCCGTGCACAGACGCCTCCGCTGCTGCAGAAGCCTCCGCCAGGACAGACTCGAAGGCACGTTGTAGGGTGTGACGTGCCTCGAGGCCGCATTGTCCAAAGTCACGTCTTACAGATGAGGAACGTAAAGCGACGAGGCACGTGCTGACCCAGGGTCGCCTGGGCCTCCGACCCTGTTCCGAAGGTGGAGTGACAGATGTGCAAACCGCCCCCACCACAAGCCCCCACGCAGCTCCCTCCCGGTGCCTGCCCAGTCCTTCCCCTTTACCTGCAAAAGAATCCAGAGGCACCGTATCGAGTATTTTTGACAAAGACTTTATGAACTCGTGCTGCCCAGTCGAGTGATCAGTCTGAGTTCCTGGGGTGCTGGCGTCTGTCTTCTTTCCCCTGGCTGCCTGCTCCTCACACGTCGGTCAGCGTCTCCCCTGGTTCCACACGGATCCGGTCTGCTCCGTACTGCCATTCGGTCAGTTCTGCTATTGCACCTCGGAGGTGTCTGGGGAGGCGACAAGCTCAGAGCTGCGTAGCAGGGACGAGGCACTCGCTGGTGGTGGTCTCCCCAGAAACCTGAACCTGGGGGCCGCTGAAGCCGAGATGCCCTCTGGGGCTCCCTGCACCCCTAGGATGACATCCAGAGGCTGGCCCTGCCCAGCTCCCCAGCCGCGTCCCCCGAGCCAGCCCTGGTTTCCCGACACGCCGCGGACTCCTGCAGCGCCGCGTTGCCCCTTCTCCGCTGGGCGAGCAGGAAGTTCAGGGATGCCGTCCCGGCGGCGCTGCACCTCCGGCCCGCCGGCCTGGCTCCGTTTGACACTGATCAGGCTCACAGAGCATCCCCGACATTCCTTTTGTTAGAAAAGCTGTGATAAAACCTCTGCGTATTTGTCTGATGCTTTCAATCAAAGCCCTTCCACACGCTTCATGTTCCTCTGTCCTCATGGCTCCGTGCAGAGTCAGCAGGGAGAGACCGTTCTTCCCCTGTGGCGGTCAAGGAAACTGAGGCCCCCCGAGAAGTTAGAGACAGCCAAGACCGTAAGGCGGGCGCGGGGTGCTCGAGGAGCCCTGGGCGGGCCATCGACTGCGTGCCCGCTGCCCAGCGTGAGTGCCTTACGCACACAGCCACCATCCCCACCGCATCCCCAAAGCTGGCGTTTGGTCCTGTTTTACAAAAGAGCAAAGAGAGGCTTGCTCTGGAGCTTCGGCACTGGGGGGTGCTTGACTCCAGGCCCGGCCCAGCACCCCAATAGCTGCCCGTCTGTCCGTGTGTCTCCTCCAGGGTGTGCTGGGCACTGGCCTGCAGTCTCAGCTTCCACCTGCTGGGGAGGACTCTGGCTCACATCTGGGCCAGGAGCATCAGAGAGGAGCCAGACCCACTCCACCGGCCAGAACTTTCCCACAGCCCTGACTAGTGCCTGAGTCATTCTGTGCCCAGTGCAAATAGCCAGGAGGAAGTGCCTCCAAGATGTGGGGGCGCTGGCATCCCCCATCTCCACTCGTGATGACACGGCCAAGCCTGTGGGGGGGGACTGACTCTGCCCCTCTAGTCTGATCAAACGGGGGGCCAGGTCTTTGGAGGGGCTGGCGAGGGGTGTCTGAAACCTCAGACCAGCTTCTGCCATCAGTCTGATGTTTGTTTCAACTCTGGAGTTTCAACGTCCAATCAAACAGCGATGGGGTCCCCGGGTCCTGACTAGTCCATTCGTTCTGAGTGTTTTCGTGGGGCTTGGGGTCTGCTGGGGCGGCGAGCTGAGGGGAGCTGCGAGGGATCACAAGCCCCCGCCTTCCAGTCCTCTCCCGGTTTACCGCCTCCTCGGCAATCAGCACTGCACTCGCATTCTTCACAAGCCTGCTGGATGCTACGTCCCAGCCTCTGTGGCCTGGCCGGGTGCTCGCCTGGCCTCCTCCCCTTGTCCCACCTGGAGAACTCCTGGAACCTTTGAGCCCAGCTCAGACCTCACCTGTCAAACCTCTCGACCATCGCATGGGGGTGAGGGGACAGGCCGGCTCCTCTCTGGCTCTCTGGCCCTCATGAGGGAGCCTTATGATGTGCATCACCCCCATCTCGGGGTGGGGTGGGCGGTGGGAGGACCGTGGGCATCTGGGAACAGTCTGTGTGTCTTGTTCATCCAGATGTTCCCACGGCCAGCACGGGTGAGCCTCAGACACATTTGCATGCACAAGGGGACACACGCAGACTTCACTCTCCACTCCAGCCTGGAGTTTGGGGATCTATCACCATAAGCCCCGAATTCACCTTCGAAGCAAAGCACAAATGCTTGGGTGGGCAAAAGCAGCCCGGGCTCTGTGCCCAGGATCCACAGCTGTGTTCCCACCCTCTGGCCCACCCTGCGCCTCGCGGGGCATCCAGCACCTTCTGCAGAAACATGGAACTCACGTGTGGATTCCAGCTTTATGGCGAGTCACGTGGCCTTGTTTTCGTCTCGCCTGGAATCCTTTTCCCGGTCCGTCGGCAGATTCTGTCCTGGAGAGGATCCTTCTCTCCGGCATTTCCTCTTCCTCTTCCCTCCTCGTTCTTCTGCCAGAGGCTCCTTGAGGTCCATGCCACTCACCTACCTTTCTCCACTGGGGAAGCTCGTCCCCAGCAGACTCATGTGGCAGTGATGTTGTCTCTAGGATGAGACAGCACCACTTCCCCGGCTGGGGACCCTGTTCCCTGGGGAGGGAGGAAATGGCATCGGTTTAGTGAATGGAACTCAAGTCTGACACGCCCCAGGCCCTCTGCTCTGCGGCGGCTCTTCCTGTGCTGGTCAGCGGAGGTTTCCAGAATGCCCAGTCTGCGTTACGGAATGTCCTGTCTTGGAGCGTCAGACCTGAGCAAGCGAGCACTTTGCCATCCTAATGCCTTGATGTTCCTTCCCATGTCCCTAGTGCTGGGAGAGCCACCAATGTCAGAGCAAGAGGGGCCTGGAAGAAACCCGTCGGTCACTCATCTGTTCCTGCATCCGGGCACTGTGCAAGGCCCTGGGAACACACAGCCACTATTTCGCATGTATTCTCTGAGTCCTGGCTGTGCCAGGCCCAGCTGTGGGCACAGCGGGGATGCAGACAGTCAGCAAATGCGTCGACATAGTGCCACGCGGTGGGAGACGCTGGGGAGAGGGGCGGGGTGAGGGACCAGGGTGTGAGGCAGATGCTATTTGGGATGGTTCCTCAGAGGAGGCGCCCCCAATAAGACTCACAGAGACCTGCCCGTTGAGGGCTGTGCCCCGCCGGTCCCGAGGGGCAGGAGGAGCAGGCCCGGTGGAGGGAACTGTGAATGCCAAGGCCTCGAGGCCAGAACATGCTTAGCGGGTTCTCCTACTGGCATGGGTGAGAGACTCTCTGTCCTCACGGAGCCCACCTTTGAATAAGGGGAAGACACCAATAAAACGAGGCACTAGAAGTTGAGTCAGAATAGAAATAGGTAAAAAAAGAAAAAAAATGCCGTGGGAATGCAAAGGGAAGAGTTGAGGGGAGACCGGGAAATGCACACCTGAGGAGGTGACATTTCAGTTGGGCTTTTGCTGAGTGAGTAAGAGTGTGCTGGGCGGCCGAGGCCAGCAGTCACATGGATGGATCGGTGTTTTCAGAGGTACCGGGTATGTGGGGAAAGTCGCCCACAGAGTTAGCTGTTTCTTCAAGGGAAAGAACATTCTCTTGCGGATTTTTCTTTGATTTTCTCTATCTCTTCCTTTTCTCCAGCCTCCTTTAGGGCACTTCGATCTCAGGATGGTGGGAAGGGAGGACGGCTCAAGATGGGGAGGGGATGTCGGTGCCTCGTATCCCTCCCTCCGTCCTTTCCTTTAAGCTTTAGGGAGTCATGGGGATTTTAAGATTCTGGGGAAGGGCACAGAAGTCAGGAGCGTTTTCAGTTGGGTTTCTCAATCACAAGTCACTGACCTGGAGCCCATCTCGCTGGTAAAACTGTGATGCAGCAGGTTTTCAGGAAGCCATCTGGAAATGGGCTCCCAGAGGTCAGCGGGCTGAATTTGATGCAGGCACAGCCGGTAGCTGTGCGCTCCAAATGTGTTAGTGACCTTCTTCCTAGGCTCACTCAGAGGCTTGCCTGCCAGTTAGGGACAGGGAGGAACACTCCTTTTCTGCAGCCCCGACCCCTCTGCCTTCCACCTCACCTGGGATCAGACCTGATTGCAGCTGCTGGTCTCTGGCAAAGTTCTTGAAGCTCCTAGAGATAGAACTTGTGGGACTCGCACATAATTGTGAAATGCAAACACCATTATCTTTACCTCAAGGGCACCAAGGAGTGAAAGAACCTCCTCTCCCAGCTGGGTTACAGTTAGCATTGGGCCTGTAAACTGGGTGCTCATGAACTTGGAGGGTCCCTGTTTGGTGGCTCCAGATCCATAGTGTCCCAAGGATTTTTTTTTTTATTCAGGGCTGACCAACCACTAGAAATACAACACACCACACACATGTGTAGTTTTAACTTTTCTAGTAGCCACATTTCAAAAAGCAAACAGAAACGATGAGAGTAATGTTACCAACATGATTGATTTAACCCACTATATCTGAAATGGTATCATTTATCACTTCACATGTAATCAGGATAGGAAAATTACTGAGATGTTTTACATTATTTTTTCTGCATTAAGCTGTCAAAATCCAATGTGTATTTTACTCTTAGGGCACACAAATGAATTCAGACCGGCCACATTTTAAGTGCTCAATAGCTACATGTGACTGGGGGTTACTCTATCGGACAAATCTAGTTAATAGATGGAGAAACAGGGACCCGCAGGTTGGAAGAGGCGTGGCAGGGGGCGGGGACAGGAAGCCAGGAGGCGGGGCCTCCTCAGGTCTTGGGGAGCCTGCCGGACTGCGCCCTCTAGCGTCCGCCAAGGCGCGCTGCAACTTGAGCCTCCCCAGGCGGCTGCTTCTTGAGCTAGGTCCTGGCAGCTGTCACCCATTCCCCTGGGACAGGACTGGCCCTCCCCCCCCGCCCCCCGCTCCTCGGGGCAGCTGCACTAGAAGCCAAGGCTGCCTACTTGCCCTCGCCTGCTTACTTGGAGGAGTGGAGGGCACAAACGCATCAGCCCTTCTTCCCCTAGGACAAGGCTCAGCCCCCAGAGGAGCATTTGGTGTTAGGGCACCAGGAGGGGACACTGGGTCTGGTACTGCACGAAAAACAGCACAGACCGCCCCTTCTGCCCCCGCTGCCCTGTTCTACCCGCTACAGAACAAGCATTCATCTCAAACGAGCCCTCTGGTCTCTTGAAGTTCAAATTCATGGCAGACGGCCCTCCAGCCTCATCCTGAGCTTTGGTGTTCGGTAGGGAGTTGGTCCCCGCCCCCCCATCATCTTCCCTCCAAGTGTTTCCAAGTCTTCTTGGCCCCGCAGGCTTTGGAGGTCCGAGTTGATGAGCGTTTTAGAGCAATGGGATGAAATGTGGCCCCATGCCATCAGCCAGCGTTGAGCCGTGATTAAGGGGACATTCGAGCACTTGGTTCCCAGGAGCCTCGCCGAGCAGCTGATAGAACTATGCCATTAAAAAGGCTTTAATTTGCAGGCAATACTGACTTTGGGTTAAATATCTTCGTAGGGCTCCCCGGCTACATGTGTTTATGTATTTTTAAAAAACACAATTTAGCACATTCAGAACAATAACAGCATAACTGAGAACCAGAAAGAGATGGATATAAGTGCTACATTAACTCCCTCCCCCATTTTTCCATTACTGTGAATTAATGTCGTCTTTGATGCTCTCAGAAGATTATTACTTGTCTGATCCAAGCCCTGCTTGGCGATGAAGCTTTTTAAGCCAAGCGAGAGATGCCTCTGACCTTGAATCAGTCCCCCTCCCCTGGCACACCCATTCTGCACTCCATCTTTGACTGGAGATGAAAGTGAGATTTTCTGGTAATTGAAGGCTGCGGTGTTTGCCTAACGACCAGGGCCAGGAGGCCATTTCTTTTGGGAAACAGGAGTGGCAGCTTTGTCTTTGCAGAAATGTTTGCTCTTTGTCCGCTGTCTCCCAGCCAGCCAGTCATCAATAAAGTTTGTTCATTGTCTTAATTAATAACAGAGGGGTCGCTGTGCATGCAGCACCCCACCTGTTCCCGTTCCTGGTGAGGCCTCCCTCTTCGGGCCGAGAGCCTCCAGGAGAAAGCAAAAGTGAGGTTCTTCTTCTGAACTAGTTCTTCTGAGCTTTCGGCAAGCACACGCAGGCCGGCCCAGCAAGAGATGGGAGTATGCGTGGGGCTGTGCCTGGCGTTCGTGGGCTGCACCTACTGGCTCCATGGCAGTCACAGTGCGAAGGCCATCTTGTGAGACCTTCCTGGCAAACGAGTTTAATGGCGAGGGAGCAGAGATGGAGACCAGCTGGGGGTACCTTGGTGGCCTCCACACTGCCCACGGACTCATCGTGCACCATCCTTAAGAGGACTGAGAAAATGGGCACGTGAGGATGCCTGGCTGAGAAAGACTGTGAGGTCTGTGCCCTCCACGGCTTCCGAGGCCTCCCCTGGGTGCTCTGTGGCCAGCACGCTGGCACTTTCCATCAGCCAGAGTGCAGTCCTTGCCCACCAGGCTGCGAGGGACTCTGAGAAATGTAGTCTGGCCCTGTGCCCAGAAGGAAAAGGAAGCAGGGTGAGAGGAACAAGGCTCTGTTTCTTACCCATATTGTCAGCTTGTCCACTCTCACTTTCCAGGGCCCTGGGGATCCCCACTCCCTGACCCTTCTGGAATATCCCGTGGCACCCGTTGGCATGCTTCTCCTCCCCGTCTCCTGTGCAGGCCCTGAGGTTTGACTGCCCTCTGCCCTGCTCTGTCGTTTGCCGGCCTTCCACTGGAGTGCGTTGGCTTGGGGTCATAGACATGACCTCAGAGACGTCGAGGTCACAAAGTCACACGCGTGGCCTTTATTTTCTGTTTCTTGTTCTTGTTGTTGGGTGAGGGGTGGGGTTCTGCCATCGCGGTGTCCCTATATTCTTCTGCCACACGATTATGCTGATGGACTCGGGATGTTATGACGAGCAGGTCCTGGTGTCAGACTTGTTTCTGTCAGCAGAACCCTTTCTTCAAATGAGACTGGATGCAGAAATAGATCAAAGGGTTGCCACTCTGCGGCCAGAGACGAGAGTCCTTCCTTCTGCCCTTTCCCCATCCCACAGGCCCCCAAAGCCCTCAGGAAGGACCCCCCAAGGGTACCCCCCAAAGAGGGTCACCCAGCCTCTATGCCAGCTTTGCCGAAAACCTCTCTGCTTCCAAAGTTAGCAAAACCTAAAAGCAGGTGCGTGTATGTGTGCGTGTGTGTGCGCGTGCGCGTGCGCGTGCACGTGCTCTGGGCCAGGCCCCGGGAGACGCAGGAAGTGCCGTGAGGCGGGATTGTGCAGTCACCTGTGTCTGCCTCCTGGGACACACGTGGGAGGGAGCTCGGAAGGCACGAAGCTTCCCCCAAGGCAGACCACGGCACACTCCACACTCTACCTCTTACCTTCTTATGGGCGCGTTGGCCGTACTCCTCACTCGCCCTAATCTGGTACCTTCCTTTCCAAAAACGTTTGTTATTTCAGACAGAGGAGGTGTTAGGAGCTCGGCACTTCAGTGAGATCTGGAAGCACAGATATCACAGCTGCCTCCTGGCGCGAACTGCTAGCGTCGTTCTGAGCGGCAGTTTGCTTTTCGGCGAGGTGGGTGGATGCTGGAAAGACCGTCTCTGAGCTCCGGGAGTCTTCGAACTCCACAGCAGACGGATTATTTCCATGAGGAAAGTGCGAGAATGCTGATCCGGGGAAGTGAAGTACCATCGACTAGCGCAGGCGGCCTAGCGAAGGCAGTGCTCACGACCACGTTGCCTCCCCCGGACCAGCCTCCCCCTCTTGCTGCCCACGGCAAGACATGGGACAGGTGGCCAGAGACACCTGGCCCAAGGGCTGGCTTCTTCACTCACTGCGCCCTCGCCAGGAAACGGACGGGCAAGTCAGGTGGAGATTTGCCGGTTTCCACTTTTCAGGAGCAACCTGCAGGTGAAGCAGAAGGAGACCGTACACCCTGACGATGTGGAAGTAACGATTCCCACGGCAGAGCCTGACGGGGACGGAGGTGGGGAGGGGACGGGCTTGGTCTCACAGGCAAGCGAGAGGTTCCGCGTCAAGTTGCTAGATCCAGAGAGAGAGATTTGGCTATTTTTGCTTTGGCGTATCTATTTTTTGAATAGAAAATACAGAATTCGACATTTTAAAATTGCAAAAGATTTACCGTAACAACTCCCCATTTGATTCATCGATGAGCTATCTTTCTCTAGCCAATGTTGTCATTTCCTAATAAGTCCTTCCAGACACACACACACACACACACGCACACGCACACACACATTGTTTTCTCTTTTTTCCCGCAAATGGAAGCTGGGTCGTTTATTACAAAGATGCAGGAAGTGGCAGCGCTCACGTTATTTGCACAGGTCAAGGTGAATGCGTGTTTGTTATTTTGAAAGAAATTGCCAAACTGCTATACTCAGAGGTTAGAAAAGGAAATTTAAATGTATAATTTAAAGTTATCAAGACGAATAAAAACAATGCGTATGTGTAAAGGAATAAACCCTGGGTGGGGGAAGAAGGAAGGGCAGGGAGAGTCGATGGGCTGCATTCGTCTTTCGTGATGAGGATTTGGCATCTGCTGTTTCATAAATGTGGAAGTGGTTCGAAGTGGTCACCTCTGGGACTAGGACGGGAACACTTTCTTATTGTCTACTCTCCTACATGCTTCAGAAAGTCAGGGGACAGGTGCAGTAATGTCTGGTAGTGACATCTCCCCAGGGCCGGCCCGACACCCAGGCCTGTGGAAACCGCACCCAACAGGTGCCTGATGCTTTACTGCTCACATCCGGGACACCATGTACTGCCTGCTGCTAATTCTGGGTCCACCCACTCTACCTGTTCTAAGGACAAAGGCAGACCCAAGTGCCCGAAAGAGGAAGGAACTGCTCAGCGTGCAGGGTGTGGGGTGCAGTCGGTGTGGCAACTCTGCCTGGAGCCGGAGAGGGTGACGGGACTGAGGAGCAGTCCCCAGATCTGTACGCTTTCCCAGTGGGCATCCCATCGGTTTTAAATGCATATATTTTTTTCACATTTCCTCATTCTCAAAGTCCAAATGCGTCCTGCAGTGCATGGGCGGAGCATCTCCGCCTTCCTAGGGGTGAGTAGACCAGAGGCCCGCCTTCCGCAGGGGGTCCTGGTCCTGCTGACGACTGTACACAGGGACAGCCTTATGGGGGCCTCTGCGGCCCTGGGTGCAGGGCACGCAGGGGACGTTTCTCGGCCTGCTCAGTGGCTGCAGGTGGAGGGGGGGGCGCCCCTGCGTCCGCAGCTGACCCCGTCCTCTGCCCGCAGGTGTAGCCGGCGGCCATGGGCAAGCAGAACAGCAAGCTGCGGCCCGAGGTGCTGCAGGACCTGCGTGAGAACACGGAGTTCACGGATCACGAGCTGCAGGAGTGGTACAAGGGCTTCCTCAAGGACTGCCCCACCGGCCACCTGACCGTGGACGAGTTCAAGAAGATCTACGCCAACTTCTTCCCCTACGGCGACGCCTCCAAGTTCGCGGAGCACGTCTTCCGCACCTTCGACACCAACGGCGACGGCACCATCGACTTCCGGGAGTTCATCATCGCGCTCAGCGTCACCTCCCGCGGCAAACTGGAGCAGAAGCTCAAGTGGGCCTTCAGCATGTACGACCTGGACGGCAACGGCTACATCAGCCGCAGCGAGATGCTGGAGATCGTGCAGGTACCCGCGGCCCCCGGGGTGCGGCCAGCGGCCCGGCGTCCCCCTGTGGGCCAGGCCATCGCCGTGGCTTGTGGTCACGCTCGCTTTCCCGAGACTAAGTCAGCACAGGTTGGGGGGACTCTGGGTTCAGAGTCGCTGAATTCTTTTCCCCGGGTCCCTGCCACCCTCAGCCAGCTGCAGAGCGTTCCCGGTCCCCCCAGAAGGCTCCCTGGAGTCCTTTCCCAGCGCCGTCCCCGTTCCCACCTGCAGACGGCCCCCCTAAGTGTGTCTGCTTCCTGTGTCCCACCTGCCACCTACGATCCCCACCTGCGTTATTGGGTGTAGTGAGGATGTTCTAGTGGGAAAGGGTCCTGGAGGCTGGTGAGCGTCCCGACCTCTGTGCCACCGTGATGTGGGGGGGCAGAAGCTCGCACGTGCCTCATCCACCCAAGAATGTTCCAGAATCTCTGAGCACACACTTCCATGTGCCCCTTGGCAGGCTATTTACAAAATGGTGTCCTCCGTGATGAAGATGCCCGAGGATGAGTCCACTCCGGAGAAACGGACAGACAAGATCTTCAGGCAGATGGACACCAACAATGACGGTAGGGTCCCGGGTCCCCGTGCGTCTGTGCGTTGGTGCTGGGAGCGAGGCGTGTTTGGGACACTTCCCTCCACCTCTGCAGCTTCTCAGGCCTCCCCCCACCCACCCACCCTGGTGTGGCCCGGGGAAGGGCAGGTGCTGAGGGAGGAGCCAGGACTCTGAGTCAGGGAGACCTGGGCCGGCATCTGACTCTGTCGTCATGGCGTCGCTGCCCCTGATCCTATAGTCTCTGAGCTCCTGAGATGGGGAGACCAGCAGCCCTACAGGCGCGGCAGGTGTGCTGATGGCAACTGGGGCCTGGAGGAGGGGGCAGCTCCCCCTTCAGACTGTCCCCTCCGCACCCCCCAACCCAGGGGTTGGGGAGCTGGCTGGTAAAAGTCATACCAAGGTAAAAAGAAAAACAAAGCCCACAAACCTGTCTGCACTAGCGGAGGGTCCTGGGGAGGGAGTGGCTATCCAGTCCACCCCTTGGTCTGGGTGTTGTTGCTTAGTCCCCTGGGGGGCCAGCCTGCCTGCCCCCTTCAGGAGACCCACGGGAGGTCCCTGAGGCAAGCTGCATCTGTCCTATGCTGCCTGGCAGCAGCCCATTAGCTGAGTGTGTCCCCCGGACCAGGCCTGGGCCGAACCCCTCAGAGGCAGCCTCCCCACCGACGCTCCCCGCGGCCAGGGCGCCCCCTGCACGTGAAGCGCTGAGGCGTGGGAAGGCTGCTGCTGGCCCGCGGCAGCAGAGCCAGAGTCTGCACGACCTTCGTCCTCCTCTGCATGCTGGGCCTGGGCCCCGGGCTGCCGCGGTCCCTTTACAGCTGTCCCTCTGTACCCGTCACTGCTCCACCTCCCCGGGGGCTGCAGAGCCCCTCAGCCGAGGCGAGAAGTAGGCTCCCCAGGGCACAAGCCGCAGAACACGGAGTCTGCCTCAGACCTAGGTCCCGCCCCAGGCCCGCTCTGGGAGAGGGCCCGCCACGTCACCTGCATCGGTGCCTCTGGGATTCAGCTTCTACGGCAACTTAGCTTTAAAACCTGCTTTTCTGCCTCCTAATCCTAGAAGTAACAGGGTCCGCAGGGGAGGAGGGAGGAGCCGAGATGAGGGCGGTACCAGCTGGACCTCAGCATGGCCAGTCTCTCTCGTCCTCCGTCCACCCCAAGGGCAGATGCTACAGCAGCAGAAAGGGCTCTCCCAGCGCGAGCAGCAGGCCCGCGCCGCCACCAGGGGACTGCCAGCTGGACGGTCAGCGAATTACGCCCTGGCCGCCTCAGGCCCCGTCAGCCCTGCTTAGTTATGCAGTAGGGCAGAGACCCCGTTCTTTCCGGCCGAGTCACACCTTTCTTCAGTAATGGATGGGGCAACTTCTAAGGTGATTTAAGTTGCCCCACTGGCCACCGTGTGCTGTCGCATGGGGTGTGTCCTAGAGTTGCCCGATGCTCTGCAGTGAGCAGTGAAAGCAAAACAGGTTTTTCCAGAAAACGTCGTCAAAGTGGCACCTGGACAGCATCCAGTCCCAGGAAGGCTCGGGACTGGAACCGAGTGGGTGGCCCTGACGTGGGAACTGTCCCCGTGCTCTGGAAAGTGCGGAACAGTGAGCCCTGGCTGACTCCCCTTTCCCGTCCTCCCTCCCACAGGCAAACTGTCCCTGGAGGAATTTATCAAAGGTGCCAAGAGTGACCCCTCCATCGTCCGGTTGTTACAGTGTGACCCCAGCAGCGCAAGTCAGTTCTAAGGGACCCGGCGTCTGGACAGTGACAGAGAAACAGGATCGTCTCGCCGTTTAAGCTTTGCTTGCAAAAGTGGATGCCTCCTCAATCATTCCTGCTCTCCCCGGCCAGGCCAGGTGACACGTGACGCCTCCCCGGCCCTGCGGCTAGCTGCACCTCCCTCCTCCGCCTGGCCTCTTCCCGTCCCTTCCCCTGTCCATCCAGGGCGACTCCCGGGGATGTTTACACACAGGGCTCAGCGTTCCCCCTTCCAGGGTGCCCCCCGCCCGCGGGGAGCCCAGAGGACGCTGCCAAGGACACTGGTGGGACTTTCTAGGATGGCGCCAAGGCCAGCTAATTTATTTCGTGACTGCAGGTGGCTCTGCGGGTCAGGCGGGGACAGGAACGGAGGGAGAGTAGGTGACGGCCAGCCCTCCCCTGTGCATGGCACCGCCTCGCTCGTTCCTTTTCTCTGACTAAAGCTGCTCGCACGTCTGTGGACTGCGGCCTCCTTTCTTTTAATATATAAATTATACGTATGGTGAAGTGAAATGTCACGTGTAGGTCCCGTATTTAATGCCTCGATCGCCTCTGAAGCGTGGTTCCCCCGTGGCCTGTGACCTCCCCCAGCCCCCGAGCCTGGTTATTTTGTGGTATTTGTGCACTCAGTCTGCCTGTTTCAAAAGGAAGTGCATGCGAGCCCTCCGTGCCCATAGGGACGCAGTGACGCAGGCGTCTGTGTAAGGTTCGTCCTGCTGTTGACTGGTCTGGCATTTCCCTTATTAAAACGATCAAATAAACAGAATTCTCCGAGTGCTGTGTTGGCCCGGGGCCCTCGGCAGTCCCGGTGACTCTGGGTTCCGCGGGGCCGGCTGCCGCCTGCAAACGCGGCTCTCCTGCCTCCCCACGTCACCACGGTGTCTGCAAATGGTGCAGCCTGTTCCTCAGCATCTGCCCAAAGGCAGGAACCACTCGTGGAAAGAAAAGATGACCGTTCTTGACAGGTTTGACGGTGAGACTTCTGCCTGCCCCTCCGCCACCCTCCCCCTGCCGTGTGGTCTAATCGGCGAGGTAGCAGACGGCACATTCCCAGTGAGGACAGAGTGGGGACCGGGGGCGTCAGGACAGACCCTGGGGGCAGGACCTCGTTTCTCAGTCATTGAGATACTTTGGGTCCCAGCAGCAGAAAACCCAGCAGAAGGTGCTTCAGCCGTAGGGACGCTTGTCCCACGGGCCGAGCGGTCCAGGGCAGCGTAGGCTCGGCTGGTTCAGCATCACCGAGGACCCCCAGGTCACCTCGCCGCCCCACTGCCCTGCCCCCGAGCCTCGCTGTTGGCCTCTGTCCTCACTGTTAAGTTCTCAGAGTCCGCCCAGGGCTGTCACCATTCTGGGCAGTACGGCTGACCCGGGAGCATTCCACAGGCAGGAAGAAAAGCAGCCCTATCTTCTGTTCTTCTTTGAGAAGAAGAACTTTCTAGAATTCTCCTCCTCACAAGCCCCGCTTCTCACTGGCCAAAACCTGGTCTGGGCCTTGGCCAGTCAAGGGGCACCCCAACTGAGGAGGTCCCACCTCCCCCGAAGGGCATGGCGCCAGGAAGGGCGAACAGGATTTGGGGTTCTGTCTCCAAGATGGCCACAACGGTGTCTGTCGCACCTGCCCACGGGCCATGCCACCTCTCTGAGCCTCACCTGTAGAAGGGGCCTAACGAAGAGGCAGGTGATCAAGGTAAGTGGGCTGAGCGTGGAGCCCGGAGCCTGACTCACGCAGGCTGTCAGGGACGGTGGCTAGTTTGTTGATTTTAGTAATCTTAATATGTCGTAAGACTTCACGCTTCTGAATATAAACAACGAGCCCATCCGTAAGTGCCTTCTGAGCTGGTGGCACCAGCAGCGGCCGGTTCCTGGTGAAGCTCATGACGTGCTCACGGCCAGGAGCCTTGATGGACAGCACCATTGGGTGGAGTAGGAGGGTGAGGCCAGGTGGCCTGGAGGTGGCTCCGAGTTGCTACAAAGAGGCAAGACGCTGCCTTTGACAACTCTGCCTGGCCTGAGGGATCTCCCCTCCCACCGTGGGGCTAGAATTTTGCAAAGATGGAGCTGGAGCTGGCAGAAGTGAGGTCGGCCGTGCTTGCTGGGGCGGGCCGCAGTGCTGCAGTGGGGCCATGGCCCAGCGGACACGGGTGAGCGTGACCGCTAGGTTCGGGCTCTCCAGAGAAACCACCAATGGGGTCTCTCTGTGTGGGACATCGGATGTTAGAGACGGGCGAGGAGCCCTGTGAGCCTGGGCCTGGAGGGGGGTGTTTGTGGAGCAAACGTTCTGGAAGGTGAACCTGGGGCATGGCCAAGAAGGGCACTTCCAGGGGCCGAGGGAGCCGGGGGGTCGAGGGCGGGGAAAGGCCACCACCCCAGGAGGGCAGAGCGTGGGCTTCCCCTCCATCACCTGTGGGCTCTTTCCAGCAGCTTCTGGGACTGAGCTGGGCCCCGGACCCAAAGCGGGGCCATCTCCAAGGACCTGCCAGGCTCTCTGCCTGCCTGCATTACGGAAGGGCACACTCGAGCCCGTCCTGGCCAGGTCCGGGGCAGGAAGCCATTCTCTCCTGCCTGTGGGCTGCGTGTGCTCAGGGTTCGTGCACACACACTCTGTGCACACACATGCACCATTGCTGCCTGTCACACACGCATTCCCCAGCTTTGCCGTCCGCTCTCACAGCACACCACAGTTTACAAGAACTTTTGTGGTGCACCTGCTTCTTCTGCAGGTGACAAGGAAACAGGCCCAGGGAAGGGAAGGGACCTGCCCCACAGACCTGTCACCAGCTCCCAAACTCCACTAGCAACCAGCCGGGCCCCTCAGGGTTCACTTGAGTCCCCCGACAGCAGTGGCAAGATCAGAGCCAGCCAGACCGCCTGACCCCCCCACCCCCAACAGTGCTCCTTTGGGTGTGTGTGCATTGTGTGTGTCTGTGTGACTGCCTGTGTGTGTGGTCTGGGTGCGTGTGTGTGGAGGGGCGGGTGGTGTGGCCCCTTGCCACGTCTGCGGACGCGGCTTGGCGGGTCGGGTCCAGTCTGGAGTGTGTCCTGTGTGGAGGTGTTGCAGGCGCACACCCGGGCACGTTCTGTGTGGAGACCCGGGATTGAGGGTCAGGAGCATCTGGCCTGGGCAGGCGGGGGGCTCCTGGAGATGTGTGTGAGGCCACGCTGAGTGGCAGCCCTGGTAGCTCATCCCAGGCGGGCGGGGAGGGGGGAACCCACGTCTCCCCGGGCTGGCAGCTGGCCTGGCTCTGCTCCAGTCATAGGCACCCACACTGCTCCTGGCCCCAGCTGGGCCAGCAGAGGCCAACTTGAACTTTATCTCACCCGCACACCAGGCCATTTCCTAAGTCTCTGCAAATGTCACTTCCTCCGGAAGCTGTCCCCACTCTTCCCTAGATAATCCCTACACTCCTGGCAGAGCGGGGTATGCAAAGCTCCCCCATGGGCCAGGGTCTGCCCCTATGGTTCTGCTCGGAGCAAGGGCAGCAAGTGACCCCTGGCTCCTCTAAATACGGGGCCAGAGCCAGACCGAGGACCAGGTACCCCTAGGGAGCGCTGGGGTGGGGAGAGCAGGGATCTGGGGGCTGTGCAAAGATGGGGAGAGGGTGACCCTTGTACTTACATTCAAAGACAAGTGGGACCTGGACTCTGGCCTCAGGGCTGGCTTGAGGGGGGCGGGATGGATAAGCTCAGCAGCCTCTGCTTCCCACTGCACTCGCGCTTCTGTGGGGAGGCCGAGCCACCCCGCACAGCCAGGACGGGGCTGGGAGCAGGGCCCAGGGCCTGAGGGGCAGCGGGTGGGCCCCAGGTGCTGAGTGGGCACGTTAGGAGGTGACTAGGGGTGTGCTACGTACTCGATGGCAGGGGGAGGCAAGAACACAGGCTGCAGGGACCTGCCAGCTGCTCACTGGGAGTGAGGCAGGAGGGCCAGGGCTGGGGTGGGCTTCACTTATGGGGTCTCAGGAAGAGTTTTGCGGGGAGCATCCTGGTTGGGGACAAGACCACCTGGAGCCCCTTCCTCAAAGCCCTGGATTCCCTGATGTGGCTGGCCCTGGAGCTTCCTCTCAGCCAGGCCACACTCCTGTTGCCACAGCCCTCCTGTCACAGTGGGCTCTGTCAGCATTTGCTGAGTGACTGAGTGACCCAATAACTTAGTCACAGCACCCGATCCACAGAAGAGCCTCCAGCACTAGGTGCTGCTGCCCCCTGGTGGCTATGGACGGGAGGGCGGGCCTGGATGTGCAGATCCCTATGGCCACCCAAAGCCTGGTTTTGGAGCTGCTTGGGCCCGCTTTATAGTGGAGCTTTCTGTCCTTGTCCCACCTGATAGATGAGAAGACCGAGGGCTGCAGGGGCACCTGATTTCCCATGATCCACACAGCACACAGAATCTGAAGCCGAGTTCCTGGTGCCCCGGACTCAGGCCTTGTCAATAGGGCTCCCAGTTAAATGTGAATTTCGGATAAGCAACAAATAATCTTTCGGCATTCCTATGTCTCGTGCAATATTTTATATTTTGATTTGCTATCTGGTAATCCTACTTTTCAGGCCTCGGAGCTGAGCCCGTCCAGCCCCTGGGGCAAGTCAGAAGCGGGAGGAGCCAAGCCACCTCACAGGCTACCCCCCAGGGCGAGGACACATGGCCCTCCCGGTGGACTCGGGCCCTCGGCCCAGCCTGTCCTCCCATGCTGGGCCCGCTCGGAGGCCCTCTGCCCTCCCTGCTCAGCCCTCGCCGAGACCACAGTCTGAGGAACGTCACCCCTCCTGAGGTCACTACTACCTCAGTAACCCCTGTGGCCAGAGGCAGAGCGCATCTTGGCATGAGCTGACCCTCCTCTTTCTAGAGTCAGCAGTAAGGATGGAAAAAATTCCTTGTACTTTCCAAAACTAGCAGCAAGGGTTTCCAGGTGTTCTCACACAGTGCACTAAATTCTGAGCTTCCCCAATCCTGCCTCAACAGCCCCGCCAGGTAGAGGCACGTGCCAGGCTTCCTTCTGAGGGGGAGGGACAGTCCCTGGGAGGTCCAGTGTCTGCTCTGTCAGTGCAGCTGAAGAAGCCACCCTCTGTGTGGCTCAGAGCCGCAGGTGCTCTGGGTCTCCTGCTGCTGCCTCCCTGGGCCGGGATGAGGCTGGGAGGGAGCAAGGACCAGGAGCTGCGGCTCCGCCCTTGGTGAGACAGAGGAGGAGGCTCACTCTAGTCACGGTGGCCAGGAGCAGAGGTGGCCAGGGAGGCGGGAGACCTAAAGTCCTCTTAAACTGGCTGGCTCACTGCGCACGGGGCACATCCAGTCTGGGCTTCATCCCATCTGTTAAAAAGGCGTCTGGGAGCGCTCGCAAAGCCTTTCTTCAAATGACATTCAACCTTGAAACCTGATGCGTTAAGCGGGCTGGGACAGAGAGGGCAGAACCCCCAACTTGTCCTCCGCCCGTCACCCCCAAGTGCCAAGGCTCCTCAGGACCCTCGATTTGGAAAAGGTTAACCTCACCTCCAGGGCCAGTCCTCCAGCAGGACCCAGGGGTGGCTCGAAGTGAGCCCCCAGGCCCAGAATGGGGGGAGCACCCATGCTGAAGAAAGAATGGGGTGATGGCCGGAAAAGCCCTCTAGCAGAGGGGGTGAACAGCCAGCAGGTGAATAACCTAAGGAAACCTACTAAGTGTAAATGGACTCTGCATAGAGACGCAAGGTCGCCTCGTAGGGGTCACTGGGTGGGCCATCGGAGCACATGACTGTAAGACAAACTGAGTGAGGCCTGGGTAGAACAGTGGGTCACACCCGAAAGGTGGCACCAAGGGTGGCCTTCCAGGAGGGCGGAGAGAGGGAGGCCAAAGGCATGGACGGTGGTCTGTCCATCGGCTCTGGCCCACCCCTAGGTGCAGACTAGTCCTTGAGGGGCAGTGGCCCAGCTGGGAGCTTGAGCACTCAGGGTCTGACCCTGACTCCAAGGTGACCCCTGGGGGAAGGTAGGTATTGACCTGTCAACATTCCAGAGTGTACAATGCTCTCTCCTTGGCTCCAGTGCCTCTGCCGTGTCCATCGGCCTCACGAGCTGGGTGGCATGAGCCAGCCCTGGGACCCTGCAAAGCTGAAGAGCTGGCCTTGGCCAGCCCCGCCCGGGTCCCCGATCCGACCACCAGCGCAGGTCTAGCAGCATGGCGAGCTAGGAAGAACACACAGAAGGGACACGCGAGTCACTCGACTCGAGGACTAACCTCTGAGCCTCTTTCCTCACCGGGAGGCTTGTTTTCAAATTCCTTTTGAAATCAGTTAACAGACACATGTCAAGTGCACGTGTCGGCTCCACCCTCCTCCCTGGGCCTTGATTCTTCTGCTGCCAGCCTCTCAGCCCTTCTCTTCCAGAAGTGTCCTGTGCGTGTGCAAGTGTGTGCAAGTACGTGTGCACACACAGGGCGAGTTTGGTTCGCTTTTTACACAAATGGTAGCACACTCCGCCCCACTCCTCACCCGCCTCCTCTTCCTCCTGCTCGGAGACTGTCCCATGAGGTTCCTGTAAGTCTGTGCCCTCATGCAGCGTGTCCCTTCCAGGGGTCATCTCGTTGGCACCCTCTTGATTCGCATACGGGTTGTTTCTAATGTGCTCTTATCAACAATGCCGCCATGAAAAGCCTTGTAAGTGGATTTATCAGAAAATTTTAGAATTACTGGTTCAAAGATAATATGGATTATTTTGATATGGCCAAATTCTCTCCAGATTATTCCTGCAATCCCTTTTCCCATCTTTTGTGGGCGAGCATGCCAGCTTACTCACAAACTAGGGATCCCTTTGCCAATCTGACAGGTTTTAAACAGATTTTGGGGGCTTTAATACACTTTGAGAATCTCACATTCAACAAGTTTTATTTCTTTGAACCCGTTCATGTCTTGCCCACTTCTATTGAATTGTTCTTTTTATTGATTAGAGCCTTTTTAATATGAAAATTAGCTCCTTTCTTGTTTGCCAGTTTCCCCATTAGTCCCTTGCCTTTTTGACTTCGAATGTTTTCTCCCAATAGTTTCGTGGCCGAACCTGTTACATTGAAAACTTTCATCTGGAATTGATAGTGATGTCAGTTGAGGATACTTTTATTTTTCCAGCTGGTTACACAGTCGTGTCCCCACCCCCCCACACCCGTTTCCACTCTCAGTGTCTGGGATGGGTCCAGCCATCTGGATTTTAAGATGCCCTGAGTGATTCTTTTGAATTCCTTCCCTTTCTAAGTCAAAGACCTCTAACTCACCAAGACTCTAGGCTTGATGTCTAGCTCGCATTTTGGGGGACTCTTAATTCCTTCCTTTGGAGCAGTAGCAGCGTGCATCAGACCCCGAGGAAGCAGGAAGGGGTGCGAAGTGAGGCCAACCACTGATTACGCTCGCCCCGCCCCTTCTCCAGGAAGAGCCCGTTTTCTCTGTGGCTCCTGACGTGTTTCAGTCTGGCACCTAAAGCCACTCTCAGGTCCAGGGAGGGAGGCCAGAGCTGATGAGAAGCCATGCCCCAGAGGGACCAGCAATCACAACGCAGTATCCATCCCCCCTTACGCCTTAGGGGAAGATGCTTTTTAGAACAAGAAATCACTCCCCTCGACTTCTCTGAGGGGCTGACAGCAGCAGCCAGGTGGCTTCATTTGCTCCTGAGACGGAACAGAGCCACAGCGCCCCCATCTGTACCATTTGCTGCTGACTTCCCATGTCCCTCTAATGAAGCTGGGGGCTTCCTAGAGCGACATGTGGCTTTTACATGGCTTCCCTTTTTCATTCTGCAGCTTTGCAGAGATTCAAAATTCCCATTTTGGGGCTTAAGTAATATGAGCCTGCCTTTTTGGGGAATGGGGTAAGTTGATAAGAAAACATAGGTGGCCAGTCAGCGGTCAAGTCAGACACCTGTAACACAGAGTAACTGAATTTATTAATACGTTGACGGCCACATGCTGTACTACATCCCTAACTTGTCTGCAACAATGCAGCTTGCGCTGGGAGTGCCCTCCGGGTGGGCAGGGGGCGCCTCTCTCTGTGGGCCGGGCTCAGAGGGCCTGGCGTGCCGGCCCTGTGCACTGGCCATGACAGCAGCAGGCCAGACATTTGGCAAGGGGCTCTGGGTGTCCCATGTTCAGCCATCCCTGTGGACATTCAGGGTGGGCTGAGCCGCTAAGGCAGACGTCTGCCACTCTCAGCAGCAGAGGACACGGCCTATCACGTCCATCCTTCTACCTGTACGTGGGCTAAACCCGCAGTTCTTTGTGAGAATCTACACTAAACTTGATACAGGACTCCTGTACCTGAAATAAAAATGGCCAACAGGAAGAAGGCTCTTCTACGGAACACCAAAATAACAAAAATCACGAACGCCTTAGTCATACATCAGCTCCCACTTGTAAAACACATGCAAGGCGAGCGTTTGAACTGGACACACTGTAAAAATTTCCCAATGCCTGATTATTTCAAGATACTTTATTTTTAAAACAGGTCACGATACTAAGCTTCTGGCCCGTTCTGCCAATGTCCAAGCTACAAATGCTTGCTCAGCAGCTGAGGGGCCCTCTTTAGTAGCATGTCTGAAGAGTGAATAAAAATCCATATAAAACAAATATTCAAATAGTTTCCATAGGAACACAGATAAGTGTGACCCCACCTCCTAGTCTTCCATATTGTTCCATCTGTGCCAACCCAACTTACAAAACATTTCAAAACTAGCAGTAATTAAGTTAAATGCCCCCCCTCCCTAAATTCAAGCTACACTCGCAGTAACAGCTACAAGAACGGCATCTACACATTGACGCTCGCGGAAGCGCAGGCCGCTGGGTGGCGCTTCATCCCACTCTCCCAGGCACACGACACGGGCAGGGTGCCGACATCCTGCTCCTCCGCTTCGGGCACGAAGTCTCGCTTCTGGATTTGCTGCATCAGTTGCCTGAGCGAGAGAGAGAAGTAGCACATTCAGAACCCCTGAGTCACTCATCACTGAGCAGTTTCGAATAACTTATTCAGGAGCCTATTTGCTTCCTTGGTCACTGTGTCATCGGGAAGCAATTCACTGTATTTCTGAAGCAATGGTTTCTTCAGAGCCCTCTTTTTGGTAATAAGGAAACCACAGATCACATGCATTCATTAAAATATTCTCATTACCCAGAGATACCATAACCAGTCTTGCCTAAAATGGTTACACCTTAGGGAAAATCTAAGAATAAAATCACTTATTGGATTTTTTCTATCCATTTGTTATTTTCCAAATTTTCTAGAACATATATTCTTGACATGGGAGGAAAATAAACTTTAAAAAAGGTATCTTTTCTTGTCAGAACCACACACAGGCATCGCCACTCACCACGTCGGCCCTGACATCACGTAGTAGATGGTCGGCCTCTGGAACCCGTTGAAGGTAGAAGCGGCAGCAACGGTGTAAGCACCCATGTTTTCAAAGAGCATCCAGTCGCCAACGTGCATCTCAGGCAAGCCACAGCGCTCAACGATGCGGTCGAGGCCGTCACACGTTGGTCCCCATATGCTGGATGAATAATACTTCTCATCCGGTTTGGGCCTCTACATTTGAGAGAAACATACCTAGTTACACCTGTCAGGACTCATCATCTTAACTCTTACACACAGTACAGTCAGAAGGTACCTTCTGCAGAAGGGGCTTCACATGCGCATGATCGTAGAGGATGCAATTAAACGATCCGTATACGCCGTCATTCACGTAATACATAAACGTCTTTTCGCTCGACTCATCTTCATCTAGGAAGCAGAAAGTCTCAATGACCACTTTTCGCACTAGCTTTCAGCTCCACATACAAGGATTCACTCTCTGTACCTACCATCAGAGCCTGTTTGTTCCTTTAATACGAGTTTTTTAGCAATGATGTTAACTGCGAGCGTGAAAGCTGATGCGACGTAGTATCTGCCTGGCTCCGCTATGAGCCTCACTCCCGAGTCTGACGGGAAATACTTGTCCAGTGCTGGGTTGATTACACTGGTGACCTACGAGAGCGAGACAGACGAGAGTCAGCCGTCAAGGCGAACCACGTGGAGGACGCAGTGCTGTGACATGACAAATGTTTTTGTTTCAGAGCAGCCATCAGGAGGAGCTTAACAAGCAACAGCAGCAAAAAATCAAAATCAAAATCAAAATCTCCCTGAAAACCAGCCCTCACCTCCCTGTGGCTTCCCTTTGATTCCTCCCCAGGTTCCCGTCCTGTCCTTTTTAAGATGTTATGGGTTGGGTTTCCTTTTACCAAACAGTATGAAACAAATTTATTATCACCTACTTAGTACCAAAATGCCTAAATATTTTTACATGCCAACAGGGTAAAACACTTTTTCTGCCAATCTCACATAATTTTAACAAATAAGAATGTGGATCTTTTGTTATAAACTTAAGCACCGTATAATGGCTTAAGTGACTAAACACTTAAAATGTTTTAAGAAAATACAGATTCTAGCGTAGCACATATGGTGTAGAGCAGATCCTCAAATTACATTTACTTTGTCCAAATGTCGTGTCACTATAACGCTGATGAGATGTCAGAGGAACTTAATTCCTGTTTCTATCAATTAGCTTGTGGTAAAATCGGTTTTGTTACGTCCTTTCTCCTAAAGCTACAGGACATCGTGATGTTAAGTGAGGACTTACTGTATTAAAGCCAGCATGTTCTTATTTCCAGTGACATTTCTTAATGTAACCAACTGTTTTCTAAGACTTTTTAGAAAGACTCAGTTTAGAAAGCTAAATGATGTTAAATACAATTTTAAATCACACGGAAGTCGCTTGAAATATCACACCAAGACATTTACTTTCATATTTGTAGTCTCTTTTGGTATCGGCTAAGGAATTTTAACATTCTAAAAAGAGACTTGCTCCAATAGCTCCCGCACACTGGAACTGTTATGGATTACCTCCTCAAACTTAAGCTTCACATCCTCAGAGCCAGGAAAGCCGCCACCAATATCAAGCAGATACATGTTGAAACCGACCTCAGCCTAGAGTTAAGAAAATTAAGTCGATCAAACAGCCAGATTCGTAATACGTCAGCCCTGCCTCCCACCTCCCACTTGGGGTTCAGATATACTCACTCCCATATCGAAGACACAGCGGGCATCAGAGATGGCCTGCACGAAGGTCTCGGGATCAGTACAGCCGCTTCCCACGTGGAAACTAGGAATAAGAAAGGAGAATCCACTATCCCTAAAAAGAACTACTTACAGTGGGGGAAAAGAGCCTGTCAAACTTGTCATCTAAATGTTTCCATCTCAGCCTCTCTAATATCTCACCTGACACCAATGACATCGATATTTAGCTCTTTTGCCCGCTCCAAAAGAAGCCTGCTGGTTTTGAGTGTGGCACCAAATTTAACACTGAGGCGACAGACTGCTTTGGAATCATCAGTGGCAATCCGCAAAACCAACCTAGAAGCAAGAACAGTGCAGCAAATTCACATGACACGAGCATCACCTACGGACATGGTTACAACATAAAGCGAACCCTGGGCTCTGACACTCTGTGCTTTGAGTCTAAAATGAGTCTAGAGACATTAAGTGATTTTCTACTTTGTCTCTGATCCAGCGCACAGATAATTTACTAAAGTACAGAAATCTAACGCAGATGCCACACCTGACCCTGCCCTCAAATGCAGGAGTAACTCACTTTGCCTTTGGATGTGCCCTGGCAACTTTCATCAGCTCGACTTCGCTGTCAAAAGTCATCATCTGGACTCCATTATTGGCAGCATATTTAATCTGAGACACTTGTTTACAAGGATTTGCATAGATAATCCTTTCTGGAGGTACCCCAAGACTCTGCACCAATTGAATTTCAGTCTGAAAAAGAAGAGGTGTTACACTGTAAGTTGCTAATAAACAAATGCAAGAAGCAGAATCACGGGGAAGCTGTCACACCACAGTGCCCCCCACTTTCATTAGCATTTACTGCCCCAGAAACATAACTCTGATCTGCCCTGCTGGGAACACCAGGGCCGTTTTTGCAGAATCATTTGTGAGTCCTGCTGCCTTTTGCTCACCTTGCTGGCACAGTCGAATCCCGTCCCAGTGGCAGCGAGGGTCTTCAGTACAGTTCTGCTGTCATTGCATTTGACCGCATAGAAGGGGGTGACCCGAGGAAGAGCTTTCAGCCACTTCAGATGTTTCCTGAGAATGTCTCCCAGGTCCGCCACGTAGAAGGCATCCTTGTCATCCTACAGTAGGTGTGGTTACAGGGAACTTATTAGCTGCCTAACGTCCAGCACGCAGCCTCTCTACTTCCCATCACTCCCAATGAACCCTACTCTCTCTAGTCCAGTCACTGACACAAATGTCACTATTATCGCTAAGTGATCCACAGCCAATTAAATTCTAAATTCCCTAACAAGTCCTAAGTTCCATTACATTTCCTTCAGACTCCAATGAAGTTTCCCCCTCGTCAGCTCGTCTCTCTGAGCTACACCGCTAACGTGGACTCAATACACTTACGGAGGAAGAAACTTCGTTAATTTTTTGGTCCAGAATGTCCTTGGCAGTAAAGCCTTCATCGAGGAAATGGCAGTCAAACTCTTCATTGATAAAGTTGTTCATGGCTTCTGGATATTCTTTCGAAACACAGAGATCTGCAAATAGCGTGGACACATTTACTCAGGAGCCTTAGAGATACTTAGTAATTTTTAACCAGATTAACCTGCAACAATCATGAATACTTACAAGGAAAACTAAGAGATGGAATTTAAAGAAACAATTGCCAGCTTTTCCCAAAGGCAATTCTCCAGGAGTCCCAAGTCCCGCCAAAGATGGGTGTGTTCTCCGCGCAGCAGTGGAAATGTCCTGAGAAACACAGAATTTGCTGTCCTCATTAGGAACACATCACATGGAAAGATCAGGCACTCACCATGCACACCCAGGAAGCAGGTTACTCAAGCAGCTCACTCTCTGGGTGTGGAACCCCATTAGTCCTGGGTGTAAGTCTCATGATTCCCTAAACTTCTACAGTATCTGAGGACACCAGATTCAATGCTTCAGATTTCTTCAAAGTAGCACACTAAAATTCCATATATAGTACTGCACATCTCAATAAGCACTTCAAATATTCATGCCAAAAAACGAAGAACGTGGGCTTCAGCTTTCTTGCACTTAGTTCACTAATAAGGGGAAGAGTTTTACAATGGTCCACTTACTTTATTTCAGAGCTGTCTCAGTTCTTTAGAAGCGTAAAACAGTGGTTACAGTAACAATTAAAAGTTGCCACACAGACATCCTGCCAATTCCTACTTTCACTAAGTCTTACAGTGGCTAATAGGCATCATGGCAATGTCAGGGTCTCTCTGCTTACTGAGTTTCCTGAGAATTTTCTGAGCTAATTTTCATGCTATTTTACTTTCACGCTAGGCATCTATTTTTAAAAACTGCATCTTCAAATCAACGTAATGTACTATAGCTGCTCTATCTGATCAGAAAGCAGTATTCTTGAACCAGTGTTGCCTACTAAATTAGCAATTCTGGGACTCCCAGCGGGCACTCTAACATTTGCTTAGCTATGAATGATAATCATAGGAGAGTAATTTTTGGTGTCTTTTATGAATAACAAAAATAAGCATAAATGAAGTATGAATAAGCAAAAATAAGCTCGTAACAATCAGAGCCTTCATGAAATGTGACCCTGGCAAGTGACAGTTATCTTAAAATTATTTTAATCTATTTAATTTCTGCCAGATAAAGCCTTTTCCAATGTGTAACCCGCTTCAGTGCCTGCAGCCTACGGGCACAGAGGCCAGGCAATGGTTCAGGGCTACAATTTGCTCTGGCATGGGACACTATGAGAGGCCCAGGGGGACGGGCCTGCCATAAATCCAAACCCATGCATGGGAGAATTTGTTTCAAGACTTGATCGGAAGTGACTTTTTGGCACCGTCAACCTCCTAAATCACCCCTAGTGCGAGGCAACAGACTAAGGTCAGCAAATCCATTGTCTATATAAACGACATTTAAATAGGCTCAAGCGGTGACAGATTGGATTAACTTGTGTCTTGTTAAACATCTTTATTTAAGGCAAAGTTCAGGCTTAAACTTGGAAAGTTTTCTTTTAAATACACCGCTCTCAAGTATTTTGCTTTCCTGTATCTTTTGAAGCATTATTTTAATAACTTGCTATTGAGAAATTTCACCCAAGAACACCTCTTGGTGTTCTGTACAATTAAGTCACTTGAAAGGATGAATCGATTAGCACAAGACAGCACTTTTCTGCCGCGTCTCTGCTGCCAATGGGTAATGTACTAAGACCAATGTAATCAGAGCCAGGCACCAATTTAAACCGAAACGGAAAAAAACTGCACAAGTCGACTCCATTACGCCCGATTTTGGGTTTGAATAAAGTCAACACATTCTTTGTTCTCCCCAGACGTTTCTAAAAGGTTCCGCTCCCCCATCTTCACCGGTTACTTCGAACTCTCGACCACCACAATCAGCCTTTTCTGAAAACCTGGGGTCTGCCTCCTACCTGTAACTGTTCCTCAACTGGATCTTAATACTCCAGGCTTTTCTTAAATCACTAAGTCATTCAAAGACTCCTCAACGAGACAATTCTCGGCCACCGCGAGCCGAGTATTTACCGCGGCCACCACACGGCGGGCTCGGCGCTAGCAGCCCCCGTGGGTCCCGCACCGGGTCGCTGGCTCCGCTCACACAGCAGACATAAAAGCCAAAGGGAAAAATGCCAGGACGAGGCGGAATGGTACGTGTCCCCCTCACGACGGCGACATGCGCGACGGGAGCCGCGCGACCCGCACGCACGGGCTGGCTTCGTGCGTCCCCTGCACCTGCCGCCCGGCGCGCCGCATGGGTGTAAAGGAGGCGGACAGCGGTTGGCGGCCCGGCAGGGCCCCCGCGGCTTCCGGCTCCGAACCCCACGTCAGCGGCGCGGCGCCCCCAGGCCCGGCGGGGCGCAGCCGGGGCGCTCGCGGCAGGACGCGCGGCGCCGAGCGCACCCCAGGCCGGGGGGCGGCCGGCCCGGCGACCACGCGCCCCGCGGCGACGCGGCCCCGTCCCCGCCTCGGCCCCGGCCGCGGCCCGGCGCGCAGGCGCACGTGGCCGGCCCCCCGCGCGCCCCTCTCACCTCGGAGCGCGGGGCGCCTCACGCCGACCCCATGGGGACGCAGGCCCGCCGGCCGCCCCCGTCGGCGCGCCGCCTCGCTCCCTCCCGCGGAGGACCGCCGGCCAGGGGTGGCGCCGCAGCGCTGGCGCAGGGGCGGCGGCGGACGCCGGGGACTGACAAAGCCCGCCGCGCCGCGGCCCCGCTACTTATAGCGCCGCGCGTGTCGTCATGGCGACGCACCAGCTCAAACCAGCCGCGATCGGTTCCGGCCGGGCGTCCGCCCGGGGAGGGGGCGGGGCGCGGCGCGGCGGGGCGGGGCGCCCGAGCGTCAGAGCCGCCGAGCGCCCCGCGGCGGGCCCGCGCCCGCGCCCGCGCACGCGCACCGCGCCGCCCGCCCCCCAGCCCCGGCGGGCGCCCCCGAGCGCCGGGCCGCGCCCCGCGCCCGGGCCCGGAGCCGCCGCCGCCCCGCAGAGCCTGCCGCTGACCGCCGCCCGCTGCCCGCTGCGCACAGCTGTCCCTCCACTTGGCATCGAATGCCTCGTGCCCGGGGACACAGAAAGGACATCGTGGGCGCAAGCGCGCCACGTGGACCCTACCGAGCGGACTCCGGCCTCTCCCGCCCCGCGCCTCCTTTCCGAGGAAGGGCCTGGAAACGATTCTGGAGCTGCTCCCCCAGGAGCGGGACAGGGACGCTGCCGGGGAAGGGGCGTGCTGAGCGGCACCTGGCGAGTCACTGTGCCAGTAAACTGTATCCGACGCATCCAGGTGCACATCCAGGTGTTTTCCACCTGGCTGGCAGACAGCGGTGGACGCGGTCCACCCGATTAAGCCAGAGACTCGTCTAAGCGCATTAGGGGGAGAGGTAGGAGGTAACGGGGCCCCACGCCACCAAGCAGCTCGCCGCCCTTTGCCGTGCGGATGGCGCTCGTCCACCACTGGACATCTTTAAGGGCAGCTGCGACTGCCACTGGCGTCTGGAAGTCCCAACGCACCGACGTCTGCGCGGTGAATGCATATGGCTAAAGCTGCGTAGGAAATTGGTCATCCCTAAGTGCAGGGGTCTCCGGTGACGCTATGGGTACCATCCATGGTCTGTTAGGAACCGGGCTGCAGGGCAGGAGGTGAGCGGTGGGCGAGTGAGCAGAGCTTAATCTGTGTTGGCAGCCGCTCCCCAGCGCCGGCATCATGGCCTCAGCTCCACCTCAGATGTCAGGCTTTAGATCCTCATAGGAGCGCGGTCCCCTGTGCCAGAGTAGTTGGGGACGGATGCCTAAGAGTGTGGCCAGTGCCCTGGGTGGAGGACTGCGCCTTTCTGGGGTGTGAACCACCATCCCCAACTGCCGGCCCCAGGGAGAGACTGAAGGAATTTGGGATTTTTCCATTTTAGCATTCCTTCCCTTGAAGACAAAATCCAACAGACGTTTACGTTCCACCCTAGGGTGTGGGTCGTGACCAACCCGAGGGCTTCCAGAAAGAGTTAAAGAACATGTAAAACTAGCCCAGGTCAGGGTGTGTGTGCAGGGGGACCCTGGAGCTCAGGGCTGAAGCCCAGGCCTGGCCCCCGCTGGCTGTGTGATCTTGGATGAAGTCCTTCTGTGGGCCTCAGAGCAGCCTGGAGTAGATAACCCAAGGGTCTTTACAGCTACAGAACCCTGGGAGATTTTGAAAAACCTCCGGACTGGCCCCTGAGCCTAGCCCCTCAGGCCCTAGAACCCAGAGATAGTGGGTGACTTGTTCAAGGAAGGCACGCCCGAGCGAGTGATCTCACTGTCCGCAGCGGGCCTGGCCTCCATAGACTGCAGGATGGGGAAGCCAGCGGTAAACAGAAGCGAGTCTTCATATGTAAAGGGCCATGACGGGCAGAGTTCCTTTTTGTCTTGGGCAACCGGATCAACTTTATTTTTACGCAGTCCTGGAAAAACCACGGGGTGTCAACCAGGGATTAGGGCGAGGGACAAGGGAGTTATCTCCGCCCTAATAAACTTAATTCCTAAGGAGGGATGAGATTAACAAGCCCATTAGAGAGCATTACAGCCTCGGGTGCTAAATGGGGCAGTTTCGAGTCCATGCGAACACATGGGGATTCGCCCCTGGTATTTGTTTGCCTTCTTTGAGGAAATGTTTTGTTCCAGTGACACACACAGTTTTCCTCACACTCCAGAAGTCTTCGTGTCCAGTGCCAAGGCAAAGAGGAGCACACTGTCTGCCCTGCCCAGCTGTCCATGGCACAGCAATCAACCAGTCATTGCAAGGGGAACACTGTCCCGCTATGTGGCATCCTCCCAGCACAGGGGACCGGATGTCTCAGTATGTGGGATCCTGGTAGCAGCCTGGTGTGGAGGGAGGGACAGCCAGCCTCTGTCCTGCCAGCAGCTCGCAGCTGTGTGACCTTGACCACCTCCCTGACCCTCTGTGAGCCTGTTTCTCCAGCCATCAGGGAAGGAGTTGGGGCCGGATCTAAGGTCCTTTCGGTTTAGTCTGTGATTCTTTTTCAGATTGAGAAATATTAGCTGGAATGGAGTCTCATGTTCTCAATTCAGGAACAAGACGGTCTCTCCCACTGCCATACACGTGTGCCACCGACGCTCCAGTCACCCACACATACAGCCTCTCCTAACCCACCCCGAACATGCAGTCTTGCGCACACGCTGCACTGTCCTCCGAGGCGGCCAGGCCTTGTCCAGATGGGGAAACAAAATCAGGGGAAGGAGGCGGTGCTGCTTTCTCAAGCACTGGCCCTCAGCAGGGCCCGAGTCCTTAAACTCCATCACTAACCTGGATTTGAGAATATAATCCCATGGGGTCTACACTGGCCTTGTTCAAAGGCATGGCATTGATATCTTTCTACGTATTTTCAGTACACTTCATCCTCTCCCTTACTGTTTTTTTCCTTTAAAGAAAAGCAACCAATTCTTGTAAACTATGTGATACCCAGTACCTAGAAGTTACTCTTACGTGGAGGTGAGGTTTTCATATTTGGTACAAAAGCAGTAAAGGAAGTGAACAAAAACAGCAAGAAGCACATCAGACATTGCCAAGATCTGCGTTCTTAGTCTCCCACCTAAGCTCTGGGACCTCTCAGCTCATTATGAAGCCTTGGGCATTGCTTCCCCTCTGGGGGTCTCGGGCTCTTTCTGTAAGATGCTTCCTGGCTGGATTGCACTGGATTGGAAACTCAAGACCTTGCACTCCGATCTTCTGTGAATCTCTGACTTCTTTTACAAAGAGAGCTCTGTATAAATTCGCTGACTACATTTTCTGAACTAAAAATGAGAACATGTCTGACGGAGGTGTTTTTTTCTTAACGTATTTACATGAAAGGGCTTATAAAGGTGTATGGTGATTGCAAATTTAAGGAGCCATCTTTACTAGAAAGAATTAACATAAAAGATGGTAGTGAGCATTTAAGTATGCTGGTACTCAATATGGGGCTATTCGATACTGAGAACTTTATAGAATGAGTTCGTATGCTCTCTATGGTCATATTCTGCACCCAATTTCTCCCCAGAAGCTTAGTAAGAGTTGGCTATGGAGTGAGGCTCTTGACATCCAGCCACATGGGGACTTTGGCTGGTTGGGACCTGTCCTGTAAGGGTGCCAGAAGTCAAGACTCCTGGGTAAGGGCAACAGTCAAATGAGACATTCTGGTCACATGTGGATGTTTGACCAAAAATAGTGTTCTGAAGCTCAATCATTTACCAGCTCAATCACTCAACTCCAGGCTTGCCCTTGAATTGTTTTAGGTGTTTCCTACAATCCGCTCCACCCTCCAAGGTAGGATGTGTGCCATCCTTGCCAATATCCAAATGATAGTCCCCAGGCAGAGAGAGCTTCCTGGAGGCCCTCCTCGCTCTGAGCAACACAGGTGTCATCGGAGAAGTGGAGCGCTTCCAAAAATATGTGCTGGAAGCCAGACACCCAGGTGTAAGTGGAAGTCCCAGGATGTTTGTTTTATAAAGTGTTTTTGCGTCACGGCCCCACCTTGCCCCCGCCCTGGTGCGGCTCCCTGGGAAGTTGCTGGGACTTGGGCCACCTGGCAGGAAGTGGGCCAGGGCGTCCAGGAGCCCAGCAGAGCCCTGCGGCAGGTCAGTGGCCACGCAGTACACTGCAGAGCTGAGGTGGCTTCTATCCAGAGGTTGGAAGCCGTTCATTTGACTGGCAAATGATTTTAGCAATGCTCTCGTCCCACAGCCTGTGTTTTCATTGGACTGAAAACAGAGTCCCAGTAAGTGTGCGCCAAGCTAGCACGTAGATATGCCACTGTGCTAGCATGTGGGCTGACAGCAGACAGAAGGTTTCAGATCCGATTATTTTACTCATTTATTTGAGACCCTTCACTGGTGGCGCTTGGTCTACAGGATAAAGTTCACACGCCTTACTCTGGTACCCAGGACACTCCAAGGTCTCCCTGCTCACCTTCCCAGCCTCGTCTGCCGCCACTCCAGCGCTCCTAAACTGCTCCGTGCTGCAGCTCCTGCCCACCCCTCGTCACAGCACGGATCACACAGCGTGGACACCTCAGGTCTTGTCCCTCCTGTCCCCTCCCACTCCCTTTCAAGTCTGGACCACGAGTTACGTACCTTCATACATCCAGTTTCTAGCCCAGTACCTGGCACTTTCAATATCGTTAAATTGAAACTAGTCCTGAAAAGTCTCTGATTTGTGGTTGCCACATGACCGATTGGCTCATGGGAATTTCCCCAAGTGCAGTCTAAAATTAGAGGGACAAAAGATTCTAAATATTGTTCCTTTGGTCATTTATTCATGCCTAATGCAAGCTAGCGTTGGGTGAGGAAGGTCCTCCCTGGCTGCAGCCGTGAGCTGGGTTCTTGGGAACCAGCAGGGAACTGATGAGGCCCAAAGAAGCCTAACCTTCTGCCCAATGCTTAGAGAAAATGACCTCTTTTGTTGTTCTCTCCTAAGCTCCTGGTGACTGCCTCTGACGCAACGTGTCACACAGCACCTCTGCTGGGTTTTGCCGCTCCTCGTTTTTGCTGAAGCACCACCCTAGTGGGGCCCCACCTTTGGGAAGCCCCAAACCGGTGAGAGTTCTTCCTCTCGTGACAGGGAACAACATGTGCAGGGCCCTTGCACAACCTGGGCCTCCTGGAAGGTGTGTGCTCCGCCTGGGGGTGGTGTGAGCTCCACATTCTGCCACGTCAGAACCATGACCGACAGACCGTCCGAAGGGCCTGTGGAGTCACGCTGGACTGAGCCACAGGGCCCCGGGTGTCTGGGCTCCCAGGGGGAGGCTGCGGGAGCATCTGAAGGGGACATTCGTGGTCGCCCTTCAAACAGCCCGTGAGCCCTTATTCCGGTCCCGGGCCCCTCCGGCTATCCAGGAAAAGGAGATGGGCTGAAGAAGTCCCTGCCCTCAAGGAGCTCACAGGGAAGCTGAGCCCCAGGCTTGTGCTCTGGGACATCCTGGTCACCACGACAGGGGCCATGCAGGGTACTACCATGGTATGTAAGCTGTGTTTTGAAAGAGCTCATGCAGAAGCCTGGGCTTAGAAAGGCTTGTCCAGGGCTGGGGTGAGCTGGAGAGAAGCCCAGGGCTGCCAGGGCACATAGGGAAGTGACCGTCCCTGTGTCTAGCTCCCTTGGAGAGAGGACTGAGTGCTGTGGGAGGGTCACTGTGGGGGGCAGCATCTGCCTCAATTTACATTCCCAATCAGCCCAACCAAATCCTGATGACAGCGCCTGGCGATCTCAGAAGGTGAGTTCGCCACGACCAGCAGGTACAAAGTGTTCCCCTTTGGCGCGTCATGCCCTGTGTCACTCAGGGCCTGAGCAGGTGGTTCGGTAGGGGAATTTAGTGTGGGAACAAGCTCTGGAGATAACAATACGTAACAGCTGCAGGAGGCTGCTGCCACTCACAGGCATAACAGCGAGTGACGGCTCCAGCGGAGCTATGGCCACCTGGGTGCTGTCCAGTGGGAACTGGGACCACAGAGCGGCACTGACCAGAGTGGGCTGGAACCACCGAGAGGAAGCAGCTGGGGACACTGCTCGGAGCGGAGAGATAAAAGACCGAGCTCCTCTCACCCTCTAGTCTCCTCCAGGGCCTCTTGGTCAGAACCTGTTGGCAAGCGTGCCGCTAAGTGTGATTTTCAGGGGTCAGCCCCCCATCTCCACCCCACCCCGAGGAACAGAGCAGGACCCCGGTGGGGTGGGGCGTGGGTCCGAGACCGAGCGGGCCGATGACAGGCACGCTCCTTTCCAAAGCCCGGTTCGATCTTCCTGGACTTGTAGGACACTTCCCGAGGGGAGTTCCCGTGAGCACAGTGTACCCTTCACGCCGGCGTAAGCAACACGGAAAATTAATCATAGCAAATAAGGAGAAGTCTCCAGGAAGGGAGGCTCCAGTCTCGTTCTCTCAGGGCCTCACCGAAGACCCAGCGAAGACCCAGGCCTTCCCCTCTTTTTCGCTTCCGGCGCCCAGGGTGTGGGCCCAGCTCCCTCACCGGTCCAGGTGGCCACCTCAGCTCCAGGCATCAGGCCCAGGTAAAGCAAAAGCTCGTGGAGAGAGGGGAAGGGCCCCTCCTCCTCGACGTCTCTATTTACCCGGGAAAGGACTCTCCCCAGCAGACGACGTTTCCCGTCTCATTGGGCAGATTATACCCTGTCCCCTTGTCTTCTCTGTTCCCAGAAAGCAGAGGGGGACCTCCATGCCGACGCGTTCCAGTCCGCGGTACTTGGTTACGCAGCCCCAGTGAACGAGCGCACTCTCTGAACGGAATTGGGGTTCTACGAGGAGGATGGTGTAGCATAAGCAACGCGGGGAGAACCTCCGATCTCTCCAGGCCCCCGGCAGTCGTGCAGAGCAGACATGGTGCACGCAGGGCCTCAGACAGGTTGACGTGAAGCTCAGAAGGCTGTGACTCGCAGAGCTCGGGCCCGGAGCAGCGTGGTAAAGACAGTCCAGGCAGAGACCCATCTTCTCTTGCTGCGTCTCAAGCGTTGAAGGAAGGGCCAGCGCATCATTCAAAGTCTCCTCCCCTCTGTCGCCAGCCGAGTCAAACTCCTGGGAGCCCCTCGCTCCCCTCCCTGGAAGATCTTTCTCTCCTTCCTCAGCAAACTGTGCCAGCCGTGTTCCCGTGATGGCCTCTCCCCTCGGGGCCCCTCATCCTCCAGCACCTGCTCCCACACGTCCTCCTTGCCCTCTGTACACGGCCCTTTGGGACAGCCGGTCTCCATTCTGCCCGCCTTGCCCCTGTCTGAGCGTGGGAGCGTGTGGAAGCCAAGCAGGTAGGGCCTTCGTGGAGCTCGAAGGAAAAAGGGTGGATGTTGGAATGAGGCAGAACTGATCAGAAATAGCTCAGTGAGTCAGTTAGGGGCTTACTTAAAAGACGGAAGAGTCTGAAATTTCAGGGTCCGAATGAATGTTTTTCACCGACAGTCCAGGGAAGCAGCTACTGCCTGGCTGCTGGTAAATGCCTTCAAAACTCGGGAGTCACCCTGTACGTCAAAAGTCTCCTCCTATCTGCTGCCTCTCCCACGGCCGCACCCCAAATCTCTGGGTTGGGCTGCCTGACAGACCTGTGATAGGCCAGGGTCTGGAAAAGGCCAGACGTCCTAGGAAGATCCCAGCTGGGAGCTGATGGAGGAAGTCAGGCCAAGTCGGACAAGAAAACGGAGAAGCGTGACATATTAGATTATATAAAGGCGGCTGCCATGATATGTCCAGCCACCCTCATCAAGAAATGGAGTCTGGGTGGGCTCATGACTTGTTTCATATAGAGCGTGGACAAGGTGATGCAGCCCCTACCTTGCTAGCAGAGGCTCTTGCCTTTGGAGCCCTGTGTCACCTCGTAAGCTGCGAGGCTACCCTGAGGCCACCACGCTGGGAGAAATCCCAGGCCACATGGAGAGGACATATGCAGGTGACATCCCAGCTGATAGCCAGCACCAATTCAGGCACAAGAGTGAGGAACTGACAGATGAAATCAAGCCCCGAGCCGTGGTGTCACTCAGCTGCCAGCTCCTCCAGCCGAGGCCCCAGGTGTCGTGCAGCAGAAACACACCTGGCCCCACCGTCCCCATCCCGCAAAATCTGTGCACGTAATAGATCATTGTTTTGCCTCACTAAAGTTGAGGGTAATATGTCACATCAGCCACGTAAAACTAAAAGCAGCGGCTATATATTATTCTTACCAAAAAATTCTTAGCCCGGCCCTCACATCCCAAGCTTTGGGGTTAAGTATGTCACAGTAGGGTTAGCAGGAGAGTGGGCTCCGGAGACAGGTGTGTGGATCTGAACCCCATCTGAACCCCAGCCGTCCCTGGCACAGTACTTCATTCCCCGTGGATCTCAGTTTCTCCATCTCTCAGTGTGGGGGTTAAGTGAGATTATTCACGCACAGCACCAGTGATGTATCGACTATGACGCCTGGAACGGAACACTGTTTGACAACCCCTCCTCGGGACAGCAAAATTGTTTTCTGTCAAAACTTGTGTGAAAACCAGCAGTAATTATTATCTTCTTGATTTGTTCTTTAGGTTTAAAACAAACAAAAAATAATTTCGAAAGAAGAAACTTCTGTTTTAAAGAGGTTATTCAAATTAAGTTAAACATCTCTTGTGTGAACTAAAATTTGTACTCACCAGACAAAAATATTACATCTCGCCGTTAGCACTTCCAGTGCTTAAATTTTCTGCTTGAAACTGCACGTGAGATGATACAATTAAAATAATTCGAGCCCTGTTCCTTGCTTTCCTTTCAAATCTGTCATGAGAGTGGAAGACACGACTTGTTCTCGGGCTGAGCTCAAAGGGAGGGTGGCCCTGCGTTTGGGGCTTTCAGAGTCCGGGCAGACAGGGGCGAGTCGGTCGGCCCACGGAAGGGTTGCAAACCAAGAGAAACTCTCAGAATGAATACCTGTGGCCAAGGCTGCGTGCATCAGGGGCCAAGTGTGGAACTGGGAGTTCTCCGAATTAATTTAGGTGCGGAATACAACGTTTATGAAAGGGCGAGTAACGAAAACGTGAAATGTACGTACATGTTATTAAAAATCATAACCGCAGCAGTTGTTGAGAACAAAGGAATGATTTTCAGGGAGGAGTGTTTTATCAGTGACATTGTTTAGGATTGATGGGCACGGTGATAATAACAGGCAGAGCAGCTTTTAGGCAGTTTTATTATAATTTTCTAAATTATCTGCAGACAATGCAGGTCCTCACTGCCTGCTCCGTCATCCCTCACTTCTGAAACCACAGCACTTGATGTGCCCGAAAGCGAGCTCTCACCGTGGCCAGCTGCGGGCTCCCGGCAAAGTCCTTCTGGCTCTGGGAGTCCGGGTGCCTAACAGTTATTTAGCTGGGTTGTCGGACAGTAGGATTTTGCCCGGCTGTTGGCTGTAGGATTATTCGATTAGCTTTAAAATGCCTGGCTGAAGCCCTGATGTTTGGGAGGGGCTCGGCAGTTGTCACTTCTCATATCCGCGTCTGCCTGTTCCCTGGGCGGATTCCTCTCCTGGAAGATCTCGCCTTTAAATCTTTGCTGATCGAAGTTTGCCTCATCCCAAGTCTAGGAAGGCCCTGTAATTACATTCCTAGAGATCTCTTTGCTTCTGGTCTGTCCAGGATCTCTTGGCTGTATCTGGTCTTGTCCAGTGACTGCTTCTTTGATAAGGTGGAGAATTAGCCCTCAGATGTGTGTGTTGCCTTGTCACCCCATGAAACTGGATGGTCCTTGGACGATGGGGTCATGCTCTCCCTTCACTGAACCCACGTAGAGGCTAAACACCCAAAGTCTCCAATAAGTCGTCTTTTTAGATGTTTGGGGTCCCAGTCCATCCAGACTCTTGGTGCTGACTTCAGGGTAGGCATTTAAACGGGTGAAGATCCTGATTTGCCTGGTACGATCACCCCGGTTTATGCTATTGTTCTCATGGTTAATCGTGTCCCCTTTCACTTTCCACGTATTCTGGTGTGGCCAAGAAGTCTCATGGTCCCTCCTTCGAGGCGACCCTCGCCTCCTGACTCCCAGCCTGCTCAGGGCCTCTCTCGGACCAGTCCTAGTTGATGGCCTGAATGCTGTTCCTGGGCTCTCGGCCAAAAGCAGCCCCTGGAAAGCAGTGAAACGAGAGAGCTGGCGGGAGGGAGGGGAGAAGCCATCGTTCAGGTCGTGACAATGGCTGTCTCACGTATAGCAAAGAGAAGGATAAATCGAACACTTACGAATGCTGTCTGGCAGTGAGTATGAACAGCATAAAAAACAAAAAGAAAAAAAAAAAATGCCACAGCTTTTAACCTGGTGAGCCCGCTTTTAAGACATTATCCTTAGGATAGATCCTAAAAACTATATGAAGTTTTATGCACAAAGTTATTCACTAAAATGTCACTGGTAACAACCAAAAATTGGAAACACTCCAAATACGCAACATGAATAGAATGGTAATAAAATTATGCTGTAGCCATGGAATAAAAGAGTATAAAGCCTTTCCAACTATATTTATGAATGTTTTCTAGTGCTATGGGAAAATGTCATGCTATGTTGTGAAATGAGAAGCATAGAATTATAAAACTGTGTATCTGGCATGATTTTTTTGTGGTGAAATCTACTATTGAGCCATTTTTAAGTGTATAATTCAGTGGCATTATGTGCTTTTACAGTGTCGTGCAGCCATCGCTATTATCCATTTCCAGAACTTTTTCATCATCCTAAACAGAGCAGTGTGACTTTATATAAGTACATATGAATAGATGGAACTTGTATTCTCTTTTTAATGCTATTCTGTATTATTTAACTCTTAATCAATGAGAAAATTACTTTGTTGATTTAAAACGTCTATAAAATGCTGTCTGTTGAGAGATACACCATCTTTATTTTCAAAATAACATGTTTAAGCGCCTCCTACAGTGCTTGGGATGATTTCTGATAGTCAGTATCCGAAAATCTAGTATTTGCTACAGTCAAATGTATCAGGTGAGTAAAGGAGGGTAAATTCCGATTCCCTTCGTCTTTAGGGGAAGTGAACATGCACTCGAGTGGTTACTTGTTAACTTGTGTCTTCCCCGCCAGACTGAGCTCCGAGGATGCGCCTGCGTCTGTCTCTTTCATCGTCCCGTTCCCATGTGACACGCAGGGAGGTTTGCAGTGAACGTCTGCCAAAAGAAGGATGCTGGGAACTTTACGTCCATTTTAGGCACAGAAGGAAGGTTTTTTAATTTTATTTTTGGATCAAATATAGGATATAAAAGTCCTTACTCTCTGAATCTCTTGCAGTGTAATGGGTCCATTCATTCATTCATTCATTCATTCCTGGAAGGTGTGTTCCCTGAGCACTCCACTGAACAGGCCCCGCTCTAGACACGTGGACACTGAAAACCGAGGTTCACGTCCTGGATTTAACAGCTGGGTGTGTTCATCGTAAGGGACCATAGTGACTGTCACTGTTTCGTTTCTCTTTTCTGACTGCACACCTGAGGATGTTCTGGTTTATTCGTCGTCCTGGCTCGTACTGGCGGGGCGGCTATGCTGTCTTTATCCTATACTCTTCGGGAGCACCTGACCTTCCGCAGTCTTGGAATGAACCTGCCCTCAGGCTCAAACAGTTGGATACAGGGAAGATGTCTGACCCAATCCTGCAGCCCGAGTTCCTCTGCCGGGACTGATGATATGAGCACTGGAGTGATAAGGCAGGGAGGCAGGGTGCAGGCAGCCGAGGGAACCATGCGAGCCCACGCTCACAGGGGACAGTGACGCCGGGGGCCGAGACGGCAGTGAACATGGGAGCGGGTGAGCACCCCGGGCTCCTGCGGACCCCCGCCAGCTCCTGTTGGGGCAGCACCGCCTCCCTCGTTTCCTGCGATTTCCCTGACTCCTTAGAGTACATTTCTCTTTGCTTAATCTAGGTCATTTTGGTTCCTTAAAAGCAAACACACCCTAAGAATAAACAGGAACATTTCCCTGGAAGAATCTGATTTGATTTATAATAATCTCTTCATGACTGAATTTCCAGGATAAAAATATGTGCAAAGTGTAAAATAAGAGACCGTTTCCAGCGTGTCCTCACTAAGCGAGGTTTAGACGAGAACTCATTCTGGGCAGAACCGATTTGACACTGGGGAGCAGCCAGCAAATTTCTTCCCGCAGGAGCGGACTCTATCCCCTGGGGAGATTTTCTGACCCCATCGAGACGGACAGACGATCTCGCTCACTCGTGTAGTTCAGGCCTTTCTGATCGGGTCCCCTGGGTCTAATTAAATACCCTTTTGCCCACTCCATCCAGTGGGGCTCACTTTCTGGGCCGGCACCATCCGATTCTGCACTGACGGAAGTGTCCCGTGGTTTCGCTCCTCAGTATGGCACTGCTGGCCACGTGTGGCTCTTGAGCACATGAAATGTGGCTGCAGTGACTGAGACACCGAATCTGTAATTGTATTTGATTTTGATCAGGTTAAACAAACGGACAGAGCCATGCCTGGCCGGCGGTTACCACACTGGGCGTTGCAGCTAAGTCTAAGCCCCAAAGGTTGGTATCAGATGTACACACAGCAACACACCTGACACTTGCACTTACATTTCAAAGACCACCTGAACTAACGAGGGCCATGGTCCCCTTCAACCTAGCCCTTCAAGGACTGTGTCCTCAGGGCAGACCCTGGCCTAGGACAAGATATTCCTTGGAAAGTCTGCTCACTCAGCACTTTAGAAGCAAGTGGGGACCGCTCCTTAAGCCACAGGCTGTGCACCTCAGTCCTGGCCTCTTTGGAAGAAATCCCTGTAGCTCTCCAGTGAGGTGTCATAAATTACCAGAGTCTGAGAGCCAACCCATGACATAATTTTAACTTTAAAACCACTTTTTCATGCCGCTGGACAAAGGCATTTCTTCCTGCTCATAAAACCAAACCCCTTATTACACTAAATGGACTCTCATCTACCCATTAGCCTTTGTGAGGCGCACACTGACCCGCGTGAAGGATCTGGAAAGATGCTGAGCTGCAGGTTTGAAGCCCAGAGGAGGTATGCGCGACACCGTCACACCTCTGTGAAGTCACATGTGGACAATTGCCAGTGACATCACTGCACACGGCTCACAGAGAGGCCTTGTGGCCCGCTGACCGCAGGGAGAGATGGTTCCTTCCAACTTAATTGCACATGTGCAGTTAGGCCTAGGGGGTGAGGCCTGCAATGCCCCGACCCGCGCCCCTCCGAGAGCAGCAGCACGCAGCTCCGCCACCCCTCTGGGAGCAGCGCTGCATGCTGGGAGGCAGAGGCCTGGCTCCTGGCCCCGCTTCTGCCACGGTTCGGTTGCATTACTTCAGCCAAGTTGTTTCTCCATCCTGAACCTCACTTTTTGCATCTCTAAAACGGGAGGGCGGGATGGCTGACCCGACGAGGGGTCCTTGCTGACTTTCTCCAGATCAAAAAGAAAGCAAAGGAGGGACGGGTTTGCCCAGGGAGGCGGCCGCGGCGTTGGGCAGGAGCTCCGCCCTCTGGTGTAAAAGCAGAGCCGTATTTTTGGCACTTTGGAAAAGTCAGGTGTGTGACCCACCTTCACGAAGAAGTAAACCAGTAACAGGTTAGATAATCGCCAGTGATTTTGGCCAGAAAGAGCCTCTCTCCTCTGAGAAGAGCTGAGAATTTCAGCCAGACAAGCTCGGGTTCAGATTCCAGCTTTCCCGTGTGACTTTGGGCAAGTGACTACTTCTGTGTGCCTCAGTTTCTTCATATGTAAAACGGGGAGAACATCTGTCTTATAGGGTTGTCATTTATTTGCATCCTTTATCTCTACCTTTCACTCATATAAAACAACAATGATAATACTAGTATTAGTCAGAATTGATACCAGGTGCCAAGGCTATGCCTTTCGTCTAAACGGTGAAATAATTCTGCAGCCCTGAGCTCTCTGACTGCTGCCTGTCCCCTCCTGGGGGACCCTCCCTCCATGATTCAGCAAAGAAAGACCTGCTGCCTGTCCCTCAGGGGGGCCTGTGGGACTCTGCTTCCATGTGACTGGCCAGTGTCTGTGTGGTAATTTTTAATTTGAAAAAACTTAAAAGATTTTATTTTTTGTTAAAGCAGTTTTACGTTTATAGAAAGGTTGAGCAGGAAACAGAGTTCTCATATAGCCATCTCTCCCACCCGTCTCCCCTTATTAACCTCTTGCAATAGTGAGCGGCGTTTACTGCAGCCGTTACGTCAAGGTGTCAACACACTGTCGTTAACTAGAGTCCCGTCTTTCACGTTAAGGCTCATCTCTGTGTTGTACGGTTGCTGCTTTTAATGTCACCCTTGGTTTTAACGATGTCCAGTGCTTCTGGAGCGGCCGTGGGTCAGACACGGACTGTTCTGGGCGCTTCCCGCACATCCCACGTGTTTCAGATGTCAGCCAAAAAGAGAATATGAACTTTGCTTGACAGGTCTGCTGCCCTAGGATGGAACGTCTTAGCTGAATATTAGGGCGCCCTGGGAAACTCTTTAAAATACGCCGATCCCCAGGCCCCGACCGTTAAAGCAGAACCTTTTGTTTGCTGGGGCGGGTGGGTGGTGGAGCCCAAGCCTGACTCTTTGAGTCCCCAGGCGGTCCTAATGTGCTGCCGGGGTTGAGGACCGCTGCTCCCGGCCCTGGCCTTCAGACGGAGGTCTCGGGCCCCCAGTAGCCCTGGAGTCTGATAGAAACACGGACTCTCAGGCTATCCCGGACACAGTGAATCAGAACCCGCGTTCCAACAAGGCCCAGGCGATGTGTGCACCCAACGCTGGAGATGCAGAGAGTTAGGCAGGCCTTCCCGCCCCTCGGACCCCCTGCGAGTCTGGACATTAAAAAATTGTCCAGGGTCTACATGGAAAAAAAAAAGTGCTGAGGCTTCATCTCTGTATGCCTCCACACGCGCCGTGCACGGAGAGAGAGGATTTTCCTTTCCCTTTTTATATTCTGAATTTAAAAAAAATTACGAGCAGCTCGTCTTCCTTTTATTTTATTTGGCTTTTTTTTTTTTGGTGAGTTTACCTGGTTTGGACGGGGAGGGGCACTATTCTGAGGTGGCAGCGGGTCTAAGCATTTGCGTGATGATTAATTTTGCCATAAAAAAAACAAACTCGGGAAGAACCTGCACCCCAAAGCCATCTGGTTGCTCTCTCTGTTTACTTAGTGATCTGACATTTACCTAACGTCGGTTTATAAAGCCCCGTCACAGGCTTCTTCTCACTTCTTTAACTTGCTCTGTGGAGCAAGAACTATGTCAAAGATAAGGAATCTGAAGCCCAGGGAAACTCTGTTCTTCCCGTCAAACGGCAGGACGTACGTGAATCCAGATCTTCTGATTCTAGAAAACGGCCAACACACACACAACTGGAGAGCAAGTAAGTTGTTGATATCCAGTATGTATTTACGGGCTGAATGAATGGATTAAGGGTAGGGAAAGTCACTCTTTGGTTTCCCACACCCTGAGTTCTGGAAAGTTCTTGTGATGGCATCAGCAGAAATGACCAGACACCAAGGCATCATCGGCCTCCAGTGACACCCGATTCTATCTACTCCTTTCCACACATGCAGTCAGTCCAATGTCAGGTCTGGCTCAAGTCCGCTGTGGTGAGCTGTGAAGGGGCTTCACTGTGCTGCGTCCCCCGCCCCGAAGGCCAAGGGCGAGAGTGGGCCCAGTGGGCTGAAGGGCCAGCAGGTTGAGGATGGGGGCGCCGGGGGACGGCCACCCCAGGTGGCATGGTTTTGGCTCAGCTCCCTCAGCTGTTCTGCGTGTGAGAACCCACGGGACGGGTCTTCCAGGAAGAGACGCGGGCCCGGGGTCGTTCTCGGGGGGCTGGAGGTCCCGAGTGAGCAGGCGTGGTAAGAGCTCATGAGGTCTGGCGCCTCCTGGCCCTACGGCCGAGTGCGCCTGGGAAAAAGCAGGATCTCACTAGTATTCTGGGGGCCACTCTTTATTTATTTTTGTTTCTAAGTGACAAGTGCATTCAAATACATGGGCCGACTTGGTTTTGTGGGCGATTTATGGCAACTGGTTTCCTTTCACAGCGGTGTTTCGACAGGAAAATACACCCCAAATTCCAAATAACCAACTTCTAAATAAAATCTTAGACTACAGCTCAGTCTTTTTAGTTCCAGAAGCGGGGTGCTGCAGGGCGCTACACGGGAAGGAAAAGCAACAGCCAGGCTGTGCTTGCTGCAAATAACACCATCCATCCTCTAAAAATAGTGATATGGACCCCATTTTCAACCAACAGACGTCGATGCCATATCTCCTCAGCAGTGAGCCCCTGGTCCCTCCCATGGAGACTAACGACACCACACTGAAGGTGTCTGCACCTCTAACTGGAGGGTGCCCCTTCAGTGGGGAGGACGGAGTCCACGGCTGTGTCCTTGGCCTCTTGTTAATTATTCCCTCAGCATATGACGAAGGCAGGAATCCTGTGTGGGCGCAGCAGGTGGAGGTGGGAGTGGGGAGTCCAAGTGAATAATCCACTTCAACAGTGCGGCCACCTGGTCAGGATGTAAGCTCTGCACACAAATAATCACGACCCCCGGACGGAGGGGAAGATGGAGGGCTGCAGCTTTGGCTGCGGGCACCTGGGCTGTGTTGTGGACAAAAGTGCCTCAGTGGCCACAACGGTAAGTAGCCTTGTTACGTGCTGAGATGCCACCACTGACCTGACCAGCCTCACTAGCTACTCCCACGGCTTTACCTCCCCAAAAGAAACGGGACCATAGAGCAGCCTGGCAGCGTCGATGAAGACGAAAGGGGGAGGGGAGTCTGGACTCGTGGCTACACGCCTCCTCCTGCCAATCACGGCCCTGCTCGGTCCTACCAGCCAGAGGCGGGCAACCAGCTGAGACCCCCAAAAGGGGCAGTCTGTGGGGGGTGAGCACAGACTTCAGGAGGGCCAGAGTACGTGGCCCGCCAGAAGCAACCATTAAATAAATTACAGGACACACACACACACACACACACACACACACACGCACACACACCCCATCCTCATTCTTTTACATTTGTCCTCTTTGTGATAGTCCAGAAACTTCTAGAAGGATCCATTGCAGTGAAGAATTCTGCTTCCCCTGAGTGGAAGGATTACAGGACATGAGTGTGAGAGTCCTTGAGATCAGCTAGACACACAGACTTAACAAGCATTTATTTAATTCTGCTCCTGTTTAAATTAGAAGGGCAGTGTCAGGGCAGACTGCCCAGAACAGGGAAGGACACGGCCCTCAGGGGCTGGGCTTGGGTGGGGCTGGCCAAGGCCAAGTCCTTGACTTTGCAGGCCCAGAAACTCCCTGCTGGTCAGGGCTCGAGGGACTAGCTCAGACCAAGCCAGGCCAGGAGGCCAAGGGGAGAGCAGACCCACCAGGGAGCTGCGGGCGTATTGGGGTGCCAGGCAGGTGGCCAGCTCATCTCTCCTGTCAGAAGCTGCCTGGACAACGCACTGACAAAGCTGGGGTCGGCATGGTAGCCATATGTGGCTTTTTCCTCTGAGAGGCAGGTCATCTGGAGATCCAATGCTTCTGTGGCTGACCAGGCCACCCTTGGGCAAGGCTGGTGCACAAGGACGTGCCTTCCAAGTTCCCGACCTTGTCGTGCTCACCACCTAGTGAGGGGAGGAAAGCACAGTCTTGTAAGCAGTGGCTCAAGACGCCTCCTCTAAGAGGTCTGGCCACCCAGCTGGTCTGAGGTAGCTCAGATGCCCCTGGCTAATTTTGTTTCCATGTTAGGGGACATTCTTAGGGCACCTCTGGCAATGCTGGCCCAGGACAGCAGGACGCCCTTTGGCGAGGAGGACGTGCCTACCCCTCCTCCCCAGGCCACGAGCCCCTCTGCCTCCCAGAGGAACCTTACAGGTGCAATGCCACCACCGCTTCGCCAGCGTCTCTGGGGACCCAGCCTGAGGCTCTGGGTCGAGGCTGGCTTTGCTCTGCAGGGTGGAAGATAGGCAGGCCACCCGGCCTGCTCGTGGCTGGAGCAGAAAAAGTGGAATCCCGCAGGAATTTTTAATCCCAAGCTGACAAGGCCTTGAGTATGTGCTGGGAGGGTTTCTCACAATAAAGGAGGATACGACAGTTGAGCCTGAAAGGAGGTGTGACCTGAGGAGCAGGAAGGAACAAAGGGGACTCCGCAGGCAAAGGAGAGAGAGAAAGGTAAGGGGCGAAGCTTTAGAACTTGTTAACACGTAAACGTTGTTGTCTACCAATTCTTATCGTTTAAAGAGGTAATCCAGCAGAAACGCATGTTCGTTTCTCTTGGATTTGCCATATCTGAGAGAAGTCTGATCTTTTGGGCCACAAGACCATACCCAGGTGCCTGCCCCTCATCTGGTGGCACTGGGGAGGGGACTTCTGGTTCCCGAGCCTGAGCTGGCAGTCCTCACACGGTCAGGGCCGATGGGATCCCGGGACGGCGGGACTCGGAGACTGAAGCCTGGGGCACGCTCGGCCGTTAGCAGGAAGGGGTCCGCGTCTCCGGGTCTGAAGGAGACAAGAGTGACATCCACCGTGTGGGAGAGGCAGGGCTGTCACACAGGACGGTGGGCGGCAGCCGTCGTGATGGCTCTCGGGTGTTGCGAAGACCTGGGTGAGGTCGCGTGGACCTCAGGAGTCTGGGCCGGACGGTGGCAGAAGCCACAAAGAAAGGAATCCGTGTGAGTCATTCGGCTCCCTGGTGGTAGCCATGGCAACCGCGAAGCAAGCGGAGGAAGGCAGAGTACTGTCACTTACTAAGCACTTGCTCGATGCCAGGCCCTGTGCCATGGGCTTTCGTTCATCAGCTCACCTAACCCTCGTGACGACTCCTTCTCGTGATGAGGAAACTGAGGCTCAAAGAGGTTGGGACTTGCCCAGGATGAACCGGAAGTGAGTAGAGAACCGGAATTCGAATCCAGGCTTGTCTGATTTCAGCCGTCACGTTGCGGGGAAGAAAGTGAAGCACCCCGAGCCATTCCGCTGTCGGGAAGGAGTTTTGCTGCTGGCATGGGAGGCCGGTGCGACGGAGCGAGCCTCGGCCTCTGGAGGAACCCGGCCCCCTCCTGACATCTCGCATACGGCCAGGCTTTCTTAGAGAGTTCCTGAGTAATTCGTGCATCCAAGAACAGAATGCATGACCTGGCTCATGAGAACAATAAAAACTCTTTGCTCCTTGCCCCTAGAAAATGCCACTGTAGGATCAATAATCTTTCCTGCGACAGACGTGGATACCAGGTGTCAGCTGGCTGAGTGAACGGATCACCCCTCTTTGAACCAGAACTTGGTTGGAATCCTGGATCCACTGTGTGACCTTGGGTGTGCCACTTCACGTTCTGAGCCTCCGCTGTTGTCCTCGTCTGTGAAATGGGGATACTTACAGGGTTGCCGCAAGGATTCTAATTAGAGGGGCGGACACAGGCCAAAAAGCCCCTAGCACAGCGCCTGGCACGCAGAAGGTGCTTGGTTGGGTCCAAATACGAGGGAAATGGGAGTAAAAACTAGCCGAGACAGTTTTTAGCAGAAGCATTTGGATCTGAGAAGTGCGCGTTTAACATGGACACTGCGATCGATTGAGGCCTGCCCATCAATCACGCCCCGGGGCTTGGGGGACCAGCAGGGGACCCCAGTGGGCCGAGTGCGGCCCGAGACAGGCATTCTGTAGGGTCCTGTTCAGACGTAGCTACTACTAACTGCTTTGGGGCCTTCGGCAAATTACTTAACTTCTCGATGCCTCACTCTCCTTATCTGTAAAATGGGGATAATAATACCTACCTCACAGGGCTTGTTGCAAGAATTAATTAAAGTTTATGAAGTGCTTTGAGAGCCCCGGATGAAAGGCCCTACAGAAGTACAAAGTATTATTATTATAATCCAGTAGGCTATAAAAGATAATTTTGCAGGAAAAGGCAAAAATTTAATTTCTATACAAGCAGAAACAAAGGCAGATATAATCATAGAAAGTTTTTTTTAAAGTCTAGAAGATAATTTATATAATTTTTAAAAATTATAACATGTTTTCTCCCTACCAATAATCAATGCAGAATGATAATTAGAGATTGCAGACACAGGCCAGCAAATCATACGTGTGCTGGGCCCTGGGTCCGGGACTCCCCGCGAGTTGTCTCCCAGAACCCCACAACAACCCCCTGAGGTAGATGTCATCACCCCAGTCTGACATACAAGGAGAGGACTCCAGGGCGAACTCTAGCATCCGCTCCTGGCCTTGGCCACCGGTCTCGACGCTTGAGCCCTGGGGAAGGCTTGGCGACATTCTAATTCCGCTTGACAGGTGGTCTTTAAGCATATTTGAGATACAAACCCAAGGGGAAACTGAGGCATAGGCCGGGATCGGGTCGTTTGAAGGAAAATGAGCTGTTGCCGTCCTGTGCTCTAGTTTGTGTTCAAACACCCATCTTCCCCTCTCCCGGCCCCCCAAAAGCACCCAGCTCACATCTCTAGGCTTCTTTATTCGTAAGACAAAAGGAACGACCGCCTCTACCTGCCTCTGAGCTGTGTTAGGCGAGTCAATTACCTTCTTTTAAAAAGCGAATAGATGATAACTAGATAGATAGAGCTTTCAGAGGAGAGGCCTGTGTGTGGAAAAGCTCCGTACTGCTGATCACTTTCATCTCCCCTTGGAGCCTTTCCACACATGGAATTAAGTGCCAGGCGGGGAGCCTGGCAGCTCTGCTATGACCCCTGGGCCGCTTAGTCAATGCATGGAAAGCACCTGATACTAAAAAAAAGGTGATTTTTATTATTCTTGTGTGTATCAGATGCACAGAGAAATGGGAAAATGCAAAGTAGGCAGAATAGTCATGTGATCTCATGACTTGTCTGGAAAATTGAGAAAAATATAGTTAGACTTGGAAATTATAACATGAAATGAATGGCGCCCACAGGAAAGCAGACGGTCTACCTGCCTGGCTCATTCCGGGGTCCTGTGTGTCTAGGGAGGGGTCTCGTTGGAGGTGGGGTGGGGAGCTGTCTGACGGAGGAGAAGGGGGCATGTAAAGTGGGGTCCTGGGAGAGCAGGCCCCTGAAGCAGGTATTGGGGTCCAGCCTACCCAAGCCGCCCCCTCTGGGCTATAAATTGTAATGAGCCAAAAATTCCCAGTCACTTTTTTCAGATCTTGGCTTTGCCACTCACTCTCTGTGACTTCAGGAGTATTTTAATTTCTCTGGCCATTTCTTTATCTGGAAAACGGGGACCCCCCCCCACAGAGTGTCGTCAGCACTCCAGGGGCCAGTGTTTGGCTAAGCACCCGTGCAGAGGTCCCCAGCCCTGTAAGGACCAGCGATGCCAGGCTCTGGGCCAGCTCCTCGCTAAATGTGCTTTTCGCGATTTTATTTCAATGATTCCCACAAGGAATCCGTGAGGCGAAGTGTGAGGATCTTAACTTTACCCTCAAGAAGTAATTTCTCACTAAATTTCCTTCTTATGAAAAAAAGAGAGGAAGATAAAATCGGTGACATAATGGAACATGGAGACGGAACCCCTCCCTCGGTCTCCGGTGCACAGAGCAGCCGTCTGGCGAGGCTTTGAGCAGGAAGCAGAAGCTTCCAGAACACCTGGTAAGCAGAAGAGCCTAGACACTCCGTCATCTCCCAGAGTGCCCGCATTCCTGCACAGGTGACTAAGAGCCAGGGAGGGACAAACACCTGGAGACCCAGCCAGTGGGGCTGTCATCCCACCAAATATGGGCACTCAGAGCTGGCCCACAGTTCTTTGTGGGGACAGACGTCAAGGAGGGGCTGGCACAGGTGCGCGAGCAGAAGGAAATCTACGCTCCTTGATTCCTGGAATTTGAGGAGTTAATAGAGCATTGGAAGAGACTTTGGGGATCGTCTAATTTTACCGATAAGAAAAGCAGAGACTCAGAGAGGCCTGGGGCTTCCCTGGGGCCAGCTGGTATCAAGGCAGGGGAGCCCGCTCTCCCCAGAGCGGGAACCATGGCTCCCTCTCTGCATGTCGCCCTGGTGCTGATTTGGGTGCCTCCCCAGCCTTTGGTTTTCCCACCTGCAAAACCAGGGTCACAGTCCCTCCCCTGCCAGTCCCACAGGATCGTCAGAGGCCACATGGATCAGAAGAACAGAAATTATGGCTGGGGGAGCCCTTGGGAGCTGCAAGTGCCAGGAGCGAGCGCCCCGGGGAATTACCTATCAGTAGAGGAAGGGGCTGGAGGGCACTTCTGGGCCTGCCTTTGGAGAAGTGGCCAGGGAAGCGTCGCTGGAGCGTTGGCAGGGCTTTGTCCCTGTCACCCAGTTCCGGGCAGCTTCCTCAGCTTTTGTCAACTTCCTCTCACCTCTTCCACAGGAGGCTCTAGGTTCCACTGTCGTGTGGCTTAGTGCCACACTGGAAGGCAGGGCAGAGGGTAGCACAGAGTCCACCCCAGTCTGCAGCCTTGGAAAGACCCCTGGTCTCAGCGGGTCTTGTCTGTGACGAGGACCAAGATGCCTGGGCTGGACCCGAGGCCGTTCAGAGCCCCCACGCTCAGACAAGATTCTCGGGACCTCAGTGTCCTCTGTCGGAATGAAATGGTTCTAGGTGCTGATTTTAGAGTGACAAAAATCTCCGTGTTCTTCTATGGAAGGGATCTCCACGGTACATTGAGACAAACAAGCACGGTGTACATGCGGTATGCTAATATAAAATTATATATGTTATTTATGTATAGATTATATACTATGTATATATACATATATGGTATATACACATTCAATATAGAATTAGACTCGAAAGATATATTTGCTTATTTTTCACAGAGAAACAATGCGAGAGTAAACCAAACGTCCGTTTTAAAAGGGCTGCCTGGAGGAGGAGGGTTAGAAAGAACAATCCTTTCTTCCAGCTAATGACTCTCTGGTCCCGCCCTGGTGAGTCTGAGTGGGACACCGGTGTGGAAAGACCTCTCTGAATTACTGTCGTTGAAGAGAAAACCGCAGGCCCCAAATGGAGTCGCTTGTGCTACAGCCCGTGACACCAAAACTAGACTTCGTACCTGACCTGATTCAAGCTTCTCCAGGATGTAATCTTAGCTGGTCAGGACCAACCAGGCCATCGTCACCTGGGCCCTCTCCATCCTGGCTCCCCCCAGGCGTAGAAGTGAAGTTGGGGCAATCTGCCTGACAAGACCCCGCCTTCCCCTAAGGGAAGGTGATCGGGCCTGAAACAATCCTTTCTTCCAGCTAATGACTCTCTGGTCCCGCCCTGGTTCTGCCTGGAAACACCCTCCACACGGGATAGCTTCTCGGGGCTCCTCTACTCGCTAGGGGGGTGCTGCCCGACTCCCGAGGCGCTCCATAAAGCCCATCAGATCTGCAAACCCACGTGGGGGAGTTTTGGTTCTTTAACGCGTTGCTGATTTTGGAACTGTGCGCATATTTTACGCAATTAATGAAAACAAAGGTTAAGAAAGAACAACAAAGCGATCCATCGAAAAATAAAGACATGCTGATTACCTAATGTTTGCATGTCAACTTGGGGACAAAAACACCCAGAGAAGAATGATTTCCATTGACAGTGACTCTATGGCCCCAGTGACGCGCGCCTCCTGAGGACACACGAGTCTGACGCCGAGTGGCCGTCCTCCTTTGCGAGAGCAGGCGGCCTGATGGACACACGGCAGGACGAACACAGAGGCCCAGCACCAAGGTCTGCAGAGTAAGCGAACGAAGAAGCAAGCTGAATGCCAAGTCTAAGACTGTGTGTCTCTGAGCCCAAGAGTCCCCTGTGGAGCCCGGGACAGAGCCCACCGAGGTCTGCGCCCCACTGGCCCCTAGCCCTTCAGCACCGCCTTTGCTAGCTTCATGGTCTCGGGGAACAGATGCCCTGGTTTGGAAGAACGTATCTTTGCCTAAAGGAAACCAACCGTCTGAACCTCTGAAGGAGACGAGCGTTAACTGCCCCCTCCGCGCTGTCATTTCATGGTTCTAGAGATCGGACGCTCGGCTACAGACGGACATGGAGCTTGTGCCCAGCTTAACACGATGCAGAAGCCACGTCTGAGCGGAAACTGTCCCCTGCATTGCAGTGAAGCGCTGCGTGGCCAACGCCCTCTGACTGGAGTTGTCGCCTGCTCTGACCCCTGCCTCGGGCTTGGGCTTGTCACCCTCGAACCTGCTGTGTTGCGAATTTATATGTCGCCCCGCTTCATCCTCTCCAAGACCTTGTGAAGTAGGGATTATTAACCCCGTTGTCTCAGGGGAGGAGAGGGAAGTGGCCCAGCCCTGGGCCCGGCTGGGCAATGGTGGGGCCAGAGGCTGCTTTTGGCCTGACTGACCCCCAAGGCCCATGCTCTTCCCCTGAGCCCCGTGCGCCTGTCACAGAGAGAATGGCTCCCTGGCTCTTTCTAAATGTTTGAGAATGACTTCGGCCAACAGTCAAAGGGCTTAGTAGCAGGTAGGAAAGAGTCTCATGGCTTGGGAACGGCCTCATCCTACCCTGGCTGAAGAGAGAGGTCTAGACACAGAAATATTAGCGACCATTTAGTAAGCCCTGCTAACCTACCTCAGCTCATCAAATCTCCCCCACGCAAACGGGACAAGTGTTCTCCATACTTCACAGGTGGGGAACCGAGGCTGAGAAAAGAAACACCTTGCCCAGGGTCACAGGAACGAGGAGACACAACTCTGAATTAGGCTGCAATGCAGCAAATTAGTCATCAAGAATTGTAATTTAAGTTTCTGTGTTGATACTGCAGGCTAGGGAGGGGACAGCAGCTTGCTAGAGGAGGAAACATTTTCTCACAGAAGAAGTTTCTGAATCAAATTCGGGTACCAAATTTTGTTTAGAGCCAAAGCATAGGTTTTATTGGTCTAGACTGGTGGTTCTCAACGGGGTGATTTTGGCCTCCCAGGAGATATTCGGAGAATGTCTGGAAATATTTTGGTCGTTGCAAGGCGGAAGGCTGTGTGCTCCCGGCATCCTGTGGGGGGAAGGCCAGGGATGCTGCACGCGCCTCACCACGCACGCAGCAGCACCCACGGGCCCCAAAAGTCAACGGTGCCGAGGGTAAGAAACCCCTCTCTGGCCCAGGCCCTGCAGAAGGCCTCCCCCACCAAACCCATTTCTCCTTTCGCGCTCCGTTTTCAAGGGAAGTGTTCTTAAAAAGTTCTCCTTTGTTTTTTGAATGTTTGAAGAGCGTCTCCATTGGCAGTGGAGCCAGATCAGTTATAGGGGAAGTGTCTCTTTCATCTCTCCAGGAGGGGTGGATGTTGGGAGAGTCGTTTGGGAACGCCACGTGATGCCAATTATTCAGATGGGCTTCTCCTCCGAGAACCTGCTCTTCTCTGAACTTCAAACATCCTGACCAATACTAATTTAGCAGCGGAGCCTCTTTGGGAAGATTCTATCTGCTCCCAAACCAATTAGTTTAACTCCGAGCAAGTTTACCAAACATTCTTCTTTGATCAGAGAATTTATTTTTTTCAGAGGGTGCGATGTTCTCCCCATTCGTCTTCCTTTGACATTAATTTATAGAACGAAAAGGAGAGGCTTTGGTGTTTCAGAATCAGGTTTAAAAGGCTGCAGTTTTCACTGTTGTTTCTGTAACTTGGTCCAGAGAGAATGAATCTCGGGGTTTCGAGGGACCCAGCAAGCACTCAGAGATCAGAATCCCAAGTTCCAGGCTCCATCAAAGGAGAAAGGACGTGAAGTTCCCTCCGAGCAAAAAAAAAAAAAAAAAGAAAAAAAAGAAAAGGTGCCGGGTCAGTGGCGCGATGGCCTCTGTTTCAGTTGCTGTCCATTCGCTGAGAGGCCCCACCTGCATCAAGCCCACTGTGAGGTGCCGGGGCTGCCACAGAGGAAGAAAATGCCATCTGTGCCCCAAGGTCACAGTCCGTGGGCGAGATGCATAACCCACTGGACAGTTACGGTGTTTGTGGGGGCTGGAGCGCTGCGGGCCCGCCCCCCTGTGGAGGGTCCTGAGCTGGCTGTCCTCTGCCCTCTTCCGAGCACGTGCACCTGCTGGTTCTTTTCCCGGTGAGTTCACCCCTCCTCCAGACCCAGACGCAGTGTCGGCTCACCCCGCAAGCCTCCCCGTCCCCAGCGGAGCCGGCGGCCCGTCTGTCCACGGAGCTGTCGGGGCTCCCTGAGCGTCCCTCCAGGAGCCAGAGGACTTGGTTGGCTTTTCTCTCCCCATCCCCACCCCAAATGTCAGCTCCTTGAGGTGGTCGCCTGGGTTCTTTGTCTGCATATCCCCAACACGTGGAAGATACTGGATATGTAGCGAATGGACTGATGCATGAATGAATGAACAAACTGATGAATGAATGAACCGATGAATAAATGAATGAACTGATGAATAAATGAATGAACTGACGAATGAATGCATGCACGAACTGATGAATGGAGGGATGGAGGGATGAATGAATGGACTCGTGTACCCAGGCACCAGGGCAACGGGGAGTCCCGGTGAAGAAACGCGGAGGTAGATGCAGACCTTGTTGGCTGGTGCTTTGTTCTGACTGTTTGCTGGTGCGGTTCTGGTGTTTCCCCCTAGAACAATGTTGACAGGTGTCCAGTCAAATAAATTAGCATTCCCTTCCCACCACGAAAGCCTCATTTCATGGGAACAAGTCCACACAGCCGTGTGCGGGTGTGCGCCCCGCACACCGACCCCATCGGAAACCATCGCGCGTTTGCCGGCGTCTTCCTGTTAGCAAGGGCTAAGGAGTGTTCGGCTTTCTTTTCTCAGGATAGCTGCCGACCCCCGTCCGACCTTGCAGCTCCGTAATGGGGAACGGGGAAGAAGAGGTGGGAGAAGGGGGCGGGGCGATGAGAGGGGAGATGATCGAACGTGAACACAGGTGCTCCTACGGCAGAGGGAAAAAACCCTAGTCACTATTTAGAGGCCATAAACTTTGTACCTGTGGAATATTCTCTTGGAAGTTTTCTTTTTAAAACAATCACTCTTTTTTTTTTTTTCTAATGAACAGAAAAATGGAGGTTCTCTTCTCAAGAGAGTAGAAATAAATTTCTCTAGTTATAGGCAAGGTGGATTTGGAGCTAATAACAACTGTTATACAAACTCCTTCAGGTAGAATTTAAGCTGCCTCTTGATTAAAGTTAATATTTGAATAATTCTTGAATAAGAACAATCATGATTTAGCAGTTCTGGGGCCTCTAACCTTACTCAATTTAGCCTCAAATAGCTACGCTCATTTGAAAAAATTTATCAGCTGCTGTTTTTTTTCAGGATGGCCAATGACCCGTGGGCTCACCCTGTGGCATCGTGATACCTTTCATAGCCTAAAGTGACCCCAGGTCTACCAACTCCTGTGCAGGTTACACACAATATGCAGCGTGACAGTGTCAGGGAAGCCAATTCCTTACCTTGTTTGGTCAACGAATGAGCATTGACTTGGTCTTCAATAAGCACTTGCTAAGCACCAGGCCCTGTGCTCGGTACCTGTCTACTCCCCTCTGCCACACTCCTGAGGCCGTGTGACCTTCACCCGGTAACAGATGAGAAAGCAAGATGAAGCCCGGGGCACAGAGCCCCGGAGCCAGAAAGCGAAATGGGAAGGGAACAGAGGCTCAGGGCTCTCGCTCCTCCAGGACCCATAGGGGCTGGAGCCAGGTTCTCACTCAGTAGCCCAGATAGGAAGAGGGCCAAGAGATCTTGGGGTACACAGCACCCCCTGCACACCGCCCTCCCCGGCTGCTCTGGGGTCAGAACCTTTCACTTGTCTGCCCCTCGGCCCTTGCTGTTGCGATGCTGTCACGGGCGCTCCCGGCCCCTCGTCTTAGTGGGGAACACACCTGCCTTTCTTCTGTGCCCTGCCCAGTCACTGCTTCCTTTCTACGACCAGCAAATGCAAACTGTTGTTATTTTTCAGTATTCAAGGTAAAGAGAGAGAAAAGACTTGCTCTCTCCTAAGTGCTGTGTCTCTGTCCCCAAGTGTAATCAAACCTCTCTGGCTTCAGGGTCGGAGAGGTAGTCACGTGATGGAATGAAGGTCGTTCCATAATTCGGGGGGTGTGAAGATGGCCACAGCTCTTGGAAGCGCCTTCCGTGACGAGGTGGTGCCTTTTCCTCGCCCCTGGACTCTGGGCTCGCCGTGACAGAAGCTACTCTGTGAGTTCTCTGCCTAGACCTCAAGAGGCTTTGCAGCCTCTGCTCTTGGGCTGGGAGCCCTCTGCCACCAAGTCCGAGGTAGCCTGCTGGAGGATGACAGATGTGTGAGTGACCTCAAGCTCAGAATAGCCAAGCTCAGCTCAGCCCCGTGGGACAACCTCACTGAGCCCCAGCTCACACCACCGAAGCACAGAGCTGAATGAGATGGTCATTTTAAGCCACTCCACCATGGGGATATTTCTTACGCAGCAGCAGATAACCGGTGCACAGGGCAAGCTCATGGAAACAAAGCCCGTTTCATGGGAACTGATGCCGGTTTCTCTCTGGGGATACGTGGCAATTCTTGCTGCACGTCTGCCCATCCCCCCATCCCCCTCGGCAATCCTACTCTGTCAGCCCCAGATGGCCGCCCCAGCTCCAACTCAACATGTCCTGTCGGTGCCAGAGCTCGCAATCACCAAGGGACTGGCCCTGGTGTCTTTTCGACTCACCCATACCCTGATCCCAGGTGGCCTGGCTCAGCAGCCAATGGGTGAGCTACCGGAGTCACGTGGCCCTTTGGGCAGCAGGCATTGTGGGTGGGGGGTGGAGGGTTGGGGGAGCCCGTCTGAGGAAGGGCTCATGGTGGGGTAGGCAATGGAACGCCGCATTTCATCATCCATATGAGAGAGGGACTGTCCTATGGCCGAAGAAGCTACAGGAAGAATAATTTTACTGACTTGTTCTGAGTCTTATTAAGCGTGAGCTGATAAGTCGGTGCCTCACAGTTCCCACTCGCTAAATATCAGAGAAAGGCATCCATGTGTGCTTTATCGCCAGATGTGGCAAATCGCACTGGACTTCACTTGGGTCTAGACCAAGGGCCAAGGCCCAGAATGTGACAGCCCCCAACTTCTCTTTCGGTTTATTTTTCTTTTGGAGGTGGTAACTTTTTCCCCTTCCTTTTTCTACCAGCCCTTTGTGCCCCTTTCTACATCTCCCCAGGGCGGCTGTGCTAACAACCTCATACAGAGTCTCCTTGCGCAGATCATAATATACGAGCATATGCAGGGTTTTAATAATACCGTTTACAAAAACGAGGTCATACTTTATACAGATTTTTGCATCCAGTTTTCTCAAAAAAGTCACAGCTCTCATTTATTCTTGTTAATGCTTATATGATATTCTAAGGCGAGGATTACTACGCTTACTCACCCCTCTCCTGCTGATGGATACTCACTTTGTTTCCACAGGTTTCCAGGGCTGTGATCCTTGAATATAAAGCCTTATGTACTGATGCTTTTATTTCTATGCATTAGATTCCCAAGCATGAGATTCTTGCTGGGCTGAGGATATACGTGTATTATTTTAATAGATGTTGCCATATTGACTTTCAATTAATTATAACCAGTAATTGAGTACTCATTTCTCCATAACCTCAAGAGCGAAAGGTGTTATTGCTATTTTAAAATTTTGCTAGTTTTATAGTTATGAAGAATTATCTCACTGTTATTATAAGTTATGTTTCCTATACTACTGGAGCATTTGAGAATCTTTTAAAAAATTGCATTAGTCACTTGGATTTGCTCTTCTGTGAATTGCTTTTCTATATCCTTGGTCTATTTTTTTATTGGGCGATTGTCTTTTATCAATTTGTCAGAATACTTTGTATATAATAGATACTAAGTCACTGTCTTGTCTCTGAATTGCAAATATATATAACTGACACCTTGTTTAAGGTAACTTTTGCCATAAACGATTTTAAATAGTTTAATATTGACAAATGTATCTGCTTTACTTTTTAAAATAGCTTCTGAACTTTCGTTCTTGGGTTAAAGGGTTTTTTTTTTTGGTTTGTTTGTTTTTTTTACTGCTTAATTTTTATGTAGCCTTTTTTAAAAAAGAAAAAAGATAAAAGATTTTTGTGCTTTTTTTAAAAAAATTTTTTTTAGGTGAGGCAACTCTTGGTTGACCTCACAGATTGCAAGGACCTTATCAGTTTACAATCCCTTATTTTTATTTTTTATGCCTACAGCACCTGGTCTTCCTAGGTGGTTTCCCATCCAAGTACTAATCAGGCCTGACCCTGCTTAGCTTCCGAGATCAGACGGGATTGGGCTTGTTCAGGGTGGCACGGCCTTAGACTTGTAGTGTGTGTGTGTGTGTGTGTGTGTGTGTGTGTGTGTGTGTGTGTGTTTTGTCTTGCTTTTATATTTAAGTCTTTATCTGGAATTGATCACTGTATAAGTCATAAGATTGAAGGTCATTTAATCTACCTTTTCCCATTAGTAAAAGATAATGTTTTCACACATTTGATTCTTAAACATACGAAGATCTATTTCTGCTTTCTGTTTGGTTCTAGATTTAGTTTCCTCTTCTGATCCCAATATCGTTTTTATTTGAATAGAGCGGCTTTTTGGTATGTCCTGATCTGGTAATGCAAATTCCACTAACTACTCTTTTTACAGAAGTTGGTATTCCCAGGAATTTATTTTTCTAAATAAGTTTTGTAATTATTTTACCTAATTATTCGTCTTAAAAAAACTCCGTTAGCATTCTATTTGGAATTGCATTAAGTATATATATTAATTTGAGGAGCGGTAACTTTAAATAAATATTACGTCTTCCCATCCAAAAATAGGGTACAATGTTCCCTTTATTCATGTCTTGGTTTTTGTCATTTGATAAGATTTTATTGTTTTTATGTAAGACCTTTTTCTTTCTTGTTATTGTATTCCTAAATATTCAATAGTTTGGGTTGCTACTGTGAATAATTTTTTCCCATTTCTAGTTACTTAAGGCTAGAAGGGAGAACCTGTCAATATTTGTACATTTATTTTAAATTTAGCTATATCACCAAATACTCATTAATTCTAGTAACTTTTACTAATTTCTTGGGTTTCTAAGTTTATAGTTATATCATCAACAAAATAGACAAATTTATCTCTTGTTTTTCTAAGGTTCAAATCAGAATTATACTTTTTTGATCTTATTGTATTTGCTGGAACCGCCAAGACCATGTTCAATGTTAATAATGGATAGTATCATTCTTGTTTAGTTCTTGATTTAAATGAGCGTGGTTCTAGAAGTTCACTATTTAGAAAAATAGTCTGTTGGATCTTGGTCTTTATTTCTAAAGTTTCCACGATCTATTCTTTAGAATTTTTTAGAAGAGGATACTATATTTTTGTCTAATGCTTTTTAGGCATTGTGTGTGTATGTAATTTTTTGTTTGAATTGCTCTAACTTTGTTTTTCAAGAAGACACTTTTATGCTTGGAAACTTACACAGGCATATAGTCCATCCCTTATTTTTTCTTATTTTAATTCACTTCTATGGTTTTTCAGAGACATAAATCAAGCAAAGTGTTGTTTGCATGTGACGAAACACTGTATCCTTTAAAATATCATCTTTCCAAAGACTAACGTCATGGGAAGAGAATCGTGAAAGAGTTAAAGTGGAAAAAGACAACTAGGATTCAAAACCATATACAGCATGATTCTAACTCTTTCAAAAAGAAATACCAATTTATACATGAAAAACCTCAGAAAGAAAATACCATATCTCCATAGAGATATGGTTGGTTTTCACATGGGTTCTCATGGTTCTATGTATTTTCAGGATTTTCCACGATAAACTTGCTGTGACGTTACAATCAAGAGGAAAACCACATTTTAATTTTGAAATGTCATTGATGAGAATCCTGTGTCTCCTTGGGATGCAATCGGTGTGCAGGGCGCTCACCGCACAGCCCGGCTGCAGTCAGGGGAGGGCTCCGGCTCACAGGTTCTGCGTGGCTTAGGGGCCCCACTACCTCCCAGTGGGTCCTGTTATAGGGATCCACATTATAGTATTTTATCCAAAGTCTCTGCTGTCCCTCCAGCCCAGGACAGTGCCACCTGATAGGAGAGTCTCTGTGACCTAGCACGGGGCGGCGGAGCAAATGGAAGCCCGGAGACCAGCTCAGCGTCGGCTCGGTCCTTCTGCTGCTGTGTAACTTTGGGCAAGTCACTTGGCTTCACTGAGCCACAAAACAACTCCTTGCTCGTAAAACGGGGGAAATCATGCCAGGTCTTCCTCGTACAGTTGGTTGTGTGGATCAAAACCCTTTTGAAAGACCATACAGGTGGGGGCAGCTTTCCAAACCACCCAGCACAAACCCAAGGGACTGTTCTTGCCTCCACAGAGAAGGTTCTTTGTCACCATCTGAACAACCTGATTGCAAAACAATTCCTCTTTAATTGGACTCATCTGAGTAGGTTAAATAAAAATAATTACCGAGAGTGGTAATCACATCAAGGACAGCTCATCACGCTGCTGTTACATAACCCAAGCTTCTCTGCGACGCCCGGTCTGAAGGACCTCTCCCACTCGCCCGCATGTGACTCAGGGATCACGGATCAATCTTGTGCTTGGAGAAAGTCATCTGCATCTTGGTCTCTACACCAGCTGCAGAGCGAATGTGTACCGGTTGCTCAACCCGCCTTAAAACACAGGATCACTGCTCCGCGTCCAGGTGAGCCATCAGGCGAGGGGTTTTAAAGGCCGAGGGGCGAGGGGGCTGATGCTTCCGCCTGTTCTTTCAGCCCAAATGCATTCAAAGCGCCTCTCTCCCACCCGACGCAGCTTCGCCCTGCGCAGCCGTCAAAGGTCCCTTTCTGCCACAGTCCCTGGTGGCCCTGCTCTGCAACTGTCTCCTGTCCAGCTCCCCAGAGTCAGCGGGGGGCCTGGGCCCCCATTTGGGTTTCTGCTCCCAGGCTGGGCCTCACCCCCCTCAGTAAACCTCTCCACTGATTGGACGGCCCCCAGTCCATCATCTCACCCCATGAAATCTGGCTCCTGGGAGGGCGGCGGGGAGCGTGCTCCAGGGGTGCCGGGGGCCGCAGAGGTCGGTGCAGAGGCCGGTGCTGAGGCCGGGCGGGGCCGGGCGGGGGCCGGGCGGGGGCAGGGCGGGCTTCGCCTTCCTCCGTGCCCTCTGCTCGGCCTGTCACCCACCAGAACGGGGAACAGCGCCTCGAGGGCTCTCTTCCTCCACATGTCAGGAAAACGGCTGCTTACCCGTCACTGGTCATTTCATCCATCGCACTGGGACGCAGGGACCCGGTCATTCTGGACACTCAGGCCCCCTGGTTCGGGAAAAATTTCTTGAAACACTTTTTTGCTTTTCTTCTTCCCCGGCCCCCGCGGTTGACCTTCGGTTTCCTCGTCTTTCTCCTCCTGTGGCCTTCGCGCCCCCTTTCGCTTCACGTCCTGGGAGCCCTTCGACCTCACTTTCCAGTCTCCCGAGCGTGTCGTGACTACCCTCCAACTGTTACCTCAGGAGAACCGTGTGTTGTTTTCTAAACATTCCTTTCGTCTGCCATCTGGTGTGTGTGTGTTCGTCGTTTCACGGGCGGAATTACTATTCCTTTCGGCACGTCGGGGAGAACGGTCATTCCCCCGCATAGCCTGTTTTCTTCTGGTGTATTTACTGGCTCGGGTCTCTGTATGTCGCGGTCCGAGATGCTCGGTTGTCCGCCCCCACTGAAGAACGAGGTTCTGAAGCCGTGGTTGGGAGGCCTGGGCACATAGGTGGGCTCTTAGAGCACAGTTGGGGCGAGCCCCCAACCAAGGCTCTATCTTCAGATCTTTATTTTGGTGCTGGTGGTAATTCCAAAAGGCTACGAAGATACCACTGGGGTTTTTTTTTTTCCCACTAACTTCTTTTTATTTTAGAGCTCGGCCCACGAACCCAAATAGCATTAACAAACATTTGAGAGCAGATAGACGCAGAACATGATGGGTTTGTAAACATCAGATTTCTACAGCACCCTCTCTAAGAAAGATGCCCCAGAACGTAGGACAGACCGGTAGTGCCAATGGCGCTGACTTTGGAATCTCCGGCGGGTGAGTAAAATCTGCCCAGCAGCGCAGGGCGAGGACCCAGCCTCACGTCTCTTGGTTTAAAGAGCACATGCTATACCCGCCTGGTCTCAGACACCAGTGCTGTGTCTGCAGCTCAGCCAGCGGGGTTTCCCTAAATAGCCTAACTCAGCGAGGACCTCCTGACTGAGGGGCGTGGGCAGAAGGTCAGAACATTCCCAGCTTTCTTCCCGAGGGAGCTTCCATTCATGCCAGCTCTGGATCCAGTTGACAATGTGTCCAGTGTCTCCTGTTCCAGCCGGTCTTGTTTCTACCCTCCCGAGAAACCTCCGACTAATTCTGTCCCCTGAGACGCTGCGTCTCAGAAACCACACTCCTAACTGTCTCTGAGTGTCTCCTGCGCCTGAGTCCTTGTTCTCAATGTTTCAGATTTTGATCTGAAAGTGCTGCAGATCCCCTATGGGCGCTGGAAGGCGCCGCTCAGACCAAGTATTTAATTTAAATGCTTAACGCCCAGAAGAGGGTATTATTATGATTATTTATCATATTTAACGCGTTCCATCTCTGAGCCTCTGGGTACTCATAACGCGAACAATGCTTCCATTGAAGCACTCTGGCCACAGCTGAATGTCCTGCGGGTCAGTTTGAAGCAGGCAGCGGGACCGGAGAGGAAGATGGGAGTCTCCGACAGTGCTTGGTTTCCAAAGAGAGAAGGATTTTAATTCACAGGACGTGCTGTAGGATCAGCCGTGTCCTGGAGCATCCCCAAGTGTCTTCTTTGGTGGAGTTGATAGTTGTCTAGATCCAGAACGAGGGAGCTGCCTGTTCTGCAAACATTAACAGAAGCCCTGGAGATACAGAGCCTGGGTCACTGCCTCTTACACGTTCACAGTGTCCTGGCGGTGGCAGATGACTCAACACAGGGTCGGCATGCGGGAGCCGAGGAGCAAGTGGCTCACTGGAAGACAGCGTGGTGTCGTAGGATGTTGTGGGGCCTCTGAAAGTGCCACCCTCCTCCCCAGGACTGCCGGCTGGACTGGAGGCACTGCTCAGAGCGTCTTGGCTTCATACCATCAGAGGGACCTGGAGCCCCAGGAGCACTATCAGAGGAGTGGCCGGGGACTGAGGGGCTTGTCCAGTGTGTAACCTTGAGAGACTGCAGTTATTTTAGGTGGAAGGAAAAGGCTGGGAGGGGCAAGAGGGAGAGGGAGAAGACCATTGAATAATTAAAGAAGACCCAAATAGAAAGACATCCTCAGTTTATGGATTGGGAGACTTAGTGTCGTTAAGATGGCTATATTTCCCAAATTAATCTACAGATTTAATGCAATCCCCATCAAAATTCCAGGTGGCTTTTTTTTTCCTTTTTCAGAAATTGACAAGCTGACCCTTAAATTCATTTGGAAAGTCAAGAGACCCAGGATAGTCAAAATAACATTGATAAAGAAGAACAAAGTTGGAAAACTCACACTTCCCAAATTCAAAACTTACTACAAAGCTACTATAATCAAGACAGTGTGGTACTAGCATAAGGATAGACATGTAAGTCAACGGAGTACAATTAAGAATCTAAAAATAAACCCATACACATGTGAACTATTGATTTTCAACAACGAGGCCAAGACAGTTTACTGAGGAAAAGAATAGTCTTTTCAACAAATGGCGCTGGAACAGCTAGATCGCTACATTTGAAAGAATAAAGTTGGACCCCTACCTCACATCACATGCAAAAATAACTCAAAATGGATCAAAACATTTTAAATGTAAGAGCTAAAAGTATAAAACCTTTAGAAGAAAAATCTTAGATACAAATTTTCATGACTTTGGATTAGGCAATTGTTTCTTAAATGTAACACCAAAAGCAACAGAGACAAAAGAAAAAAATAGATAAAATTTCATCAAAATTGAAAGTTGTCAAATCATCATGTCGTACACTTTAACTCTCTTACAATTTTATTCATCAATTGCAGCTGAATAGAGCCAGAAAATATTAAATTTTTTGCGTGTTTAAAGGATACTATCAAGAAAGTGAAAAAATAACTCAAAGAATGAGAGAAAATATTTGCAAATTGTATGTTTTATAAGAGTCTAGCATTCAAAATATATAAAGAGCTCTTACAACTCAACAATAAAAAGACAAATAACCAAATTTTAAAAAATTGGCCAAGGCTTTAAATAGACAATTCTCCCAAGAAGATGTACAAATAGCTAGTAAGCACATTCAACATCATTAGCCATTCAGGAAATGGAGATCGAAACCACAATGAGATACCACTTCACACCCACTAGAAGGGCTGTCATCAAAAAGAGGGACAATAACAAGTATTAGAGAAAATGTGGGGGAATTGGAATTCTCATCCATTGCCGTGAGAATGTAAAATATTGTGGCGGCTTTGAAAACAGTTTGGCAGTACCTCAGAAACTTAAACATAGAGTTGCCACATGACCCAGCAACCCCATTCTTAGGTGTACACCCAAGAGAATAGAACACATGTTCACAGAACTTGTTCGCAGATGCTCATAGCAGCGTTATTCATAATAGCCAAAAAGTGGAAACCACCCAAACGACCATCAGCTGGTGCATAAGCAAAATGTGGTCTAGCCGTGCCGTGGAATATTACTTGGCGATGGGAAGGGAATGAAGTACTGATCATGCCGCGACGTGGATAAACCTCGAAAACATTACGCTGAGTGAAAGAAGCCAGGCCCGGAAGGACACGTGTAATTTTATTTACGTGAAATGTCCAGAATAGGCAAATCGATAGCAACCGAAAGTACATTAATGGTTGTCAGGAGCTGGGAATGGAGGGGTGGAGAGTGACCGTCAATGGGTATGGAGTTTTTTTTTAGGGGGTGACAAAAATATTCTGGAATCAGGTGGTTAGTGATGGTTACATTGTCCTGTGACTATACTAAAACTACTGACTCGTGCACATTAAAGAGCAATTTTGTGGTGTGCGAATTCTCTCTCAGATAGATAAAGGGTGAGAGGGAGAAGCTGGGTGTAAATAGCTGGGTGAGAGGGAGAAGCTGGGTGTAAAGAGCTGGGTGTAAAGAGCTGGCGGGGGGTGAGGGCCCTGTGGCTCCACAGAGTCAACGCATGGCCAGTCAGACCTCGTGGGTGACAGAAAATCCTTACGGGAAGAAAATCGATCAATGTGAGCTGCTACCAGGTGGCACCAACCATGTGATCAGGCAGTGAGCTTCATGGCCCTGGAGAAGTTCCACAAAGCTGGGGTTGACCCACCGCCTGGCAGACCTGCTAGAGAGATGACTCTCGCACAGCGTTGGGAAGGCAGGGTTGGACTAGATGACTTTAAAAATCTTTTCTGACCCAAAACACTATCATTTTATGACAGGTTAAGAGAACCTCTGACGAGCACATAGTAGGTGCTCAGTGGAATGCCTGCTGGACCCGGCCAATCATGAATCACGTACCTAGACCCTAAGTCTTGTGCGGCCCTCGAGGTACTAAGTTCTTTACCACCAGGAAGCAGGTGTCTAATTCTGGAAACCACTCGACTTTGTAGGTTGGGAGCCAATGTCTATTTGTCTCCCCTGGGCTGACACTTGGCGACCCAAATAACAACAATAAAATCATAACAACTGGCCCTTGGAGAACATGGGCCCTGGCGGGGGGAACCACCAGTGGCATTTCAGAGCCTGGGTCCTTCCCGTCCGGTTCCTGCGTCCACCCCAGCGCCCACCTTTGTCTGCATGCTCGTGGCCATTTACACAATGGCGCTGGGACAGGACACGTCCCCAGATGGCAGGCTTTCTACATGTCGCATCCTGGAAAGAGGAGAGGATAGTTGCTCAACGGGATGAGTAAACGGTCCCATTGATTCACTCAGAAACCATCCAGGGAACCAGCAAGGCCGGGTGGTGTTTGCCTTTGCAGAGCGTGAGATGGCGCCACGGGCTCAGGTGAGCTCTGGGACTGCCCGCCCAGCAGACGAGGCCCCCCAGGTGAGCTCTGGGACTGCCCGCCCAGCAGACGAGGCCCCCCAGGTGAGCTCTGGGACTGCCCGCCCAGCAGAAGAGGCCCCTGGGGTTGAGGGCCATTGTAGCTTTTCGCAAATTCCAGGCTGCCGCAGCTGGAATCTTCAGACTGATCCTTGATGCACAAAGGCTCCCCCGAGGGCGGAAGCACCACAGAGCACCCTGGGAGAGGCCAGCGCTGTCCAGCCCCCTCCTGTTATGCATTGATGTGGCTCACCATGCGCCAGGAACTTCTGCGTGTGACCTGGCCCAGGCTCAGTAATGACCTGATGTATCTGCGCCCATCCCACTGGGGAAACTGAGGACTGGTGGAGCTGGGACCAGCACTCCAGTCTTCAGACGCTTGGTCCGGAACTCTCTGTGATCTGTTGCGTCTCATTTGAGTCATGGGGCGGCCACGTGCGGAAAGCCAACACCGTGAGATGGGACCAGGGACTCCGGCAGAAGTCTCCGGGGATGGCCCGTTGCCAAATCCAACGAGCAAAGGTCACGTTTGACCAGTTCCTGCCCTCCATCAACGCCGCTTCCCGGTCCCTTCTTCTGTTTGGTTTCCATGACACTCCTCTGTCCTCTGCCCCTCTCACCCTTTATGTCGAGGTGCCTTCGACTTAACCTCTGCCCTTCTCACTATTGCGGTTCCTTCTGAGTGACCCAGTTGTGGCCCCGCCTGTCACGTCTATGCTCAAGACACCAACGTCCACTTCCAGGCGTGGCTGAACTCCGAGCATCACTCCTGGAAAGTTCCAACAGCAGGTCCCTCGGAAGCTTCGCTTTTAGCCGAAAGGTCGCACGCGTGCTCCTCACTAAAGACTTATTAAATCAGTCGGTCAGTCAGCGTCCTGAATCAACCCCAGGGGCGGCCTGACTCACGGACTGTGATTGTTATTCAACCGTTTGATGAAAATTTCAAATGTGTACAAAGTGAGTGGAATCGTTTAATTAACCGCATGGGCCCATCACCCAGTCGGAACAATGATCAACATTTGGTCATTTTTGTTTTATCCTTCTTGTCGCTCACTGATGTTTACAAAATATATAATTCGAAGATGATGCCGTTTTTTCTTTCTGTTCTCCACACTACCGTATCTCACTAAAATGGGCATTTGCCTGTGGCTATCTGACTGATAGCAAAGGAAAAGAATAGTCGAGCATCGTGACAGTCATCAGCAGCAGGCGTTTTTTATTAAGTTCTGATTTTACGTCAAGCACATGGTGCTGAGGGCTTTCTAAACATTATCTCAATTAACTTAAAACTCTGCAAAGTAGATGCCATTATTCTGCTCATTTCACAGCTGATGAAACTGAGGTTCAGGGATTCTAGGCACCTGACCGAAGTCACAGCCGTCAGTGGCCGAGCTAACCCCCAAGCCGACACAGCTCATTTGCTTGACTTAAACCAACGGTCATTTGAAGCGGTGTCCTGGGCCTCTGGTGGCTGACCCTAGGGGCCAGCTGGCGGGGAGCTCTGTGCGAACAGACTCAGCCACCTCGCCTCTGGAGACAGGAGAGCCGCTCACACCACCCTCCCCGTAATGATCCAGGGAAGAGCAGGAGCCGCTGGTGCCGAGGCAAGACGGGGCCCGCCAGCTGTGTGGGGGGGCCGCGGGGAGTTACAGTCAGCATGCATCACTGGCCAGGTTGGGGCCGGGGCCGGGGCCAGGGCCGGGGCGTCGTCCAGTGTGTTTGGGTGGGTGGCGGACAGCCGGGTGTGTGGGCTGTGACGTAACAGGGCGGCTGCAGCTGCGGGTGGCAGGGCGACCCACTAACTCTCCTCCTGCCGAATCTCTCTAATCACTCCCACTGCGGGCGAGGGCGGGTGTGGCAGCTCCCGTGGCCGAGGCAGCCAGCCAGCCAGCCAGCCAGGCCCAGAGCGCCAGCCACTCGCGGCTCAGCCACCACGTGCAGCTGCTGCTCACTTTAGCCCTGGAGCCGACGGGCTGCCAGGACGGGCCTGGCCCAGCGCGCGGTGCGGGAAGAGAAGGACACGCAAGGCAGACCCCAAAAGCGGCGCATCTGTGCGTGCCGTGGATTCGCAGTAGGGTTTTCTTCTTTCGTCCTGGAGAAGGAGGTGAAGGAAGGAAGTGATCATATGTTGGGTACCTACCGGGTGCCAGGTGAGGCGCCATCGCCTGCATGGTCTCACTGACTCTCCACAGCAGCCCAGTGAGATGGGTAGCGTTCATTCATTCATTCACTCATTCATTCATTTATTTCTGAGCACCTCGCAGGTGCCATCACTCATCATACATCCTTTTAAGGAAACTGAGACTCGGAGGTGACCTGACTCCCGCAGCAAGGCTGAGACCAGCCCCTGCAGCTGCCTTGTGAATCAGAAGAGGAGGCACTTCTGGGAAGAGGCTTCCTGTCACCAGGACGCATGGCTTGGCGAGGGGTGTGCCCCTGCCTGGGTCCTTAGCTCTGTGCCCAAGAACACTCAGCCAGCGGGTGGTCCAGCCAGGCCTGAGGGATCCCAGGCCACACCAACTCCCTCTACCAGCACCGGTCTCACGGGGCGAGGCACCTTGATGGATTCTTTAGCGAACTCTACTAACTAAAATAGACATTTCTGGTCTTAAAAAGGAGACTGGAAGAGCTCTTATGAAACAGTGAGCAAGGCAGAGCCCAGGAGGGCTGGGGCCAGAGCAAAGGGCCTGATCACGCTTCACAGAAGGCACAGATGTAGATACTGAGTCCTGAACTGTCGGGGGAGGGACACGTGAGCGGCACTCAGTGCACAAGTGACTGCCGCTTTGGTTGGCCCATGTGAGCCCGGTTTTCTAGCACTTGAAATGCTCTACGGAAATGGGCTGCCCTAAGGGCATAAAGGTGCAAACCCCCAAAGGGAACATTTAAAGAAAAGCTTCTAATCAGAGCCATTGAGAAGTGGAAGGGGCCGCCTTACATGTAGTGAGGTTCCCGTCATGGAAGGTATTCAAGCAAGGGCAGGCTGGCCACCTATCCAGGTCTCATTCGTGTGGATGGTATAATGCCCAGGGGACTTTCCGATGGTGAAACTTAAGGATTCTAATGTGTTTGACAGACCCATTTAGGTCACTGCATTAAACCATTGTGTCAGATTTCCTTAACATGCAAACCAGAATCCCCGAATTTAGGCCTCAAGCATGGCCGCGACCAGGCCCGGAAGAAGGAAGTGGAAGATGGCCGGTGGGAGGTGCGTCTGCAGCCCAGCTGGGGAAGCCAGTGTTCCAGGAGCCGCTGCCAGCTGTCATCTCAAGCACGTTGCTCCCAGGACCCGGGGCAGGTCCTTGGTGCAGTTGGGCTCATCTGCCAGCAACCACTGTTGAGGCAGAGCCCTGGCTGAAGGTGGGGGGGTCCACGTATGGTCTAAGCACCCCAGGTTGTCTACACTGGTTGTGACAATAGGGACAGGCTTCTGCACCAGCTGGCAGAGCTGCTGCTGCCCTGACCCCCCAAGTCTCTGAGTCCCTGACACGGGGCCAGGCAGAAGGTGCCCAGGATATCGGGGTGAAGGAGAAGCACACGCGACACGGCTATGCCCTCGGGCTCCCCACAGCTCCTCAGTCCCGGAGGCATGCAGCCTCGCCAGCCACCCCGAAAGTCTCCTGCTGCAGTGGGGTGACAGCTGGGCCCCCACGACTTCACTGAGAGAACCGCTGGATTAATACTTGCCAGGCACACGTACGCCGCTGCTGCGTTTTCTATTAGGTGGCTTGGGTTTCAATTCGCATTTTGGGAGAGGCTGCAAAATGATTTAAACATCACTGTCTCATGGTTATTTAATTTGCATGTCTTTACATCGCAAATGAAGTCAACTTTTTGTGCGTGGCTCCTCCTGGTGAGCTTAGGCGTGCGAGTTGCTTGCATACGACTCCATACGGCGGTTCTTTTTCATGCCGATTGGTCAGGGCTTTTATGTTGGGGGATAGATAGTAACACGTAGTCATGGCCGGTACACGTTTCTCAGCCATAGCCAGGGGCTCGGTCCAAGACCGGCAGCGTGCAGGGGGCCTTTGTGCCTCTAGGGCCCTTTCCCTGAGGCCGGGGCTGTGCAGGGTCCAGGGAAGAAGCCTGGTCAGCTCAGGCCCCACCTGTAAGTGCTCCTTGTTTACCTGCATTATTTCTTGGGCATCCCGGGTAAGATTCCGCTGAGTGAGAGTTTGTGGTTTAAAAGGTCGGCACGCTCGCTTCTGGTCTAAAGTGCTCGTTTTGCCACGACCAGGTCAGGAGTGAGTTGTTCTGGACACACGTGTGCACGCACCACACGCCACACGCCACACGCCACATCCTCTGGTGTCCTGAGCCTCGGTGCCACACCCGCACAGGTGGACGACGGGACAGGGCTCGGTGGGGGCTTTGGTCCTGGGGCCACGGCCTCAGACACGACGGTGCTTCAGCCTGCCTCAGTTTCCCCTTCTGCAAAGTGGGGACGATACTAGTGGCACCTCTCTGCTGGGGCTGCAGTGAACCCTAAATGAGATAACTCACGGAGAGCTTAGGGGAGTGCCAAGCACAGCGCTCAATAAAAGTTAATTATTATTACGTGGCTCGGTGCCTGCAACCTATTAGCTGTTCAATTAACTTTCCTCTCCTTCCCAGCCCTGGGGACTCGCGAGCCGGGAGGCCGCTGGGCCCTGAGCACCCCCTTAGTCAGAACCCCGACTGGAGACGAGAACCGCGCTCCTCCCTCGCTCGGGGCGGCATCGTCTCCCCGTCGCCACAAACCGGGCAGAGCCCCAGCGCACAGTCAGCACCTCCCGTGCCTGCTCCGCGCTGTGTTCCCTGGACAGAGATCAGGGGGCAGGGTCCTGCCCTCTGCCCCTTCTTCTCTGGTGCCTTTTCTGTCCCTCCTCACGTGCTGTCCCTGTCTTCCCACATCCCAGACGTCCCCCTGGTGGCACTGCCAATGCCATACGGACCCAGCTGTGGCTTTCGGGCCCTGCTGTCCTGCCACCCTCATGCTTTTCCATTGTCCCCCTGCTCTCCTGGGACCAGAGGCCTGAGCTGGCTTCAGGGTCCGGTGTGTCCAGCTGTGGGTGCACTTTAGCCAGTGGGAGGTGAGGTCTGACGCCTGTACCCCTCCAGGCTGTTTTAAGCCTTGTCTCTGACCCGCCTGGAGGTTGGGAGGGGAATCGGGAATTAGGGCCGTCTTCCTGACCCCAGCTGCTGCCCCCATTCAAAGGGCTGACTGCGGGGAGGGCTGAGTCCACCTCCCCGGCCTCCTGGCAGCGCAGGCCCTGGCTGGCCCAGGTTGGGATGCGGTGGAAGCAGACAGCTGAGCCCTGTCCTTGTGGTAGCTTCTGTGGAAGGCAGGGAGCCCCAGTTGGAGCGTTAGGCCCCCCCAGGAGCAGGTGGGAAGAACAGCGGAGCCCTTGGTGGGCACGGCTGGTCCCTGGGGTACAGACCACACACCTCTAGGTGGCGGCAAACCTGCCATCCATCCCGATGGCCCTTGGGCTCCTCCTGGCTCTGAAGGAAGAACGTGGGGACAGGTCCAGGCCTGGGCCACCGCTGCTGATGCCACATGGAAGGACTTGCCTCCTCCCCTACTGAGAAAACAGCGTCCACAGGCACGAACTCCCTCTGCCCCTGCCGACCCCCCGACGTGCACCTCACACACCCCAGTATGTGGAAGACAGGCCCCGCGGGGCTCCCCGCACCCCACCCCCACAGCGCCCCAGAACCCTTTCCCTCTCTGCGCACTGCCGCTCTCTCCTCTGGACACAGTCACGCGTGAGTTTCTTCCAGCGTCTGGAAGCCCCTGGGGACCCTCAGGCTGCCCCACTCCCGTGCCCCGCGTGCCCCTCCAGTCCACCTCGCTGCTCGCCGCGTCCTTGCCGTCCCCCCCGAGCCCCTCTGGGCCTGCCCTCCTCTCCGTCTGCCCAGTGCAGGCCTCCGTTTCCCACCCGCCCTCCGCTCGGCCTCGCCGATGTTGGCAGAGTGACCCGGAGTGAACAGAGCTTCCACCCGTGACCGCGGCTCCCGCAGGCCTTCCAGCCCGCTGCCCCGGCCCCTGGCCCCTGGCCATCTGCCCTTCCTCCTCATTCCAAACGGCACTCCTGCTTCTCAACGCCACCTCTTTGCACAGGCTGTTCCCTCTGCCCAGATGCCTTTCCTGCCTCGCCTGCCTGGCTCAGTGCCCCCAATCCCGCCAGGAGCCCTATTTGGGGAGTCCCATGTCCCCGGCTTCCCTCCCCGCTGGTGTTTACCCCCAGCACCAAGGTTGCTGCACAGGCTCCCAGAGGTGGCAGCCTGTCTGACCCAGCTCTGTGTCCCCAGCCCTGGGCAGGGCCCAGCACAGGGGCAAAGCCATGACCGATGGTCCAGAGCCTCAGCCATGGACTGAAATGGGGGTGCAGAGAGGGGCGCCTTGGTCGGGCAGCGAGAAGAATCACAGCCCTCACAGCCGCGAGGCTGAGAACGTGGTCAAACCTGCCCAGGGCGGCAGTTAGCTTTCCGATTAATTAGTGAATGCTGTAAAGCACTTTGAACATGAAACACGCTTTATACATGCTAAGTATTATTATTAAAAAGTCAGAAGTTCTCTAATATGCCAGGCTGGAGAGCCCCGGGCTAGTCTAAATAAAATGAACGAATGCAGAAAATTAAGCAATTAAAAGGTGATATTTCAGGATTTGCAAAAGGCTGAAAGTACCAAATGGCTCCGTTCTGTGCTGGCCTGCGGAGGCCCCTCCCTGCTGGCCCCCTCCACCGGGGCGTCTCTGCCCGAGGTCTAGCTCCGACACCGGCAGGGGAACCCCGAGATGGCCTCCCGTCATGCGTGTTGGCCAGGGGGTCTGGGAAGAGCGGGGGAAGGTTGAAAGGGGGCAGGGTCTAGGAAACACTCCGGGACAGGCGGGTCGGAGCCTCTGTGCCAGCAGTGTGGCCTCGGGCAAGCGAGTCGCCCCTCAGAGCCTCAGTTTCCCTCTATGTAGAGTGGAAGGGCACATACTGCTTCAGCACTGGCGCTGCCCCGCCCCCTCTCACCCCCGGAGGGTCCTGCGTGGAGGCAGAGTGGGGATGTGTCAGCCGGGCCCAGGACCCTGTTTCGCCTCCATCCTTTCCAGCTGGGTGACCCCAAGCAGGATGTGTGCTCCCCTGGAGCCTCGGTTTCCTCGTCTGCCAAACGGACAGGGTAACGACCCCCTCACAGGACTGTTGTTGCTAAGAAATGAAAATTAGGTACAGAAGCACATGGAAAACTGGACCGCAGTCTGCATCCTAGGTTCGCTTGCTGTCTCGTCCTTCGAGCTTGAAACAATGAAGCCCTTTTGGATGCCCAGGCAAAGTCATCGTGTGTCAGGTTTGTCCCACCTTCGTGAAAGGAGATAAAAAAAAATTCCGGCCTCTGAGCCTTGCCTCCCCTGAGTGGGAAGGCCTCAGGCCAAAGTCGGCCTCATGGCACGTATGCGCGTGTCTCCTCCCTGGAGGAGGGCCAGCGGGCGGCGGGCACCTTGTCATCCAGGCTGAGCTGAGGGCTGTGGGAGAGAAGGGAAACCCCTTCACGGCCCCGTACCCAGAGCCTCCTGCAGGGGGTCGAGACTCGCCTCCACGCACACGCACACTTCTTAAGGAAAACACCCAGGCGGATGCTGTCACCAGCCAGCCTAAGAAGGCACGGAAGGGACTGGGGACCGGCATGAAGTCAAAATGCCTCGGCCTCAGGTGACAGCTGAGCAGGAACAGTGACTCGGGAACCTGGAGGCCTGTGCTCAGCCGATCTGCCTCAGTTTGCTTATCTGTGACAGGGATGCTGGGGTCTAGGTGAAGCTCAGGGCACCCCAGCACGCTGACCTCACTTGTAATCTGCATAAACCTCTGGCTCAAACAGACGAGGGCAGCCAGAGTGCTGGGCTGGCCTGGCCCATGCGACCCCCCTTTCTTGTAGGTTGTCCGTCCAAGGTGTGGCGTTCCCAGGTTGGTCCTAGATTCTCCATTGCTGCAGAAGAAGGAGGAGCCTAGCCCGGAGGAGCACGTGTCCTGGGGGGGCCCTGGGCCTCTAGCACGCTGGCCCACTGTGGCCTATCCGCTGCACCCCTTCTGCTGAGCACCCACAGATGGTAACAGGGGAACAGGAAGAGGGGACGGATCAAAGCACTGGAGACCCATGACGGTTCTGGGAGCTGGCCCACGGCCCAGCTCACTTAAATTCAGTAAACGTGTCTGATGGCCTGGTGTAAGCAAAGGCCCTGGTCCCCCGCCTCAAGGAGCCACGGTGGGCTTTTCTCAAAGAGGGAACTCAAGAGGGCCTCGTGGGGTGGGCAGAACCTTACACCGAATGGCGGCGGATGTTCTAGCAAGGTGGGGAGACCCACCGTGAGGGAGAAGGCATCTCGGTGTTCTGTATGAGCGGGGGTTGGCGTGGCAACAGCGCAGGTGTGCGGGGGCTGTGGGCTGGCTGCACCAGAGCTCCCTGAAGGCGGGATTTCGGTTTTCACCACCACGGTATCCCAGTGCTATGTGCCTGGCACGTAGTAGGTACTCTTACGTGTCGCATAAGCGAATGAAAGCATGAACCAAGCTGGAAAAGAAAGTCGGGGCCAGGTGACGGAGTCGCGGGACGCCCAGCTGAGGAGCTTGCTCTTCGCCGCTTGCAGGCAATGGAGAGTGTGTGAGTGTGCCAACCTCACCGTGCTTCGGAAAGGTCACTCTGGTGGCCAGTGTGTGGTGCTTAAGAAGTGTGCACTGCACCGAATGGCCGACATAGCCCCTTGACCTTGAGGGAACCACGGGGCTCTCGGGGGGTCTATGACCAGCTTCCAGGTTCCCACTGGCACGGCTGAGGCAGATAATTGCTGGCTTCAAAGCAGTGAGTCACCAAGGCCAGCAGGCTCTGGGCCCCAGGCCGCAGGGACCAGGCCTGAGAGAGGCATCTTTCGCCTTCTCTCCTTCCTCAAGCAAAGGCAGCTTGAGGGGCCTAGGCTCAGATTCAGCCTCACCGTAGCCCTCGGGGGCCCCACTGGCAACTGAGCCCCAGACAACCTGGCAAGACTTGTACTGAATCATCCATAATGAAAGTACAGTCAAACAAATGCTCGCACCCAGCCAGGGAGAGCATAACCTTCTAGAAAGAAATTACTGTTCGTATGCTTTGACCGAGGAAACTTGCTTTTGAGAAACTGCCCCAAAGAAATAATTAGATGTAAGTAGAAAGATGTTCGTCTAGGCATTGTTCTTGATAATGAGAAACTAGAAAATCATCAAACGCTTAACAATAGGGTAATGGCTAAATAATTCAATTAATATTAAGTACCTACAAAACCTGAGTTTTAAGGAATATTTAACTGGGAAAAGATTTATGACAATTTTAAGGAAGAAAAGCAGGATATAAAGCTGAATGAATCATTACATTTAAAATATATACACATCAAACGAAGATTAAAGTGGACTATGAAATAGAAAAAGGAAAAGAAGAAATCAATGAAACCATCACTTGATCTTTGAAATGACCAACAGCATCGACCAACTTTTAGCTAAACTGACCAAGAAAAAAAGAGAGATGCCACAAATTTCCAAACTCAGGAAGGAGAGAGAGGATATCGCTACGGACTCTACAGAAATTAAAGGATTATAGGGGAAAACCATGGAAAATTTCTGCCAAGAAATAGAAAACTAAGGTGAAAGAGACCAATTTCTAGGAAGACAAATGACCAAAACTGACTCAAAAAGAGAGAGATAATAGATAGACGTATAACATGTAAAGAAACTGAATTAATAATTTTAAAACTTCCAGCAAAGAAAAATCCAGGCCCAGATTCACTGGTGAATTCTACCAAACATTAAAGAAGAAATAACACCAATCCTTCACAAATTCTTCCAGAAAATAAGAGAGAAGGGAACACTGACCAACTCAGAATTTCCCTGATCCCCAAACCCGACAAAGATGGCACAAGAAAAATAAAACTACAGACCAATATTTCTTCTGAGGAAAGGTACAAAAATTCTCAAAAAAAAAAAAAATACTAGTTGACCAACACCAATGATTTATAAAAAAAATTGTGTACCATGACCAACTGGGATTTATCCTGGGAATGCAAGAAAAACAATTAATGTAATACATGATATCAGTAGAAAAACCTCATGATCAATAGACACAGAAAAATGCATTTGACAAAATCTAACACTCATTCATGATAAAAACTTTCAACAAATTAGTAATAAAAGGAAACTTCCTCAGCCTCATAAAACTTTTTTTTTTTTTTTTCCAGAAAACCTATATCTAATACAATTCATGGTGAAAGGCTGAATGGTCTCTCCCTACGATTGGTAGCAAGGCAAGGACGTTGGCTCTCGCCACTTCCATCCAGCATTCTGCTAGAGGGTTCTGGCCAGTGTTATCAGGCAAGAAAAAGAAATAAAAAGCATCCATATTGGAAAGAAAGAAGCAAAATTGTCTTTATTAGCAGACAACATGATCTTGCATATAGAAAACCCTAAGGAATACACACACGCGCGCGCGCACACACACACACACACACACACACAGAGAACTAAAAGTAATGAACAAGTTCAGCAAAGTCACAGTTTAAATATCAAGCTACAAAAATCAATCCAACAATGAAATTAAGAAAGCAGTTCCTCTCACAATGGCATCAGAAAGAATAAAGTACTTAGGAATAAATTTAACCAAAGAAGTACAAGTCTTGTACACCAAAAAACTATGAAACATTTTGACAGAAACTAAAGATTTAAAAAAACTAAAGACTTTCCATGTTTATAGCCTGAAAGACTCAATATTGGTAAGATAGCAATTCTCTTCAAAGTGAACTGTAGACACAGTACAATCCCCATCAAAATCCCAGCAGGCATTTTTTGCAGAAATTGACATGCTAATCCTCAAATTTATATGGAGATACAAAGAACCCAGACTAACCAAAACAGTTTTTAAAAAGAACAAAGTTGAAGGACTCATGCTTCCTGATTTCAAAACTTATAAAGTTACAATAATTAAGATAGAACAGTACTGAAATTGGCTATGTATGTTTATATCTAGATAGATGGATGGATAGATAGATGATAGGTAGGTGATAGATATATAGATAGATGATAGATAGATAGGTGATAGATAAATGGATAGATAGATAGATAGATAGATAGATAGATAGATAGATAGATAGACAGGCAGATGATAGATAGAATGGAACAGAACCAGAAGCCCAAAAATAAATCCTTAAAGTGCAATCAATTTATTTTCAACAAAGGTGCCAAGAGAATTCAGTGGTTGGAAAGAATTGTTTCTCAACAAATGGAATAATTATATATTCATGTGCCAAAAGACGAATTTAGACCCTTAACTCATACCTTATAGAAAAATTAACTCCAAATAGAGTCTAGACATATAGAGCTTAAACTATAAAGTTTTTGGGAAAAAACATAGGATAAATCTTTGTGACTTTGGGCTAGGCAGAGTTCTTAGATAGAACACCAAAAAACACTAGTAGTAAAAGAAAAAAATTGATAAATTGGACTTCATCCAAATTAAAACTTGATGCTTCAAAAGACTTCATTCAGAAGATGAAAAGACAAAGCACATATGGGTAGAAAATATTCGTCAATCATATAACTGATAAAGGACTTGTACCCAGAATATATAAAGAACTTTTACAACTTAATAAGAAGACAACCCAATTTAAAAATAGACAAAATATTTGAATAGCTATTTCACCAAAAAAGATACACAAACGGCTCATTAGTCATTGGGGAAATGCAAATTAAAACCACTTCACAATGTGATAACGACTTCGCACTGACTAGAATGGCAATAACTTTAAAAACTTGAAATACTAAGTGTCAACATGGCTGGTAGGAATGTAAAATGGTACAGCCACCTCAAAAAATCTTTTGTCAGTTTCTTAAAAAAAGTTAAACATAATTTACCACACAACCCAGAAAGTACCCTGTGGGAACCTACCCAAGAGAAATGAAAAGATATGGCCATGAAAAACGTCGTACACAACTTTTGTAGCAGCATTGTTCATAATAGCCAAAAATGGCTATTACAGCCAAAAATCCAAATGTTCATCAATTAATAAATTGGTAAACAAAATGTGGTATGTCCATACATCAGAATAATGTTTCACAGTAAAAGGAGCAATACGACATGGATGAACCTCATAAACATCGAGGTAAGCGCAATAACCAGATACAGAAGACTCCATTCCTTTTACATGAAATGCCCAGAAAGGACAGATTGACAGGAAGCAGATGAGTGACTGCCTGAGGTTCGGGATGGGAAGGGGGCTTGATGGCAAACAGGCACCAGGAGTCTTTTGAGGATGATGGAAGTGTTCCAACTGGATGGTAGGGATGGCCACACGACTCTGTAAATTTACTAAAAGTCGTTGAATTATACGCTTAAAACAGGTGACTTTCATTGTGTGCAAATTATACTTCAATAAAGTTGTTAAAATGTATGAAATATAGGTGTTTAAAAAAAGACTGGAAGAAAACGTCAAAACGATAACTTCTTTTGTCTTTGGGCCATAGGATGGTGGATGATTTTGATTTTCTCCACTACTCTTTTCCATGTTTTCTAAACGTTCTACAATGGGACTGTTTGGATAATTAGAAAAACAGCAAGCGTGTGTGTGGGTGTGTGCGTGTGTGTGTGTGTGTGTGTATGTCACAGGATGTGAGGCAGATTTGTTGTTGTTTGTTTGCTCTGGTGAGAGAAGCTGTCATTTTATGGTTGCCAGATGCTTCTCCAGCAGGAAAAGCAAAGCACATCCTCGTTACTCTGAGCGGAGGCCCCACCTCCAGAGCTCTGCACACGGAAGGGTCACAAGCACGCATTGTCTTGACAAAGGCTGCTCCTGGAAATAATCCTTGAAACATGGAGTTCGAGGGTCACTGAAGGGGTGAAGGCTGAGGGTGTGGGCAAATTCACAAATAGTGGGAGACCCTCCTGTGGAAAAAAGGGATGAAGACCTTGACCTTTTATATTTTTAAGAACTATTTTCACTGACCATAACCTACATCAGAAAAGTGCACACATTGTAAGTGAACAACTCAACGAACTTTCGCAATGAGAAACTAACACCCCCGAGCAAGTAACAGAATATTCCAGAAGCCACATCATGGGCCCCCCTCCCCCAGTCGCTAACTTCCCCAAGGGTAGCCAGCCCCTCGTCAGCGTTTCTGCGCTTTATCTGTCCGGAAGGCATGCAGCACGTTCTCTGGCGTCTCTCCTTTGGCTCGGCTTGTGAGTCTCGCGCACGATGTTTCGAGAATCAGCAGTTGGTCTCGTTTCTGTGACCTCCTACTCTATCATGTGACTAGACCTCCATTTGTTTATTGATAGACGTTGGGGTCACTTTCAGCTTTGGCTCCGTGGCTGTTCTGTCCACGTGTCTGAGGACACGTCCTTTGTCAGAAATGCGCATCGCGGGTAACTTCCTCCCCGTCTCACCTGCCGCGCTCCACGGTGCCGTTGATGAGTGGCGGTTCTTCGTTTTAACAAAGCCCAATGTTCTCGTTTTTTTCCCTTTACTGTCGGCGCTTTTCGTGTTCCGTTTGAGAAATCTTTGCCGACCCTCACACCACCAAGATGTTCTCCTACTGTTTCCTGCTGAAGGTTTTGTCGTTTCTCCCTTCACACTTAGGTCTCCGGTCCCTCGGGCACTGATTTCTCTAAGTGTGTGACATGAGGCAGGTGAAGTTCAACATCATCAGAACTGCTGAGGTGGGAGAGACAAGGCCCCATGTGAGGGGGGGGGCGCGGCCGGGCAGGGAGAGCTGGTTCAGCTCTGCACGGGCCTCTGACTGGACACAGCCTTGACCTGGCCGCTGCCCTGTGGGGTCGAGGCCGCGAAGTGGTGGGGAAGTCTGGGACCCGGGGAGCCAGGTGGGCGCTGGCACAGGGCACCCTTGGTCTGGAGTACTGCTGGGGGAGGGGCTCATCCTTCTGTAGCTGCAGTGGCCGCATCAGCAGAGAGCTGAAGGGTGGTCACAGCCTAGTGGACATAGGCTGAGACCCCTCCTCTTCCCCAGCACCCTGCCAGGCCAGCTGCAGCATCCTCATCATGGAGACCTGGAAAAGCTCTGGACGGTGTGACACCTGTGCTTGATAACGACCCTTCGAGACCACGAGGGAACTGCTGCGGAGGGAACAGTGTTGGCCTGTCACGTCTCTGCAGCCAGAGGCAGAGGGTCTGGCCCTTTTGGAGTGAGTCTCCAAGGCACTCAGGCAATTGGACGTCACCCTGGACGTATGCACGTTCAGTTGACTGATTTGAACATTAAAAAAAATATGTGGCTGGGGAAGTGGTCATACCCCTAATGTATATAAATAAGTGAATTACTCTTCAGGCCATCAAGATAGTGCATTTTCGTGTGGCTCAGCTGGAACTTCCTGAGGAAGAGGTGGTTCTCCCCACCCAGCCCACCGAGGGAACAGCTGTTTTGAAAAATATTATTCTGGTTGAGTTTCCACTACGTGATATAGGCCAGAGCGGGGGATTGCTGGGAGGCCTCATACACAGTGCTCCGTATCTGCGTTGAATAAAAGGTTGCCTTCTAGAACTTTCCACATGGTCTATCAAAGGAGTAACAGATAAATTTAAGCCCTGCTGTCCACTGAACAAAAAGCTATTGTCCAAGAGCTGTGCTTGGTTGACTTGGCCCATCTCGACGATTCCAATCTCCGAGAAGCGGGGAACCACACCCGCAACACAGCCAGGGGGAGCAGTTCCTCTCCGTTCGATGTCCCCTCTTCCGTGTGACAACCGCTGCCGGGGGCTCTGCCTTTCCCTCCGGTCACAAAGGCAGTGGGAGGCTGGAGGAGGCCTCCTATCCCAGTAGAAAGAGGGCAGGACTTAGGACGGATTTGCCTGAGATGAATCCTGCCTCTGCCATTCCCACTAACTGCGAGGCTCTGAGCAGGCTCTCAGTCCTTCTTAGCCCCTGCTCTGTCACCCGCACAATGGGACAATGCCTGTCTTCTGAGCTGTTCTGCGGATTGAACAGCATTACAAATCTCGAGAGGTCAAGTGACTTCGTGGAACGCGGTAGGCACTCGATAGTATTATTATTACTCTTGAGCTATCTTCTCCCTTGGGCGTAAGTGCTGAGCCCACCCATTCGGACAGTCCAGAGGCAGAGCATGGGGCTTCGGTCCAGCCTTCTTTGGAAATTCACACCGCTTGTGAAGCTCCATTGTGAAACATCAAAACATTGATGTGGAAGACAAAGCCCAGACTCTGAATCAAGCGGTGGGCGTAGCGCTCCGGAGGCTCTGCAGGAGGGCGGGCCCCCTGACTCACCACAGCCACCCTTTCGCTTTTCCTAGTGACCAATCGGATTTTTCCATCACACTGCGATGATTCACCATTTGCTGTCGTGGTTATGTAACTGGGGTTGTTTTGATCTGTTGGGGTGTCTATATCTGTGTTTCTATGTCACCCTGGAAAGCTTTGGGGAACGTTCTTTCTCACACACCCTGGTATACGCTATAACAAACAGTGGTTGAAACGCCTTCCCAGAGACTGAAATAAGCTGCCTCCTTGTTCTCTGAGAGGTGAGCAGCTAAATGGCGGGTTGCGCCCTGGGAGGGGAGTCAGGCTGGCCCTGCTGCAGGTCTCCCCGTGTTCCTTAAGTTCTCTGGCCTAGGTTTCTCCATCCTAAAATGAGCCCTGCAAAGAATTTACAAGATCGGACTTTTCTTCACAAGTCTTTTTGCTAGGCAAGAGTTCCCAGAGTGTATGCCATCAAATCCTAAAGTGCACGGCACTACAAAAGTGGATGTGGAGACTAATTATAGGGTGAGATGGGAAAAACAAGGGATTTCTGCTCGGCTTCTTAATAATAAATCCATATAGCCTTGGAGGAAAGGGGTTCTCATCATTTCCTGCAGCTCTCTAGTGCCATAAACAACAAACAGAAGATCGAATAAGCTGGCGCCTGGGCTGTCACTCTGACCATGGCCCTCAGCAGAACGAGGCAAGGACGGAAGGGGTGGGCTTTGCAGAGGCAGCTGCTGTCCTTGCACTTGCCTGGCTCATCCCCCGACGGGAGTTCCACGTCCCAGGACTGACCGAGTAAGATCAATCCCGTGCGCATGTTACTGGCCAACCCTGCCAGCCAGAGAGGAGGGCTGTGATGGGCACTCAGAGTCTGAATATCCTTTGCACTTTTTTTTTTTCACCCTCGGCATGCGTTGGGCTTCTTAAATCCATGGATGGGCATTTTCCATCAGTTCTGAAGCATCGCCAGACGTGATCTCTTCAGATCATGCTCTTGCCCCGTCCTCTCCCGCTTCTCCTTCCAGAGCTCCGATGAAATGTATGTGGACCTTCTCGCTCTACCTCTCCTGCCCCCGCACCTCTTTTTTCATGATTTTCATCTTTTTGTTTCTTTATGCTGTCATTTGGATAATCCCTTCTGGCCTATCTTCCAGTTTGCTTATTCTTTCTTCGTCTGTATCGACTCTCCTGTGAAACCCATCTACTGAATTTTAAATTTCAGTTAATGTATCTTTCACTTCTATTAAAAAAATATCTGATTCTCATTAAAAATCTGCCAGGCAGGACAGATTTTTACAGTTCTCTGTTCCTTGCAGATATTTTTAAGCTTCTATTTTTTTTCTTTGCACATAGTAAGCAGTTTTATAATTTGTTTCCTATTATTCCCTTTATTAAGTGTTTGGGGGTCAGCTCAGCTGTCTATTTTTTTCTGCTTATTCTTGCTCTTGTTGCCTTATTTCTTTGTGTCTTTCTTTATATTATTTTGTGAACATTTTTTGAGGCCTGGATGTGACTTCTTCCAGAAAAGATTTACATTTGCTTCTGCCATGCACCTAGAAGCACTTCAGGATCTCCTTAATCTAAACTCAGTTTTTGATGTTTTCTGGACCCCTTGGGTGATGTGAACTTGAGCTACGAGTCTGCACAAGGATTAGCATGTGGCTACAACCGCTGAGAGACGAGCCTTTCCCCAGATACTGTCAGTGCCGACAAACCATGGCTTGTAGTCTCTAAAGTGAAGAAAGACAGGTTTACCTCTGGTCACATTAATCCCAAGTGTGTAGCCCTTCAGAGTTACAGCACAATGGGCTGAAGATTCTCTAGCAGATTCCCCACCTGACATGGGTCCTGGGCTTTGAATTCTGATAGGTTCACTTTCTTCTTCCAAGCATAGTGATGAATCTACTGGTAATGGACAAAATCGTGGAACATTACGGAAGAAGACCAGGCTCTTTGAAATAAAACACATGACATTTTTTCTGCCACATCAGTTATGAAACTTGCTCAGATTCAACACCCTGGAACTCTGAAAGCTACACAACTAACTTTAGAGAATTTTAGGGGTTTTAGACATATAAGGTAAATCAGTTAAGAATGCTTTCAAGGCATGTAATAGAAACTTGACTAATAGGAGCTTGTTTTTCCTAAAAAGTCTAGAGGTAGATTGTTGGTGGTACTGGGTCATCTGCCCCAGATGGTCCAGGGCCTCTCTGTATTTACATTCTCGTGTGTTGACTTTTCTCCATGCCCGTCATCTCATTCTTATAAAATGGCCACCATAACTATAGACATCATATCCATGTTTAAGGCAGGAGAGAGGGAAGAGATGGCATCAGTCACATCTGTCTGTTTCTATTAGGGGGTCCAAAGTGTCTCCGATAGACTCCCCCATGCACCTCATGGTCCACAACTGGGTCTCTCCATGAGCCCTGGATTGGAGGAACCTTGAGAGACCAAGTCTCTAGCAAGTAGAATAGGACCATCATGATTACCTGGACCAGTCTTGAGTCTCCCCTCTTACTGAATACATTCCTGCTCCGACTACAATCAGGACCGTGTTAGAGATGAAGAGGAGCCTGGGTGTGGGAGGCAGTCTAGCCCTTGTCACACTTGCTGCCCACCGCGCCCACCGTCCACCTTCCAGCGAAGCGGCACAAAACCAGCCTCCTGAGCTGAGCAGCTCAGGAGGCTTCAGAAGTGGGCTTGCAGGCTAAAGGACAGTTTTCCCAGTAATAGTTTTTATTTTAAATCCACAAAATGCCTGGGAGAGACGCCTGCCTTGGGAAAAGCTTCCACCTGGATGCACTTGAAGGTAAAGAGTCCACATGTTGTCAGGGAGACACAGTGTGGTTTCCGGGCCAGGCCTCTGGGTGATGAAACCCATTAGGGCTTGCTCGGTGCCAGAAAGAGGTGTAGACAGTGATACTGGAACCAGGGAGCTTCCTTCCTCTTCATGACCCCTTTAGCAAGGCACACCCAAGCATCTTCTCTCTTAGCATAAGCATCAGATAGGGCAAGGGTCCAAGAGGACACGCCCGCCACGCTTTGAAGACAAAGACGAATAGGCGTTGGTTCTTGTCTTCGCCTTCTGGGTAAAGTACGGGGCCTGTCTTTTACAGCAAGTGTCCCCAATCCCCTGGCCTCACACCAGTACCCTCCCTGGCCTGTTAGGAACCGGGCGGCACAGCAGGAAGTGAGCGGTGGGCTGGGGGCCGGGGAGCGAGTGAAGCTTCATCTGTATCTGCAGCCGCTCCCCAGAGCCAGCATCGCCGCCTCAGCTCCACCTCAGATCATCAGGCATTAGGTTCTCATAGGAGCGCCGATCCCTGGTGCCACAAAGGTTGGGGACCGCTGTTTTACAGGATGTATAGCTGGGCCCATCCTCAGAGACATAAAGCTGGAGCCCACTGGGCAAATGCACAGCAATGCTCCCTATTTTCGTACTCCCAATACAAGCAAAACATCTTGGCTCTTCAGTCCTAGGGGGCTGGTGAGTGACAGGCAGGGCTTCCCTGGGTGGGTGAGTTGGTGGTGCGGGGTGACGGGGTGTGTGGGAGAGCAGAAATTCATCCTCGCAGGGCTGTTCTAGGAGGAGGGGCGGGCTTTTCTGTGTTAACCATAATGGTTTTCCTTCTACTTCTCTTATGTGCCATGTACTTCCCAGACACAGGGCCTTTGCACCTGCCATTCTGCCTAAAATGTTACCTCCCAGGTGCAACCTGATTCTCATATTTCCATGAAGTCTTCACTTTCGACACCAGTTCCTCACGGAATCGCCTGACCAGGTGAGTGTCCCCAGAGGACACTCCGTATTTCTCCTTTATAACACTTGTCATTCTTCAAATGACTTATTTCCTACGTAGCTTTCCATTGGATGGAACCCTGTCCAAGGCCAGAACTACATCTGTCTCGTCTGTTGCTGCTTGACCAGTGTTTGCCACACACATGGCCGGCTCTGAACATGCACTTGTTAAATGAAGGAAGGAACGAAAAACCAAAACCCACAAACGGAAGAACAGTCAATGACATGCGAAAGGCTCATCTACAATGCTAAGCTAAGCCAACCAGCAAATGAAAGGGCATGAACTCGTGTACACAGCATGATACAGTCTTAGGGCGAATGCAAAATGGAAGGAAAGACACCCAAATGCCAACCATAATTAATTCCGAATTATGTGACTGTAAGTGATTTTAACATTTTCGTATCTTTTATACTCTAACTTCTCTGAAACGTGCATTTTTATCTTCAAAATAAGATTTTAAAAAAAGGTGTTTTAAATCTTTCAATAGACAGAATATAAGAAGACTTGAGGTAACGCTGGCAGCATTGGGTCATGGTCAAAGTCGCCCTGGGCAGGGAGCATCGGTCCGTGGGGAGATGGAAGGGGAGCTGGGAGCCCATGTGACAGCTGCAGGGGAGGGCACAGAAGCCTCGAAAGGTCCCGACTGTGGTGGCCTTTATGGTCCCCAGGGCACGGAGATTCTTCTACACAGCAGGTCAGTCGCTGACCTAGTCCAGAGCCCTGGGCACCTACCACAGACACATGTCCCAGGTGTATCTGGGGGCGCGTTGTACACCCCGAGCAGGTCCGTTTTGTGTGGGGCCACCTGTTGCTAGCAGCCTTGGAGCCTCTGCACGGCTATTCTCTCCACCAGGGACACCTTCCCCCGATATGTACTTGGCCCCCTCCCCCATCACACACCCCTGCTCATCCTGGACCCCTGTTCACTCACGCTGCCCCCCGCCACCTTCCGCAGCAGTCCCCAGGTCTGCCCCTGCTGGAACGGAAGTCCCCAGGGCAGGGACCTTTCTCTGTTTCATTCACGGATGTAGCCCCGGCTCCCAGACGCTGCTAGGCCCGTGATTGACACCGGCTGAATGAAGAGACAGGAGACAAGTGATGATGAGCGTGTCGGGCCTCTGCCTGACGGAGCAGGCGGGTGTCAGTGCCCTGGCGGGCAGATGGATGAGCAGGGATGAGGAGTGAGGGGCATGGGAGGGGGGCAGCCTCCACCGGAAGGAGGGCCAGGCAGCGGCTGAACACCAACCAGGGAGGGGCTTCCAGGCCACGAGGGCCAGCAGGGGGAGAGGACGGGGAGTTGGCAGAGGGAGAGAAGGGGAGAGGAGAGGTGGGGGTCCTGGACGACTGCGCAGAGGGTCTGCCCTGGCCTCACGGAAGAGAGGCCCCTTTGAGGTGAGTGGAAAGAGGGGTCCCAGCGCCGAGGTCAAAGGTGTCTCACCGGGAGGGGCTGGCCCCTCACAGACGTGCTAAGGACCACCTCACAGTGGCCCATCCTGCCAGGCGGAGATACCCTTCTCACGCCCAGCCCAGCCCGCCCGGGAGCTGTGTCCAGCTCCTGGCCTATTGCAGCTCCTTGGCCATGGGGTCTGGGTGGCAGAGGGGAAGACCCCAGAACAGAGGTTCCACTGACATGGGGTGCGCCCCCGCCCTGCAGCCTGGCTGTGTGGTCCTAGGTGAGTCAGCTTCGCCTCCGGATTCGTTTACTTGTTGCCACTGTAACAAATTACCATGAGCTCAGTGCTTCATAACAACCCGATTTATTCTCACAGTGGAGGCCAGAGGCGCCCGCGGTGCAGGACAGGTTTCATTCACGAGCAGTCGTTGGGTCTGGCTGCCTGCCAGCTTGCTCCCTTCCACTCACCCGTTTCTCTGAGCCTTAAGGGGACCCCCTGCTAATGACATGAGGTCTGCTGTGCTCAGGGCCAGCCCGTGCTGGCCTGCTCCTCACACCACAATCACCCGCATCTTATGCAAGTGAAAACCGGGCTCAGAGAAGCCAGTGACTTGCCCGGAGTCACATAGAGAATAAGTAGAGCGGGCAGGGTTTGAACCCAGGGCAGTCTGAGGTTTGTGCCCTGCCCCTCTGCCCTGCAGGAGCCCCTCAGCGGCCAAGGGACAGCCGTGCCTGCTGGGCCGACACACGCTGGCAGAACTTGAGTTTGCATCTCTGTGGGCCCAGAACATCTGCCTGTGCAAGCCCCCCCCCGCCCCCCGCCCCATGGGACAGGGACGTGGCGGGCTGGGGGTTTGCATGGAGATTCAATTCTACCCAGCGCTTTGCCAGAAGTGATCCCCACGTGCTCCCCAACGTGTGGTCCATGAGAGCCACATGACAGCGACTGTCCACTCTGAGGGTGGGGAAACCAAGGCGCTCAAAAGCCCAAGGCACGGGACGGTGAGGACTGTGACCCAGGTCCTCTGAGTCCTCATCCTGGCCGCCTTCCTCCACACCCCCTGACCGCTGGGTGGACCTCCCGGGGGCCGTTGCACAGCGAGACGAGCCGTCAGAACCCAGGCCATGGGCACACTGCCGTCACAAGCGCAGGGGTCCTTCCTGGCAAGACGCGGACCTGCGTGGAGACAACCGTGCGGTGACCGGTTGCCCAGACGGACCCGCCAGCACCATCCGTGGCACAGAGGGTCGGCTCTGGGGGTGGGCTTCCTTCCTCCGCGTGGCAGCGCTGATGGCGCCTGGATTCCCAGGCTGGCTGTTAAAGCCACATTTCAGCTCCAATAAAACTGCATCTGAGTTCTCAACCTTTGAAGATACGGGTTCTTGATGAAAACGCCGAGAGAAGCCAATTAGAGCGGCATGAACAGTAATCACTATAATAAGGGTAATTGAGGAGGATTTATTATAGCTGACGATGAGCTTTTTTTTTTTTTTTCTTAAGTAGAGAAAGAAAATAATTTACCGATATTAAAACATTTAAGTTTTCCTTCAAACCCCTGGGAAATGGCTGGGTTTCTAGAACTTCATCTCAAATGTGAGGCCAGCAGAAAATAAGAAGACAAAGTCACCTTTAGTGACTTGATGATCTCAGGTGGGAGCTTGTCTTGTCAGAAGCAAAAATCAGATGAACCCGGAAGAATCTGGGAAGCAGTGAGGGACCTTGGGAGGGTCAGAGTCGAACTGTCATTCACTGTGTGACTTACGTTCCTCAGCCTCTCTGAGCCTTAGTTTCTTCATCTGTAGAATGAGAATAATAATATTAACATTGCAGGGTTGTTGGGGAAATTAAATTAAGCTAATTTATGTGAAATTTAATTTAAGAAGGTATATAATATGCCTGGCAAGTGGTAGGCACTCACTAAATGTTAACAACCCTCCCTAAGAGCGGGGAGAAAGCCCAGGGCCCTATAAGGCTTGCCATGGCTTTTTTTTTTTTAAGTAAGATAAAATTTTATATCTCTCTCATATAAAATTCTACAAGTAAGCAGTCCCAGGCTGGCAGGGTGATTTCGCAACCTGCAGGGACCCAAGCCACTTCAGCAGGAAGCTTTTACCTCATGGTCCGACATGGCTGCCAAGCTCCAGCCTCTGTACCTGATTTCCAGCTAGCAGGAAGGAGTAGAGAGCACAGCGGAGTTCTCTTTAGAGGACACTTCCTGAAAGCCACACACAGCACTTTGACTTACGGACCTTTGGACAGAATTTGTCACATGCCCCCCTGGGCAACAGGGAATTCCGAGGAATGTGGCTTTTCCTTATTCCAGCAACCACGCGTCCAGATAAAATGGGGGTTCTTATGTTAGGGAAGAAGGGGGAGGGGCACTGGGGGGGGTAGGCCATCTCTGCCCCACTGCCCCACTGGGCCGGTTGTCGTGTGGGTTGACGGGATAGTGAACGCAGACTCCTCCACGACAGCCAGGCTCTCCTCCCCTCTCTGTGCCAGAAGTCAGGCCTCCCGTCTTCTGGAAGGCTCTCTCCCCCGTTAAACGCCAGGGCTTCCAAATCTCTCGTGTACAACCTGCTCGGTCCACGTCAGACCCTGAGACCAGCCGGCTCTGAGGCTGACGTTGCCGGCCGCAGGGACGAAGCCATCTTTATTCAGATGTTTCTTTGGCCCTGAGCACTAACCATGCGGACACCTCGCCGCTCTCAAAATGTAAGTGTAAACGAAAGCGAATTAAAAATTTTGCTTTTGGATGTTTATCGATGTGGGAGAATACACGGAATATTATATTCGGTTTTTAAGAACCCAGCATATGGAACAGCAGGCGGTGCGATCCTGGTTATAAAGACTTTTTAAAGTTACATTTACACACTGGAAAAAGCCCAAGGACACAGACCATGAAACATCCACTATGCTTCTCGGATGTGTGACTAGGAATGATTTCTGTCTTCTTCACCTACTTTTCTCTATTTTCCAAGTTTCTCCTGAGTGCGGATTACTCTCATAATGATAAAAAGCAATTCGATTGACAAGGACATGTGAGCGCTCGGGTTCTGGTATGCAGGCGGTGGCCAGGTGGGCCAGGTGGGCCGAGTGGGGCAGGTGGGCCAGGTGGGCCGAGTGGGGCAGGAGGATGGGACCCGCACTTCTTTGCCCTGGGCTGACTTTCAGGGCTTGGGGCAAACCCTGGGCGACCCAACTAGCCTCGTGCCAGCTGGTAAATGAACACAGCAGCGGGGTCGAGGGAGGCCACACGCAGGGAGGATGCCTTGCTGCCAGCTTCTGGTGAGAGCCCTACCCTCCTGTGAGCCACCTGGAATCGCAGATGGGACGTTTAGTGAGCTAAATGCTGCGAGTGATTTCTCCACTTTTTGAGGCCAGTGGGCTGGAGCTCTCCCTCCTCAAGCTCTCCCTTGGGTGGAGGTTCCCATTCATTCTTCTCACGGGACCTCTGGAGCACTCCTGCAGGGAAGGACACAGGTGGCCCCGTGGGGCAGCCGGAAACCTGGGGACAGTTCCCTGAGAGTCCCCATGGGCCGAGAGTGAGGGACTGGGTTCTGGTCCCAGGCTCGGTCTCCCATCTGTGCAGTGGGAGGGCGGGGCCGAGCTTCCCTGGTTCTTCCTGCTGGCGGAGCGCCCACTCGGCCTGGCCTGTCACTGGATCCGGGGTCCCTAGATTTAGGAGGAGACCCAACAGGAGATTCACTCCCTTCCCTCCAGTCAGAAGAACTACCCTTCTGCCCTTCCTCTCCGCTTCTTAGTACCTTAGCGACCTCCCTCCAGCTGCGAGAGCACTTTCTTCCCCACAGCCAAGCTCTGGGCCGCTCTGGGCCTCCTCACGCCCTCCTCCCAGAGCGTGGGGGCCGCTCTCCTCTGGGGCCCGTGGCGGCGGGGAGGCTGGGGCCTCGTTGGAGAGTGGGTTAGGTGGTTTGGTGGGAGTGGAGAGGAGGCGGGAGACAGGTCACACAGGACCTCGGGTGAGGCCTGAGGCAGGGCCGCTGAGTGGGACACTTGGGAAAAGCAGCTCCTGGGGTGGCGAACACCCTCGGAAGGCCTGGTGAGCAGACTTGACACCTTGGGGTGCAGGGGAGAAAGCGCCCTTCTCTGCTGGAGCGCAGGTGGGTGGCCACACACAGGCCTCCTGTGGCGCAGGCTGGGCGTGGCCAAGTAGGACTGTAACCTCTGCTGCGGGCTCTGAAAAGGGGGTGGAAAGGGCAAATCTGCATGTCAGAAAAATGAGTCTAGGGGCATGAGCCGTGCAGGCGGGAACGGCCTTTGGAAGTAAAGACTCCTAAGCATCTTTGATCTTCAGGTCAAGGAGCGATCCTTGTGGGTAACGTATGCGAGGGCCTGGGTGGGACAGTCGCCCGCTGTCCACACCCCCGGCCTGCTAGCACGCCCCCCCGCCCTGTCTGTCTCCTCCCTGTCCTCAGACTGGCCTGACCCGCACACGTCCCTGGGAGTCGAATTCCCTTCTTCTCCCCAGGATCCCGCGGCCACCGCCAGCCTCTCCTTCCTCCTCCGGACACAACGCATCACGCCGGTGCTCAGTCCTCGTGCGCCCTGTGCCGCCCGGAACCGCCCCTCTGCCACTCTCCGCCTCGCCACATCTCTTCCCCTTCAGTTTACTCACCATGCTCCGGCCGGGGTGGTTTTGTCTGTAATCCCTGGCTGGCCGGCTCCCTCGACCCGGGGCCCCCAGGTGCAGCCCTTTCTGGCCCGCTCCACCCCGCAGAAGCCCCCTCCTCCTTGCATCATCTTCCCCTAGGAAGCTTTTGGTTCGCATGTTTGTTTGTTTGTTTTCTGATCACAGAGAGCGCTCGTGCCCCAGGGTTCTGTGCTGCAGGAACAGTCCCTTCTTGCTGGTTCAAACAGAAGGATGTTTATTATCGGGTATCGGCTCGCTTGGCCAGTTTCCGGCCTGCCGGCCAAGCAAGCCTGGGTGGTACAGCTCGGCTGTGGACGAGGTCGCCCAGCCCCTGCCCCGACAGGGTTCCCCTGCCCTGCCGCCTTCGGGGCTGTGCCTGCGTGGTCTGCACCGCGGCGGGACCCCGCTCCGGCCACGGCCGGCGTCGGCTGGTCGTGCAGAGCCACCCTTAGCCCGGGCTCAGGCTTCTCCTCCTCTGTCCACGGGTGGCGTGGGCTGAATCGTGTTCCCCCAGAAAGATCTGTTGAAGTCCTAACCCCACAACCTCAGATGTGACCCTCTCTGGAAGTCAGGTCATTACCAGTGTCACTCCATTGGTGAGATGAGGTCACATCGGAGTGAGGGGCCCTACTCCGATACGACTGGTGTCCTCATGGGAAGAGAAGGGACACAGACACACAAGGTGAGGTCGCCGTGTGACGGCAGAGACGGAGATTCGAGTGATGCGTGCCAGGCTGGGGACCCTCCCCGACAGAACCTCGGGGGGGCGAGGCTCTGCCAGCTCCTCGTCTTCAGCCTTCTGGCCTCTGGAACGGTGAGATGATACATTTCTGTCATTTGGAGTTGCCCAGTTTGTGGCACTCCGTGACAGCGGCTCTAGGAAAGGAACACAACGGCGCGCGGGATTCTCCACCAGGATGTGGGTTGGCGGGTGACAGGCGGTGACGCCATAAGAGCTGGAGCCACGGAGCGGGGGCCACGCACTCATTCGATTCGCCTCTCTTCCGCTGCAGGCATCCGGGCAGCCTGAGGGACAAACTCGGCCTGCCGGGGCTGAAGCAGAGTGGAGGCTGGAGCCCAACTTCTTGTCCCTGCCTCCGGTTGTTCCGGGCACCTCAGCGTGACTGACTTCTCCGGGGCTCCCGGCCCTGAGCTCTGGCTGGCTGGGAGGTCCTGAGAGCACCAGGCGTCCCAGAGGGACAGATTTCATGCTGTGAGTATGTTAGGCCGATAGGAAAAGCTGGCCTGGGGACCAAGAAGGAAAACCAGGCGGGAGGTTCGGAGGAGAGAAGGTTCTGGCAGGAGGGCCGGGTGCCACTTACTTGGAGATCATGGGTTCAGGTCCTCTGGGGCCCAGCTCAGCTCTGTGGCCGTGGCTGCGAGCAGGCGTGCCTGTGTTTCATCCCCTCCCTCCAGGCCCACCTGAGCGTGTTCCGATGTCCACACCTCCTTCTGACTGTCCTGGGCCCTGGCAGCCCTGCTGGTACGTCTGGGCCCCCGGGCAGGAGCTGCCGTCAGGGTGACTGGACGGCGACCCAGCGTCCACTTCCGCTTCTCTCCCCGGGCAGGCGATGAAAGTTCAGGCCTGCTCTTGCAAGGAGAAGGTCAGAAAGAACCAGCTTGTGCCAAGGATGGGACAGTGGGGGTGACCGGCGCCCTTAGGGGCAGAGTGAGAGGCTGAGTTAACTATCAGTTCCTGCAACAGCCCAGCCTCCTCCCCCGGGGCCCACAGAGATCCTCAACCTTCCTTAACACCCCAGCGGCCGGCTGAGGAGGCGGCGCCCCAGCCACACTCAGAAACACTGACCGGAAGGTCTGGGAGGACCCCGGAATCTGCATTTCGGCCAGAGCTGCGTGAGTGCAGAGGACAGTGGCTCGCTCACTGACCACAGGATGCAACATGGGGCAAGGGAGTGAGAATGACCGGGTCTGATGCCCACCCGACCCCACCAAGGCAGCCTGACCCCTGCCCTTTCAGTAGGACACCCACCAGCTAGCGGGCCTCCGAGAGGGGGCGACCGGACGGCAGTGACACGGGGCACTGCGATGGCCTAACGTCCTCCTGCTGCCATCGAATCTGTGATAATTTCTGAACAAGAGCCCTACGTTTTTATTTTGCTCTCCTGTGAGATAATAGAAAAAATAATATATATATATATATATATATTAGTGTCCACCTGGTTCCTGGCTCAGGGCTCCCAAGACCCTTGGGATTTCCTGAGTGATAAGAGCTCCCAGATACCTTTTGTCCTAATATTTGGCCTTTGACCCCAGACCCTGTGGCATTTTCCGGGTGATAGTGTCTTTGTTTTAATGAGATGGCTCTTGGTGGGCTTGCGGCTGGGGGCCGGTCACCTGACAGACCGAGCCATGACTAGCTTGGCATTTTCGGCCCCATCCTCCATTCCTTGGAGCAGGGAGAGGGCCTGGAGATGGAGTTAATGACTGACCACTCCTCCTCCAGGAAGTGTCCATAAAATCCCCAAAGTCTGGGGTTCGGACAGCTTCCGGGCTGGCGGACACGTGGAGGTGCTGGGCGAGAGGTGTGTCTGGACAGGGCGTGGCCGCTCTGCGCCTCCCTCACGTCCTTGTCCCTGTAGCTTCCCTCGGCAGGCGCGTCTGAATCCTTTATCGTGTCCTACAACACTCGGGGAATGAATGGTAAGCAAACCGTTTTCCTGCTGTTCTAGCGAATTAATCGAAGGAGGGTTTCGCGGGAACTTCCAACTCATAGCCAGTCGGTCAGGAGCACAGGTGGCCTCTGAAGTTGGGGTTGGGCCGCAGTTCTGTAGGACTGAGCCTATGGGACCCGACCTGATCTCCAGGTAGGTAGTGTCAGAAGTGAGCTAAGTCGTAGGACACCCAGCTGGTGGCATAGAATTGCTCGATGTGGGGGAAAAACGCCTCTGGTGTCAGAACTGCGGTGACTACGACAGCGGTGTGAGAGTCAGGAGAAGCACACGGGAGGAAGAACGAGGTTTTCTTCAATTATTAAAATATTCTGCAGATTGTGAAGCTGGTCTCGATCGGGGCGACAAGGGGCCTCGTCAAACCTGGAACTTTCGGCAGGGCCAGGTGTGTTAACCTGCAGAAGTTGGACAACTCAGTGTAACCTCAGAGAGGGGAACAGAGGCCAGTGGCTGGGGGGCTGGAGGGAGGATGAGCCACAGGATGAGGGCAGCTCCAAGTTCAAGGGGCTACGCTCCCCACTGCCCGGGGTGCCCCGCAGGCTGGAGACACCGGGCAGACAGACACGGGGTCCTGGATTCGATGCCTGGAACATCCTTTCTGGCCCCTTGAACCCCAGTTGAAGGATGTGAGCCATCTGATGAGTGCAGTGAGACCACCATCCAAGCCCCAAGAGGGAGCGATGACCTGCCAGGTCTCCAGAGCACATGCAGAGCCACCCGCCCCTTGCCCGGGTTCACACACAGCAGGCCTGACCACCCGGACTTCCTGTCTTTAGGACTGCCATCCTTCACATGGGTTCTTGCCCATGTGGGGACCTGGCACGGTCCCAGAGCAGGCGCTTGCCGAGCTGAGCCGGGCTGCAGCGGCCAGACTTAGAACATGCCCTCCGGCCCTGTCCACAGCTGTCTGCGCTGCCGTTTCTTATTTGGCGTTGCTATGCTCGGGCCTTGGATAGCTCTGCGCCTCCTGTCTGTCTACCCCTTGCTATTAAAGACGAGATTCCCCCTCACCCTCCCAGTCAAGCCCCAGCCGTGGGTCCTTAACAGATCAATGTCTGCTGGCAGCTTCTTGCTGTTGCTATGCTCAGCGCCTTCATGAACGGCAATCTAGAAAGAAAAGGCCTTTTCCTGTCACAAAAACGATCGAGCCGGGTTGGAAATACCTCGCCCTGGAAACGTAGCTTGATCTTGTGTCTGGAAAACCTTTATTTCTGGTGAAGGTTATTCTAGCTCCGGCAGGGTCTCCCATGAAGGCACGTCCGAGCCGGGGGTGGGGGGTGGGGGGTGCGGGGAGAGGTTCCCAGAACGAGAGTGGCATCATTTCTTCACTTCCCAGGGCTGAGTTGGTGCTGAGGAACCACAATGAGACCCCGTGGTGGGCTCAGGCCCTCAGAGGAGGCGGCAGGGTCATCCGGGGACAGGGTCAGCTCTGTCCCCACCTGTGGCGCTTCCTGGGAAAAGTGGCTCAGAGGCACCAGCCCGCGGCCGGTGAGAGTTAACAGCAGACTCTGTTCGCACAAAGTCCTAAAAATAAAAACAGCACGATGCCAGTTCAGGGGCAGACGAAGCAAGCTGCTGGAGCGAGACAGACGGCTCACGGACGGGTCCCTGTACCTTTGGGTACTTGCCGTTCGGTAAAGATGGCCCTACGAAGACGAGCAGGATGGCGCATTTAGCAAAGGGGCTGAGAAAGCCGGCTCCTCATAGGCACGAAAGTCAGCTGGATTCCTCTACCTTACAGCACACATGAAAGGCAGACTCCAGAGGAATTAACGGCTTAAATGCGAATGGTAAAACGATAAGCCTGATAGAAGGAAATGCATTCGAGAAGCTATAAGACCCAGAGATCGGAAAACATTTCTTAAACTGGACCCCCCGAAGCATAAGCCATAAGGGGGAAAAAGGGAAGAGCAGACTCTGCTTTCCAAGCGCCCCAGACCCCCTCTGACTGTGCATTCCATACCGGCCCTCAGAAGCCCTCCCTCCAGCGTACCTCATCTCTAAGCCTCCTATTCCCCCACATTCCCACAGTGTCCTCTGTACGACGGGCTTGTATCCACCTCCTGGGACCAGCCTCCAAACCCTTGGGACTCCTGAGAGACAGGAGTCTCTTGCTATTCATGGCGAGCCCCTCCGGCCACACCTGGTCGTTTATGGGAATAAGGTGACGCGTGGTGGAACCCTTACAGTTTATGGAATCAGGTGACTCAGGACGGGCAGGTGGCTATACCAGAAAGACCAACCGTGTGTTTAGGGGGTTGGGGCATGAGCCACACATGACGTCAGACCCGACCTGGGGGCAGGGTGACCGACTAGAGATGGAGATTGACTCCCTGGCCAACGAAAACCCAATAAAGTGCTGGACACCAGAGCTCGGTGAGGATCTTGGTTGCCGGAAGAACACCGCCCCCCTGAGGATGATGGAAGCTTCGAGTTCGAAACCCACCCGACTCACTCTACGCTTCCCCTGCATTTGCTGGTGTTAATCTGTATCTTCTGCAGAGATAAAACGGTAACCGCTTAGCGGAGCACTTTCCTGAGTTCCGCGAGTCGTTTTAGGGCATCGTCCAACCTCAGGAGTCTAGGGGGATCCCCTGAATTTGTAGCCAGCTGATCTAAAGCGAAGGTGGGGACCCCTGACCTTCTGTTGGTCTTGCGGAGCCCCTGTAACCTGAGCCCCCATCCTCTCTGCAAAACCCCACAATGACAGGGCCCCTCCCACGGGCCCCCCACCTCCTGTCTCTCCTCTGTGTCATCCTCCAGCCTGTTGAGAGATCTTCCCAAATCTCCCTTCCCCAGCCCTTCATCGCCTCCGTTACCCTTTGGGTAAAGTCAGATCTCCTTGGCCCCGCACACAAGGGCCCGTGATGTCATGGTCTCTTGTTGACCTCTCTTCGGCCCAACTCGACCTCAAAACATTTCCTTTTTGCCTCATCGCGCTCCTTGTCATTTCCTAGACCCACTTTGACCTTCAAAAGGGCCTCTTCCTGTAAGTTTATCTTTGACTCTTTCTGTGACTCACGACTGACGTGGGCGTCCTTGCCCTGCTCACTGCGCCCTCACCCCCGACACGACGGTCTGTTTGCCCTTCTGGACTCGTGACCGACTGCGTGCTTCTCAGAGGCGAGAAGCTTGTCGTTGAACCCTGCGGCTTCAGCAGACCCCCCACAGCCGCTCCCCACCGCACGCAGCGTCCGGATCCCAGGAAGCCCCCAGGACCTGTCTGTGGGATGAGCGGGTGAATGAATCACCGAAACAATAATCTTCACCGACGTGGTTATCTTAGGAGAGTGAGATTTACAAATATTTATCGCTTAAATCGACACTGGTCCCCGTGCGGCCCACATGTCAGAAGGCAGCTCTTCCACGCGAAATACGGGGGGCCCTCGCCCACGTTTTGTTCCCTTGTAGCAGTACACGGCATTCGCAGGTCACTTTTACCCAGAGGACTCATTACAGATATGTGGATTATACTATACGATTTTCACGAAAGTAACTGTCTTCGAATGGAGAAATGTTGTCCGATATTAAAAAAAAAATTTGGTCTTTGTCCTGGTTCCTGGGGCAAAGCTTCAAAACCCTTGGAATCTCCTGAGTGATAAGAGCGCCCTTGCTATAAAGATAGCTCACAGCTAAGATAGGGGCTGAGGTGGGGCCAGGTAGTTGTTTGGGATGGGGGCTGGTCACTGGAAGGACTCAGCCATGATTAGGGGGTTGGAAATTTTAGCTGCACTCCCTGAGCTCCAAGGGGCAGAGGGGGCTGGATATTGAGTTCAGTTACCACTTGTCAATGATTCAATCAATCCTACATAACGGAGCTTCTTTAAGGGGTTTGGTGACACACTCATGCGGGCCGGGAGGCACAATTCCATGGCGACAAGGCCTCTGTGCTTCAGGACCTTTCAGACCTGGCCCCATGTTTGTATGTACCCATTATAATAAACTGACTGTAAGTAAAGTACTTTCTTGAGTTCTGAGTCATTTTAGTGAATTACCAAACGGGGCGGGGGACACCTGAATTTGTAGGCAGCGGGGCAGAAGTGTGGGTCACCTGGGGAGTCCACTCGTGGCTGGCGTCTGGAGTGGGGGCAGCCGTACAGGACTGAGCCTTTAATGTGTGTGATCTGGTGCTAACTCCAGGTAGATAGTGTCAGAATTGAACTGAATTGTTGGTCACCCAGTTGGTGTCAGAAAACTGGAGAGTTGGTTGCTGGTGTGGAAAATCAATGCTCATTTGGTGTCGGCGAGCACTGCACAGTAGGCTAAGGATCTGGGAAACAGCTAGTAAAAACAATGCAGATCTAATGAGAGATGACGAGAAGTCAGGCATTTAAAAAAACTATCAAGACTCTTTGAAATGTGGATAAGAAGAATCTTACGCATCGGGTTGCATGGTGCCTTTTCGAGCAGCAACACATTTAAAACGAAGCATCTAGAACCCAAGACAAACCTCAACACTTGTAACGTTTACCACCCTGTTCAATCCAGTTCTTCACAAACTCGTGGAAATTTAATGAACTGTGCGGAGGCATCGTTTAAGGTTTGTTTTTTAATAGAAAAAAATTCAAGAGGCATTACCATTGGGCAAATGTTTAAAGGGATTAAATAATGGAATATAAGATGGTAACACACCAGAATACATTCCTTTGTCAACAAATACTGTTGGGAAATGCCTAGAAAACACTACTGAATATCTGAACAATCCATTAGAACAAATTATTCAGTGGGGACTTTGTGATACAATTGGATACAACTATGGATACTGTTACTGGATCTGGAAAAGATTATATTTCAATAATAAAGTGCACAAAGAACTATTTTTTCTTTTTTAATGAGTCAGTAAAGGAAGGACTCCCCAAGAAGGTATTTTCTCAACTGTAAGTGACCTCTGAAAAACAATGTGTCATTGAAAAGCTCTGTTTGCTACTGAAGCTGTATTTTATTTGGAATTTTCTAAAAAAGAAAGAATTCAGGGTCAGGTTACAAAGACAGCCAAGCAGAGAACTCATTCCTTTCATTGCTGAGAAGGGTAGAGGATGATGCCAGAAGCGCCATGGACCAGAAGTCACTGACTTTAGAAAATAAAGAACTTTAAACATAGTAGGATCTTTTCGCTACTTTGCGATGAGATAGGGGTGAAGAAACCCTTTTGTTCCACACAGATCCCAAGGGGATCTTGTGACAGAAACTGAAAAGACCCTGTGAGTTGAAACCAAAGAAAAAAACAAGTGTTTCAAGCCGCGATCCTATCTCTGATGTAGGACTATCGCCTAGCAGGTACCGCACGCACGCGCACACAGACACACACACACACACACACACGCACACGCACACGTCGCACACACACACACACACACGCACACACACACAAAGACTGGGCGTTGTGTTTCTCTGGTACCCCTGCCAAGCTCCACAGCAGGCACCTGGTCAATAAAGCCGAGTGCGTGTATAATAATACCATTCGTCCTGAGTACGATCTGCAGGTCGGGTCAGCTCGGCGGGCATCCGCTGTGCCCTGCGGCGTCAGAACTGCTGCAGCCTGGACGGGCACGGCTCAGCTTGATGCCGCAGAGGCACTGGGTCAAACTCCAGCTCGGCCGCTCAGCGGCCGTGGCACCGTGGTCAGCTTGGTTCCTCCATCTGTGAAATGGGCCGACGCTGTGGGACTTCTAGGGCGAGTGTGGCCGCTGTGGGACACCGCGTGTGCAGGGCCCTCGCTCTCCCGCTCTTAGAGGGATAAAGTTCACTGTAGGCGGGGGACTCGCTAGCATGAGAGGAGGCGGCCTTCCCCGCCCCGCCCCAACCTGGGGTCCTCCCACGAGGCTCACCCACCGCCTCACGTGAGGCTCTGCTGTGCCAGCCTTTCGTGATGCAGCCCAACTTGGTGGCTACAGGAATAAACGGAGTGGAAGGGAACAGAGGTAGTTAGTTATTCCCTTGAGTCTTTTAACTACGAGACGTCCATGGAGCTCTTCCCGTGGCCTCCGATGGACCGTCCTGCCCACCTGGCTTCCCCTCAGGCCCAAACCACGTGGCCTGCCACTGCCACCCGGCTTCGATTTCACAAGAAGAAGAGAATTGGTAACGAAATCGAGTATGGCGCCGGGGGCCTGGTCATGGGACACCGAGGGAGGGGTTGGGGCGGGGAACCCACCTCTGGCCAGCGGGCAGGGATCGGAGGCCCGTCCCGTCGGAGTCTACGGCTGCTGCTTCCATTCTGACGCTTCCCCCCAAAGTCAAGTCCTTGGAGCAGCTGGAATTCCCAAAGCTTTTCTCACCCGTGACCCTTGCCTGGCTGACCTCACAGCTGAAAACAAGCCCGTCTCAGGGAAGGCTGCGGGAGACGTCCCTGGGTTTTTTCTTTTGATTGTTAATGGTTTCTTTCTTAAGACTCTAGTTCAAATGCTTCCTTTTAAATGGCAGACGTAGGCAAATAGGCTTGAAAAACTAGACACAACAGAAATAGTACAGAGGCGTAGAAAGGAAAATATAAATGTCCTTCTCGCCCCCACCGTCCCCCTGGTGACCCCTGGAGAAGAAACCCAGGCCAGGAAGAAATTGTGGCTGTCAGAAAAAGCCACTGCTTTTCCACCCAAAGGAGGGTGGCCTTGTGGCCCCTGTCCCTCTGTCTCTCATTCCCGCCACTCTGCATTTCCCCGACAAGGGCTGGTCCAGCTTCTCGGCACTCGCAGCTCTGCCGGGGGGGCCCCGTCCGCAGGACACACACAGTCTGTGCGCCAGAAGGCCTGCTCGGCCCGCCATCGGCCCTGCGTGGGACAGCTGACCCTCCTGGGGGCTCTTCCCCGACTCCACCCGCACGTGGCCTCAGGCTGAGGCTCCCTCCCGCAGGAAAGCCTGGATGTGAGAAGTGACACTCCAGAAATTTGGCTCAAAGGGAGCTCAGCATCCCTCAGAAAGGAGGTGGGGCCTAAAGGGGGTGGTTGTCGAGTGAACAAAGTTAAGCGTTATTGGACACTGCGGAGGGTCGCGGTCCAGGTTTTGTTTCTGTCTGAGTAACAGGACTTCAAAAGGTTGGATCGAGTCAAATGAAAACATTTACTCGATGCTAGACGCTGAAGAGAACACAAAGAGATCCGGATCGTGATCTGTCTCCCCAGGAAACGTAGTCCTGGTTATTGCTGCCATTTGGGTGTATCTGTCACTCAATCTGGCATCCCTCGGGGACATCTGTTGTCCTCACACCCCAAGATGGCTGCTGGAACTCGACCATCGTGCTGAAATTCCAGCCATCAGGGAGAAGGCAGGAGATTGGAAGGGATGGTCCCTCCTGAAGGAACACTGACTCCCAAAAGTGGCACTTACCACTTTGTCACATCCCCTTGTGCAGAACTTAGTGACACAGTCACAGCAGCTCCAGGAAGGCTGGGAGCGCAGTCTTTATCCCAGGAGGCCATGTGCTGACATCAGGGATTTCTGTTGGAAGAACAGGAGCCCAAGCACTGGGACATCACGACCTCTCGAGGCAGTGCTGACTGTCACACAAGCAGCATAAGGGACACACTGGCATTTTGGAGGGCAGTGGCGTCAGGGAGAAGCTGGGCTGTCACAGGCCCCTCGTCACCACGACCACGGGCCTGTGCGCCCCACCTATTATGAAGACCCCAGAAGCTTGGGCCAAAAGGCCCTCAGGGCCGCTGTCCCCACCCCTCCAGCCCCAGCGGGATGCCCTGTCACGGGACTGCTCGTCTTCTGTTTGAACGGACCCTCCGACAGGCAGCCATCACCTCCCAAGGCAGGTTTCATTTCCTTGACTTCGGTGGTCCTTCACCTCGAACCTAAACCTGCTCGAACCTTCTACCCAGGCATGATTGAACGCAGCAGTGCAAACCAAGGGCGAGTTCTGTGTGGCTGACCCCTGGGACTGGACACCCCGACTGCCACAGGGTCGCGTGGAGCTCTGGGGCGCCCGCAGGGACGTGAGGGCGGGGCATGGGTGAGGACAGGCTAAGGGGCCGGGGCTTTGTCCCCAGGGCCCTGGCTTCCAAACACTCTTAGTAACAGAGTCCTTTCCTCAGCCGCAGAGTCAGCCTGAGTGAAAGCCTAACGTGGCAGCTCTTCTGTGAAGGCAGGTGGACGGATAGGGCCCCCTGCTTGGCTCCCCAGGCCCCCGCTTTCTGCAGGCAGTGGGGAGCCCTTAAGTCCCCTGAAATGACGCTGGCCTTCTCCTGTCAGGCCCTGTCTACAGGCCATCCTGACACAAAGGCCCCAGGCGGGGGGCGGGACACCCTCAATGAGAAGAGGGTCCCCAGGCCCTGGGGAGCTCAGGCTGCGTGCCCGGCCAGTGGCGGGGCGAGCCACATCCCCCAAGGCCTGGCCACACCTCCCAGGGTCAGACGTCCACCGCCCGCATCCGGCTGGCTTTTTCCATATTTACTCCCGAGAGTTCCTTCAAACAATTAAGAGGAAAGGCTCCCGAGCCCAGCTGTCCAGGATGCACGTGTCTGCAGCTTTTTCCAGGGACGGAGCGGCCGCCCCCAGGGGAGCTGCTCACGGGAAGGAAGCCCGACCTGCACCATCAGGAAGCAATTAGGCGGCCCCACCGCCGCGGCCTAACGCGGCCCCCCCGCCCCCCGCCAGCCCCCATTCCGCGCTTGCACGGCCGCCTCGTCCTTCCGGTCCGTGAGGGAGGCCTCGCAGCATCCTCCTCCGACACTGGGCTGGTGGCGGTCCCCAGGCTGCCGCCCTACTCCACCCGCCAGCAAACAAGACCCACAGGAGCGCTGCACGCCAGGCCCCGCTGGGCTCAGGGCGCCGACTGCCCTCTGAACCCACACACAGCCCCGCTCACCCTCACCTTTGGGGGTTCAGACTCCCCTTGCCCCGGGCCCCTCTTTTCCGGCCTGATCTGTAAAGCAAGCCTCAGCCGGCCGTGATCTCTCCTTCCGCTACCCCTGAGGGCCAAGGGGAAGCGGCCATCTGAGCCTGGAGGACTTCACTGCTGAGGCCTGTGTGTCTCTAACTGGGGCTGGCTTCCTGGGGCTTCAGCAACAGGAATTCCTCATCTCACAGTCTGGGGCTGGAAGTCCAAGATCAAGGTGTGGGCTGGGCGGTCCCTTCTGACCGGGGCTCCGTGGGCCATCTTTGGGGTTCCTTGGCGTGTAGACACACCACCCCAACCTCTGCCTTCATCGTCGCATGGAGTTCTCCTGTGGATGTGTCTGTGTCCAAATTCTCTCTCGTTATAAGGACACAGTCATATTGGGTTAGGGCCCACCTCATTCTAACCTGATCATCTGCAAGGACCCCGTTTCTAAATAAGGCCCCCTTCGCAGGTACTGGGGGGAGGACTCAACATGTGGGTTTGTGGGGGACACACTGTCACCCACAATAGCAGATTAACTACGGGGTCCTCAGTCCCATATGAATGTCAGTGTGCCATGCAGAAGCTGGGACATACTTATGCTAGGAAATTGTTCATCTGAAATTCAGATTTCCCTGGGCATCCTGTACTTTTTCTATGTCTAGGGCTGGGGTACTGTGGGTCAGTATGGGGAGGACAGATGCTGGAGCCCTTGTGGATATGTGGTCCCAGATGCGTGAGGGTGCCAGGTGGGCGAGCAAGCCCCGCCCCACCCATCCACCCTCCGAGCCTGGTTTCCTCACACGGTCACTGCTCCGTCACGAGATAGGCCTGTCTGGCCTGGCCCCCAGCATTCTAAGCTTTCACTATGGTCCGAAGGAAGGTGAAGTATACGCCTGAAATTCAGATTTTCTATTGTGGTGAGCAGCCCACCAGGGATAATGGCAGGAAAGTCATTCAAATAGATGGTGTCAGATGCGGTTAGAAAGCACCCAAAGTTCTTTTATGCCAAGGAGCTGAGCTCCGCCACAGCTGAGGTGATATTAAATTGTGGTGTCACTCTAAGGGGCATTATGCAACGTGACTCACCAGCAATTAGACAAGGGGCAATTAGCAGAAGCTTTGGGAGAACAGGGTCCCGGCACCCACGCCTGGTGGCTCAGGGCTGCCTCAGCCCCGTTCTGCTAACACAGCAGAGGGACAGAGCTGCTGTTTCTCCTGGCGCCAGAGGCGTCCCCATGATACCCTTGAGCCGCACTAAGCAGCACCTTAGGCCCCAGGGCCGGGCCCATTACCTTTGGTTTGCAGCTTCCCTCTGACGTGCTGCTCACTATCTATTGCTTCCCAGTTCTGGGGGGGTCTAAGGTGAAGCTGAAACTCCAACAGTGACAACAAAGGCCCAAATCCGTGGAGCCGGACTGTGGGTGGCAAACACCCATTAGATGAGGAATTAGGATGTTTGCACAATTTGAGAAATCTGACAAATAAACTGGGTATGACTCAGACGGGTAAGTCTACCATCTCCTTCGAATGCCTCAGAGCTTGTGTCATAAACTGGCGTGGGCTTTGTCCTCCTTTTTCCTAATAATTATTTAAGATCCACACTCATTGTTTCCCTGAGTGATGAAACTGCACCCACAGAGACCCATCCAGCATTGCAGACAAAGCTCCTGCCCCAGAGCTGGTGGGCGCCGATAGGCACAGGGGGTGCGTGCAGGAAGAGGCTGACCCAGGTTGGGGGGTAGCTCGAGAGTTCGGGGTGGGGGACGGAGGCGTGGCTGTCTCCTCCCTCACCCGCCTCAGCCACACTGGACAGGCCTGAGGACACGGGGGGCACGTGCTTCAGTCAGACCGTGGAGACAAGCCCCACAATGGGTATCGAGAAGTAGGGAGCTCTGTAACAAATATCTTAAAATGTGGACGCAGCTTTGGGACCGGGTCATCGGTAGATGCTGTCAGAGTTTTGAGGTGCATGCTGGAAATCTAGACGTGGAGGGTGACTCTGGTGAGAGCTCGGAAAACGAGGGAGCTGGGGAAGTCTCAGTCGTCTTCGAGAACCCTGAGGCAACCGTGAGCAGAACACGAGAAGAAATATGGACGGCGAAGGCCCTTCTAATGAGGTCTCGGATGGGAACAAGGAACACGGTACTGGAAACTGTGGAAAGGGGATCCTCGTTAAACAGTGGCTGAGACCTCGGCTGAACTGCGTTCACGGGCTAGCATTTCGGGGATGGTAGACCTTCCAGGCCAGGAAGGTCTCTACGCAGTGTGGGAGGAGGGGCCTGGCTCTTCCCGACTGCTTTTAGTAGAATGCAAGAAGAGACAAATGACTCGAGTGTGGATTCGTTAAGCAAAAAGGAACCAGAGCTTAAAGCGTTTGGAAATTTCTCAGCCCCTCTATATTGAGAAAAATGAAAAAACACGGTTGGAAGACAACATTAAGGGCTTGGCCACGCGACAGATAAAGAGCAGACGAAGAAATTAAGACAGACTGGGGTCTTCTGGAATGTTCCCTTGGGAATGAAAGGCAGAGAGACTTCTTCTGAGGCTGGTTTTTGTCATATTTTTGTTCCTAAGCTTTTGACGTGGTGCTGCAGATGAGGACTTGTTATTCAAACACATTAAAACCAGCTGCACGTAAATAGAGGCCACGGTACTCTGAACGCCCTGCTACTAGGACCTCGGCTTCTGCACTCAGTCCTTAGAAGGAAAAGGCCAAGGAGGGCCAGGGAAACTCATGCTCAAAAGGGCAACCCATGCAGTCAAAGCAGCGTCTTGGCGGGACGTGTCCCACAGCCACGTGATTCTGCTGCGGAGACGAAGCCCCACCCCGGCCTCTAACATGTCCGGGCAGCGCATGCCGTGGGCACAGCGTGGTCCTCGCTGGCTGTCGACTTAGCACTTATACTTGTTACTGAGGCTGCGGGCCGCTCTGCAGTAACAAGAAGACCAGAAAGGCCAGTGGCTTAGAGAAAGAGCCTTTTCTCCTACACGATGGTCTGGAAGGAGGCAGTCTGAGCTGGTGAAGTGGCCTGGCTGCAAAAAGTCATTTAGGAGCCCAGGTTCTCTCTACTCAGCGGCTCTGCCCTCTCCTCCTGTGCATGGTCAGAGCTGAGTCACATTTGCACCACAATGAGAATGTACTTATTGCCATTGGACTATGCACTTAAAAATTGTTAAAACAGCCGAGTCGTCCCCTCACCCCCATGAAAAGGTCATTGGTACTTATCTGATGAGTGGCATTTTCGGTTCGGCAAAAGCCTCAGTGAGCAGTGTGAAGCTGGCTCAGCACAGGGGCCAGAGCCTGGCTGGGGAAGGGCCGGTGCTGTGATGAGCATGAGGCTGGCCCCAGGCCTCCGCCTGCTGCTCTTTCATGTGTGCAAACCACGCACGAGAGGAGGACAGGGAGGGAAACTCGAGGTGAGTCATCTGCAGGATGTACAAACCGGGCAGGACCTCCAAACTTGGCGACCGCGAAGAAAATGATTTTAATTCTTTTTTTTTTTTTTAGACTCTCATGTAACCTGGACACTCAGCTGGGGCTCTGTTTCCTATTTCAAGACGTTTCCAAATAGTTGTGTTTGCAGAGACTTTCCAAAACACATGTCCAGGGGAAGGAGCCAGAAAGAACAGAGCTTCTCTGGGCCTGCTGGTCCATTAATCTCGCCAGCTTCTAAGGCTCAAGTGTTTTAACAGGAAGGAGCAGCAGAGGGCCGCACGGACAGGGGCGGCGGGGGTCTCAGAAGCCACTTTCTGGCTGACCGCCAGCAGTTAAAAAGCAGTAACATGGCATGTGACTCGAGAGCACGTACTGAACGTCGAGGCTTCGCTCACACTGAATGGGGACGGTGGGCGGGACTCGTCTGCCTTTTTGCCCTGATACGGCTTGCTCCCCACTCAGGTGTTTGCGAGGCCCCTGCAAGGCCCTCCTGGGGCTCTCGTTTGCAGCAGAAACTTCACCGTGGTGCCACCTTGTCACACAGGCCGGTGACTGCTGTGTGGGCAGAACCCAGCAGGATGCTGCACCTACGGCTGAGCTGGGCGGAACATGTTAGCCAGACGGGGCCGGGAGTGGGGTGACGTGGAACCCCCACTACTGGGAAACCAGCACTTCCCAGGCACAGTCAGGTTCTTTCTACGCTTCATCTCATTAAATGTCCCCACAGCTGTGAGGCAGAAAAAAAAAAAAGCCCATTTTATAGATGAAGAAATCCAGAAAGTTTTAGTGACGTCTCCAAGTTTCCAGATGTAGTAAAGCCAGTCGTTCCCTGAGCCACCGTTTGGCACCCGGAGCTCTGCAGGTGGGAGGCCTGGAGGTGGCTGTGGTCCTCGCAACCTGGATGTTGCTATGGTTACCTGTAACCTGGATGGAGCTCCCAATCCACACGTTTGATAACGTTCATGAGGGTGCAGGCCAGTTCGATGGGCTTTCTTTAAGGGCACTCTGTCCCATGAGAATAAGACCTGTCCCCATCCTTGGCCATGTCACCTCTGCCTACAGAGGGTATGGCAGGAGCCAGAACAGGGCAGACACACGAGGAATTCGGTCCTGCCCCCCTCACCCTTTATCCGCGGTGGTTGAGACAGGGCTGAGCTGGCCCCCACACCCGACCCCCTAAGACCTGCCAAGGCAGGAAATGGTTCATGGGAGTTACAGACAGGGGCCGGTCTCGCGAACTGAACAGCTAAGGTGTAGAATACGATAATAACGCTGAAGAGCGGAGAGCCAGGCGTGGACGAACCCTTGGAACTCAGCCCCGAGGACTCTCAGGGTTAAGCGCCAGCTGGTCGATTTGGGCCCCCAAAGCTGAGTTTTTCCATCTAATCGCGAGCAGAGCCAGCTGCTCCATGGGAAGAAGAATGCGCTGGTCTCTTCGCGTGCTGTGCTGGATGACACGAAAGGTAATGACCTACTTGCTCGGCCAAACCCTGAGGGAAAATAATTATTTTCCAGCAGTTGCTTCTTAAATGACTCTTCCAGGACCCACCTTTACCCCCTCTGGCAAGGGGAATGCCCCCCGATAAGCGCAGCGCACAGGTCTGGAACGGCCTCGCGTTACCTGGCGCTGTCAGGGCAGCCTGACCCGAAGCAGGACCTGTCCTCCACTTGTCCTTCCCTCCCTGTCCTCACGTCTTCTGGCCTCTCACTGCTGCCTCAGCGGCTTCTCGGCTGTGAGGAGCATCTGCCAGGAAAAGCTCCGGGGCTTCGTCTGGCCACAGTGATTCCCTCCCGCTTCCCCTCCGGCCAGCCCCGCCTGCCCGGCTCAGCCCCGTGATCCCCAGTGCGTCCTCGCAAGGGCTGGCTCGTTAGCCCCCCCGTCTTCAAGTCCCGGCTCTGCCGCTTACCAGCCAGGTCTCCGTCCCCACTGGAACCTCGGTGCCCTCACCACGACCGCCTTCACACGTGGGTGTCGGGGCTGCATAAAGCCAGGTCCCAACACGGGACTCGAGCTCGGCACCCAGCCGACACGGTCCCCACCTGCGTCATCCCCCATCTCGCCTCCGTGCTCCCCCAGAAGCCTGTTCCTATTTTCTCATTCGAAGCCCGATATTCCTGAATCCATTCCTTCCTGAGAATTTGGTGCACGTCCCTAAAGGCTCACATTTTTCCAATCTGTTTATATAAAGTGTGGGCGTAAAGTCTGCACCCCCACTTCCCAGTTCCGCCACGTGCAGAGCACCCTGCCGGGGACTCTGGATTCTCTCTTCCGGCGACACGAGGGCGGGAAGGGCGGAGGCGACGTGGCCGTGCACGCGGGAAGCAGCCCCTCAGTGTCCTTCAGTGGCCAGGGCAGGAACAGTGACTGCGGCTTCCGCCCATCCGGGCGCTCTGGGTGGAGACGGTCCTGAAGCACGGAGACCTGCTGACTGCCACGGGGGCCTTCTGGGCTTGGAGGGGATTTGCTTTCTCCTTGGAAGTTCTGGACAGACAACACATTTCTTGTTCAAGGAGGGAAGAGAAACCCGAGCAACCTCGAACCCGATTCTTAGAGCTGGAATGCGCCTTGGCCGTCTGCTTCCCTCAAACCCCACCTCGTCACGTTTCTCCTTAAGAGCTGTGTCCTTGGCCATACTCCACCATCTTTTTAGTCTCATCCTCTGATCTGAAATGTTAGTCTTTTATTACCATCTTTTATGACCATCTGCTCCCTCGTCTCGTAGCTGGGCCCAAATCTGAAGTCATACTCTTGTCTGCGAAGCGTTTGGCCGAATCCAGTGGGCTTTCCCATGTCCACTTGTTCATTGATCCATTCAACAAGCCTGGACCAAGAGCCCACTGCACGTGGAGTTCCAAGCCCGGCATGTAATAAGGGGCAAATATCCACGTGACGGTTAATTTCATGTGTCAACTTGACTGGGTCATGAGGCACCCCAACGTTTGGGCAACCGTTATCCTGGCTGTGTCTGTGAGGGGGTCTCCAGGCGAGATCAACATCTGAATCAGACTGAGCAAAGCGGATGGCCCACCCGGAGTGGGTGGGCCTCGTCCAGTCCAGCGAACGTCCGAGTAGCACAGAAAGGCCGCGTCAATGGGCCTCCGGCCTTCGGACTCGGGTGGGAAAACTGGCTCTTCCTGGGCCTGGACCCTGCTGGCTTTCCGAGTGGAACTCGCCCATCGTTTTTCCTGGGGCTCCAGCCTGCTGACTGCAGATCATAATCACGCGGGATGATTCCTTACAGAAATCTCTCCCTCGAATATCCTATAGGTTGTTCTCTGGAGAACCCTAATGCAATCAGTGTTATGAATACTGTAGGCCCCCCTTATCCATGGGATGTGTTCCAAGATCCCCAATGGATGCCCGAAACCGTGGATAGTACTGACCTCATACGTTTTCCCTATACGTACGTACCTTTCACTTAATGAAGTATCTTACAGCTTCTCGGCGGCATATCTGAATTGCGAGAATCCCTGCTCTTACGCTTCGGGTCCGTGATTAAATAAAATCGGGGTGACTTGAACGCAAGCACTGTGATACTGTGACAGGCTATCCGATCACCTAGTCGGCTACTAAGTGACTAACAGGTAGGACACGGGACAAAAGGATGACAAACTTGCCGGGTGGGATGGAGAGGGATGATGACGTGAGAGTTCATCTTGCGACTCAGAATGGCGCACAATTGAAAACTTCTGGAATTTTCCGTGTACTATTTTCAGACCGCGGGCGACGCTGGGAACTGACCCCGCGGAAGGTGAGACGGCAGGAAAGGTGGGACTGTCCTTTGGCCACATCTCCCTTTTACGCAGCCCACGGCCGCCCCGGGCCTGCGGCGTGCCGGGCACTGAGCTCGTTCATGTAAATCACTTACTAAGGGCCGCTCCGTGCTCGACAGAAATCACAGTGCAGTTGTCGCCGGCGGTGAGCGCCGTGTAGCAGGCGACACCGCATCGTGGCCGGCTGGCCGGCAGCGCGAGGCTCTTGGTAAGGGTTCTTAATTACAATAGACATCGGCGAAACCAAGTTTATTTGTTGTTGTGAGATGTATAGCCACGCCTTTTCTACATGTTTTTCCAACAAGCCTGTTGTCACGGTAACCCTCTTAAAACAAGATGCAACCTGGTTTAAAGAACCTGAGAACTAATTACAATAGCGCTTTCTACTTTGTTATGCCTTTTTTCTGAGTTTAATGGACCTCACTCATTAAACTCCACAAATACCCTCTGAAGTCTTCACGGGACAGATATTATTAAACCCATTTTACAGACGTAGACACCAAGGCACAGACGAGTTAAAGGACTTGGCCACTGACCGGCAGCTCAGCCACGAGCAAGTCTGGGCCAGACCCGGGCCTCCTCGTCTCCTGCGGTTGTCTCCACTCACCAGACTCCGTCCTTGGGTGCGAACGCCCTTCCGAGAGGCTGTTTCCCACAGCGTGGTCTGGGGACCCCAGATGCTGCCGCTAGCTGTGTGCAGAAGAAGCTGCGGAGCCAGGATGCTGCAGGGGCAGGGGCTGGGGGAGGCGGCGCGGAGGGCGGGCCGTGTGGCTCCCCGCACGCCTGGCCTGCAGGGCCAACACCCGGGGGCCTCGGAGGTGTTCCCAGGACAGGTGGGGCTGCAGGGGCACACAGCTGACACCAGGCCTCCGTCACGAGAGTCTGCCACTCGGTACGGCCGCGCCACGGTGGCCAACAGGCTGTTGTTTGAACACCCAGGCAGCCCTCTGCCCAGGGCCTCTGCTCCAGCCCAGTGGGTCTCAAAACGAGGCCCTGTGCTGTTAGACCCACAGTTTCCGGCCCCGCTTCAGACCCTCTGAACCAGAAGCTGTTTTACAAGCCTTCCGGGGGCTTCTCCAGTATCTCTGCCCAGAATGTTCCTGCCCCGGATATCCTGGCCAACTTCCCTTCCCTCCTTCACGCCCTTTCCCAGATCCCACTTCTCAGCAAGGCCGATCCTGACGCCGCCTGGTTAGTGCAGTGACAGGGCCTCACGCAGGCCTCCTGTCTTCCAGCCCGCACGGCACTCATCAGCCCCACCATGCTCGTCAGATGCTCCGTCTCCCCCGTGTTAGATGCTGTCTCCCCCTGAACGTAAGCCCCACGAGATCAGGGCTCTGCTTAGTCACGTGCACAAAGCGGTCGGTGAATGTGGTTACGAACCACGATTTCTAGCTCAGGTTACTCGATGAAGGATGAGGTGAGGAACACGTATTTGGGGGGGTGGCGGCGTGGGTCTGTGAGTTTTGTTTTGGGCACGTGGAACGTGAGGTACCAGTGGTCCTCACAGATGAAAGGTACAGAGGCTGCTTGGTAGGTGGCTCTGGAACACCGAGCAGAGGTGGCACGGGGCAAGGAAGAGGAATGAGAGGTTTAAAGAAGAAATCTCAGTGTGCGTCAGCACCTGCGTGGCGGGGAGGCGGGGCGAGGGGAGGAGCCAGCAGCGAGGCCAAGGGCAAGTCAGTGCCAACCCGACCTAGGCGCCAAGCGGGGTGGGGGAAGGCTGGTCGCAGCTCTGGCAAAGCGGAGAGACACACCTCCCTCCTGAGGGTCACGTGTGTGAGGGAGCGGAGGGACAGAAGGTGGGCGCCCACGAGGAGAAAGGCCTGCGCAGGTGGAATGCAGACAGGGGCGGGCGCGAGACGAGACACTCACCTTGCCCCGCAGAAACCCGGGAGGCAGACCCGGCGAGGGTGGCCGCGGGGGCACTGAGGAGAGAGGCCCCGACTCCCTGCCCTGCGACTCCCAGCAGGAGCCTCTGAACCGGGAGAGAAGGCCTCTCTCGTCAGCGGGGTGAGCGAGCAGAAGCCGGACTGGGTTCAAAGGGAGATGGCGGGGGGTGTCCAACCAAGTGGGTGTTTCGGCCAGCTGAACTTGAGAGTCCCTTTCAACCCCGAAGGCCTAGGACTCATGATTGTCCTGAATCTGAAAGAAATCCAGAGGTGCTGGAGAACACAGCTGGCCACCCTACCACCCAACAGGAAAGCCTGTGTCCCCACAACTCTGAAGTTCCATCTGGGTTTACAAAACAGGCACAGAGTCTGGAACCCACTGCCCTCAGGGATGACAGCTTCCTCCTCTAAGCCTGGGTACGGGACTCACTAGGCAGGATGACCCCGAAAATGAGCGAATGCTAGCTTCCCTCCGCTGCGGGACAGCTGGGTAGGTGTGCGGTGTCTCTCCCAAAACTCGGCATTAGGCCATCATAGCTCTAAGGGCAAGAACGGGACACTTTCTAATAAATTTCCACTCACCCAGTTATATGCTCATGATGACGGCTCCACGTTTTGAGAAGGCAGCACCCCAATTCCCCAAATACGTTCATTCAAATATAACCATTAGACTTTTTTATGGCACTAATTAATTCTGGAAAATTTACAAGTGGATAAAAAATGGATTTTAAGATTAAAAATTATTAGGAATGGAATTTTCCCTACATGTTTAATAAGACGTGTAACAGCCTAAATCAAGCTACTATGTATGCCTAAATATCAGGAAACTCAAAATATAAGGCAATTCCACATTTTCCCAAGGAGAAAAACGTAATCTACACCAACTTGGATATATAAACTTATTAGAGATGTCAAAGAAATAATCGAGTATCTACTTATAGTATTTACTAATACAAATACTATAAAAATCACATTTTCTAGTACTTTGCTGTCCTCTTTCAAAGTTTTACGTAGAATTCAGTGACTCTGAGACCCAACACATTCATTAACTTTGGAATTTGTTTGAACTAAACTACATTCCTTTTAGTATTTTCAAATGCAAGAGAGAGACGAACTTTCTCTTGGATGTGAAACATGCGAGACTGAAGATTAAGAGTCAAACGAAGTCACGTAACTGCCGTTACCTATATTTGCTTAAAAATAATGACAGCGTAAACGCCAAGATTTTGTTTCAGCTTCATGGCTATACGGGGAAAGTGAGGTTTGAAAGTCGTTTCAAAACCAAAATCAATCAAATAAAAAAAAAAAAATCCAGATTTTTAATGCATTGAAAGTTTACCTAAGAATCACAAAATCTTTTAACCTTCCTTATAAAACCACTAAATCTCTTCTTCTATAAAATCTATTTTATACTTAATTTATGCTGAAGATATAACTTTGGAAAAAAGGGAAAATACTCATCATATGCATTCGGTCAAAAAAAAAATTCTCATGGAAGCTCCAGTAAAAGTCTCACTATCCTAATAAATTGTTCACCTGAAATTCAAATTTAACTGGGAGTCCTGTATTTAGTCCGGCCACCCTACTTGATACTCCCCTCTCAAAAGATGGCACCTAATCTTCCACCTGGATTCCTGACCCACTGAAACGGTTATTTTAAGTTTTGGGGTAATTTGCTACGCAGCAATGGATAACCACTACGCCTTACGATGTTCTACACCTAATAGGTATCGCTCCAGTAACTGTCCTCTCTCTGACAGTCTCTCCTCTCCTGAATTATTCCCAGCAGCGTGCAGACATGCTGAGATTTCTCCCATTAAAAAAAAAGTCTCTTGATCTCACGTCCCATTTCTCGTTCCCCTGTATTCAGAACTCCTCCCAAGTGTTGTCTACAATCGCTGGTTCCAATTCTTTTCCCTCTTCTCTCCTGACTACTGCAATGCGGCCTTTCAGCTCCCCGTCCCCTCTGAATCAGCTCTTGTCAAGTAAGAACCTCTCTCTGATCTTCGACCCAAAGTTCAACTTTCAGTCCTCATCTTATTCAGTTAATAAATATTTGTTGCTACTGTGCTAGGCATACTACTAGATGCTGGATACACAGCACTGAACAAAACAGACCCTTCACCCTCCAAAAAAACCTCCTTACCCTTATGGAGCTTATATTCTGGTGTGGGGTGGGGAGACAAAACAATATAACATAGACGTAAAGCACTATGAATATTTATGGACGTGTCTGAGATCAAAATATTTCAAAATAATAGGACCAAGATGAAACGACATGAGATTTTGTTGTTAATTTTTGAAGCTGGGCAAGGAGTACACGGGAGCTCATTAAACTGTCCTCTACTTTGGTATATGTTTGGGATTTTTCATAACAAAAAGTTTTTCGAAGCACATTATGTCGGGTTTCAGTTGCAGTAAGGGCACAGGGGGTGCTGGCAGCTGGGTGTGACAGTCTTTGATAGGGCGGTCACGACCTGGAGGGGGTGAGAACGACACGCGGACATGCCCACGGCCGAGGAACGGCAACCGCAAAGGCCCTGGCCGAAGAGAATGCTGGAGTGTTCTAGAAAAGTGAAGTCAGTGTGGCGGTGACCGGGAGTGGAGGGGAGGGCGGGGCCAGATCCCACTGTGTCCGGGAAGCTGGAGGACTCGGGTGTTTTCCTAAATGAACAGAGTGACTCTGTGAAACGTCTTCATGTAGTAAAGCGACCGGTCTCTGGACGTAACCACTGCCCCAAATGCTGAAAACAATTTTTTCTTAATAGTTCGAAAAAAATTTTTAGGCGCCAGGTGAGAGAACGAGGGGTGTCTGGAGCAGGGTGCGGGGACAGGTGTCACTCAGGAACCCCCAGAAGGTCCTGAAGTAAAAAGCCCCCATTTGGGGCTGCGCCTTTCCTGGGTGCAGGACACCCCGCATGCTTCCTGGTGGGGAAACAGGGCCACAGCCTAGGGCTACGAAGTGACCGACCACAGACACAGACAAACGATGGAGTACGGCGTGGGTAACATCTTTAAAACAGGAGACTTGAAAGAAACGTGAGGATTCTAGCAGCTGCTCCAAGGATCTCAATCTTGAAGAGACGGGGCTGTTTCAAGGGATCCATGGGGAACGGCGGGGCCTGGACGCAGCTTTCTTACGAATGTCGGCCACAGATTGAGCACAGGCCCATGGCCTGCCCTCTCGGGAATGCCCCAGGAGGAAAGCCGAGGGGCATCTCCGCTCCAGTAACCTCGCTATTACAGAACACGGTGAGCGGAGGGCTGTGCGTGCAGAGCTGAGGGAAGGGGCGGGGGGAAAGCAGCTCCGTCCAGCACTCACGGGCCTCGCTCTGTGCTAGATGCTTGCCTGATGTCGGCACCCATTTAACCATCGCCCACAGTATCAGGCTCATGTTACGGAGTCAAAGGGGTTAAGCAGCCACAGCACTCAGAACCGGCAGGCAACAGGGCTGGGATTCGACCGCGAGCCAGGCCGGCTCTGCTGCCCGCGTCCCGGGGCCCAGATGGACTGGTACCCGCTCCTGGACCTGGTGCTGCGGACACCGTCTCGAAGAGCCCCTGTCTCACGGAGCGGATGCCCTCCCTCTGCTGGCCTGGGGCACTGCTTCTGGGGTCTAACACCACGGCAAATGGCTCCCCAAGCCACAGGGAGGTCCCCCCAAAGAAAAAAAGAAGAGGGGCCATGTGCGGAAGTGGCTTCCAGTGGCCCCAGGAAACAGGTCTGGAACACAAACACTCAACCCCTGGAGAGGAGCCCCAGCCAGCAGCGTCCCTCCGACCTCTCAGCCCTGACGAAGGCGACGAGGGGGCCAGGAAGGGGCCACGGGAGAGCTGGAGCCTCTTCCTTGGGCAGAGGGGCCTCAGCAGGAGTTTAAAGGACAAGACGC
>NW_024349800.1:60660309-60700694 GCF_902729225.1 Pteropus medius | reverse complement strand
GAGCAGCAGAGACGGGACGAGGGAAGGACAGGACATCAAGGGAAGAGACGGGAGATGAGAAGCGACAGGAAGCAATGCTGGACCAGGAGGCAGGCAGGCGGGGGAGAGAGGCTGGACCAGGAGGCAGGCAGGCGGGCAGAGAGCTGGCTAAACAGGCCCGATTCAGGGGTCCCCGAGGCAGGAGGCTTGTGGCCTGGCTACGCTCCTGAACGCGCTCGCCCTGTGCTGAAGCGTTTCAGGTTGGAGCCTCCCACTGACAACCCAGAGCCAACAACCCAGCTGCACGAAAAGCAAAGCACCTCCGAGATCACAGGACTACCTGAGAAACGAAGGAAACCCAGCTTAGTTTTCAACTTAACTCAAGGAATATGTCTTTCTCAAAGAAATTGTTCAAATGAAAATATTTATTTTTATAAATGTTTTCTCCAGCCAGTTTATCTCTAATTGCACTTCAGAAACAGGAAAGTATCTGTATTTAACCTTGTGTCACGTATAGTTTCCATTTCTTATTTTAGGTTATTACCATTAATTTATATATTCTTGGTATAAAAATATTTTTTTAAAAAATATCGAACATACAAACAAGCAACAACCTACCAACATACACTTACGAACACGAACACGGCCAAGACTACCCACGGGTAGGGCAGGAACGGAGTTTCTGGGTGGCTGAACTGTGAACGGCAGCAGGTACTATAAGGAAAAAGTTCCCAGACCATGATCGATCTTCATTTTTAGCATCTCATGGTACACATTTCACGATATAGAAAAACCACCACCTGGTTTACTTATTTAAAACCAGGGGGAAGAGGATGATGTTTTGGGGGAGCAACAACTTGCAGAAAGTGTCCTTGGGACGACGCTCTGCCCAGCGTGTTGGGGCGGGGGGGGCGGGTTTCGAAGTCTGACCCAGAAGGCAAAGGGACGAGGTGCCAGATCTTTTCCTTTGCTAGATCAAGCACTGTCACGGGACTTTTAACATGTGTGGTCCCGTCTGTGTCCCACGTGCTCTCATGGTGGTCGGTCTGGGGGAGGCCTGCTGCTTCCCGTCGTGCATCGGGGCGTTCCCAGACTCAGTGAAACGACCGTCCTCTCCTGTGTCTGGACCTCAGGTGACCGGCTGAGCGACGGAGGGCTCTCCTTTCCTGTCGGTGCCGCTTCTCCGCCTCCTGTTGCTTCTTCTGCTGTTCGGACTGAAAGAGAAAATCACATGAGAGGGAAAGAGAAAGAAAACTCTACCACCCCTCGTTCGGTAACCAACAGAGCAGGATGCCAGCGGCGCGGCCGCCGAGCACGGCCCTGCTGCAGGAGGACTGCGGCCCACAGGCCCCGGGGCAGGTGCCTGGACTGCTCTGACAACCGCTGCCCTGGCAGGAGCAGCAGGACAAGGGCCCGCTTTCAACGCCACTGTGAAAACAAGACAACCTAAGCCCCGGGGTAAGAGAAGTACCCTGATCGGCCAGTCTGAGCTACAAAGCATGAGACTGGCTTCTCAACCAACACGTGATCCTGCCGGGGTGCTTTAAAAAGGGAGGGGTTCCTTCTAAAACTGCCGGCTTCATAAGACGCTATTGCTCACGAAATGTCATCGACTGCTCTCATAGACCCATCTTTTGTTTATACGCCAGAACCATTAGTTTATTTGAACTGTCTTAAAAACAAAACAAAAAATACCTACGTGTACTGAAAGGATATCACAACCCACCCATGATCAAGCGATCAGTCGCCAGAACTGGTTCCAAAGAATTTTTGGCTGTTTCAAAAAATGAAACTCCCCTCAAAAGCCAGAGATCTGCATCCATTAAACACCAATAAAGGCTGGCAGACAAGTCGCAAGCTCACAGCTGGAGTGACTGGTAGGTCCCCAGGCTGACTCCTTAAAAGCTGTTGTTCTCAACACTCATTTGCTCAGGGGAGAGCCAGACCCTCCCAAACAGTTTCGCAACTTTTAGCAGAAATTCTTAAAAGAGAAGAGCATCCACACAGAGTCGGTGATGAAGGTGAGAGCTGGGTAGTTTTAAACACACATCTGATGGTCTTGATAATATAAACTCTGAATGTAAAGCTCAAAAAAATACTCTTCGCTGGTGGCATTGTAGAGAGGAAGCTGCGAAAAGACTCACGGGCAGAAGTTTTAAAAGCTGGAAATGACGGCCTTCCAGGTACCCATGAAGCCAGCCCGGCCGTGACCTGTACTTGCCCTAAATGCAGACAGTGTTCACGGAAGAGCCTCTTACAAGTTCTCAGGGGGTGTGTGCGAGGGGGGAGACTGGAGAAAAGTGGCCAAGTAGAAACTTCCAATTATCCAAGAGAATAAGCACTAGGGACGTAATGAACGACACGACGGCTACGTGACACGCTGTCAGGGTGGTACGAAGACTGTTAAGAGGGTAAATCCCAAGAGTGCTCATCACAAGGAAAAGCTTCCTTTTTTTCTTTTTATTGTATCTGTATCAGATGATGACTGCTAACTAAAAAAAGTTCTTATCATTTGGCAAGCCCCCCGATGACGTCAGAGAGATCGGTCAAAGAATCAGAGGTGAACGGGCAGAGGACCCAAACAGACATTTCTCCAAAGAAAGTAGACAAACGGCCAATAAGCACATAAAAAGATGCTCTACGCCATTAGTCATCAGCAAATGCAAATCAAAGCCACAATGAGATGCCATTTCACACCCACGTGGATGCCTACAATAAAAAAGATGGACAATAACGAGTGTTGGTGAAGATGTGGAAAAACGGATCCTTCGTATACTGCTGGCGAGAATGTAAAATGGCACAGTTGCTTTGGAAAACAGCTCGGCAGGTCCTCAAAAAGTTAAAGTTATCAGGCGATTCAACAATTCTACTCCGAGATGTACACCCAAGAGAAATGAAAACATATGTCTATGTAAACTATGTCCATGCAAAGAACATAATACCTGAATTTTCAGAGCAGATTATTAATAGCCAAAAAAAAAAAAAGCAACAGCAGCCCAGACGTCCATCAACAGATGGATGAATAAACAAAGTGTGGTCTTATCCACACCATGAAATGTCACTCGGTCATAAAAAGGAATGAAGTACTGACATAATGCAATAGCGTGAACGACCTTGAAAACACGGTAAGTGAAGGAAGCCAGTCACAGAGGAAGCACCGCATGACTCCGTTTATACGGCACATCCGTCCAGAACAGGCAGATCCAGAGGCAGAAAGCAGACCGCCGGCGCCCAGGGCCGGGGAACCGGGACTGTGGGATAACTGCTAACAGTCACGGGTTTCCTTTGGGGTGCTGAGGATATTCTAGAACTAGACGGTGGTGGTGATTCCACGACTTAGTGACCTGTATACTTTAAAAGGGTGAATCTGATGGTCTGTGAACTAGATCTCAATTTAAAGAAAGAATCGGACGTAGTCTCTGTCGTTCTTTCCTACTTGGTAACAGTATTTTTCATTTTCAGTGAATTTTAAAATATTAAAAAACAACTTACCCTCTTTAATGTGAATGTCAATTGTTTGCTGCCAACCGTGGTATCTGACACATTCAACGTCCCATTTTTTGCTTCAAGTTTCAACCGATCTTCCAGGGTTTTACTGTAAGAAATTTAAGAGAATATCACATTAATTAGCATTATGTTTTGATTACCGTTTGAAACGAGTTCAAATGAGGACTGACTGCATGAAGAAAAATCTTTTCCGCATGTGGTGACAAAAAGGCATTCGTTTAACAGTCGATGGAAAGAATCGGGAGGGCTCAGGCAACCGTTACGTGGACTCAACAGGTACACAGTTAAAACAACGGCTATCAGAAACACCCACTCATTTAATATTTTAAGTGGTGGTTCCAAATACTTTGGTGGTTGCTACTTACCTTACTAAATCATATTTCTGGTGCCAAAATGCAAGCAGCAGCATTTCTGTGAGAAGCCTGTAATTTACTGTAAGGGTCAGTGGCTCTTAGGCCTCTACAGCATTTTCCATCTACACCACGCACAAGTTGGGTGCGTGAGTATTTCAGCAACTCATTCACCTCTGCAAAGGAGTGAACGCACATTAAGTGCTCCACAGACAAGTGCCAGGAGAACTTGGACTTCTCCTTCACTCAGGCTTAGCTCCCCGGACCACACTCATCACCCACAGCACGACTAACTCTGACTGTGAACCCACCCAGTGACCCCATGAGGACAATGGCGGTTCCAGAGGGCGAGCTCCTGATTCAGCCCTAGTCACTGCCGTTCTGCACGAGGCTTCCCGTTCAACTTCCTACCTGAACGCTCTTTCTGACACACTCTACCCCAAATTTAAATTTCATTTCATTTCTGGGTCATGTTTCCCAAACTTCTCTAGGGTCCCCTTCGATAATCCGTGTCCCTGTTATGGTGAGCTGTGCCCTGTAGCCCGCTGTGATCTACATAATGAGGCCATCCCAACACCTCTCTACAAGCCAGCAGGGTAAGCCTGAGTCCTGTACCAGTTATAAAACATAACACTTCACTGTGTGTCGTTATGATAATGTTTTCCTGTAAAACCACAACACTGGCTCTTTTTGTTAACTTGGTGTAGAGGGGAAAAAATGGAATTAAGACTAAAAAGATAGATACTTTTTGATAAGTTTTAATGTCAGCTCTAATCCACCTGGAAAAGGCAACATCCTTATGTCCCCGGGATGAAACTGGGAAGAGAGGAGAGAAGAAAGAAAAATAAAATACGGTTCTCTCTTCTGTTCTTTTAAAATAAAGAAAATATATTTCCCCCTCCAACCTTCCTTGTACCAATTTAAAGCTCGTGAACGCCTTTAAAGTTATACTCAAAAACTTGGCTGAATACGAAGAAGCGGGGGAGGGGAGGATTTGCGTGGAGGGGCCTTCTCCCCCCTGGACGTGACCTCTGCACCAGAGGATGAGCTGCTGCTCTTTTGAGAGTCTGGAGCTCACGTTTGATGTTCACACCATGAGATCCAGCTCTAATTTATGACGACTATAATGTACTAAACATAGCTTCTTTATATAATTTGAGACATACAGTGGTTAGCATAAAGTGGCACTCTTTTCTAAGCAATAATGTTATTAAGAAGCACTTTTAAAGTACTTTTCATCTTCAAAGTTCTTTACGGACTAACTAATTAATCCTTTCAACATCCCTGAGACAGAAGTATTTATCCTTTACAGATGGCAAAAAGGGAGGTAAGATATTAAATGAATCGCCCCAGGGCACGTAAGGATTCAAGTTTAAAACCAGGATTCCAATTTAAGAATTTCTGGTTTCCAGGCATGTGTCACACCACACTTGATTTATAAAGTTCTGTTCAGGAAATGTGTCCATTAGGTATTCTAAATGACAAGCTTCCACATGACAAAATGAAATTAAGATTTAGTTTAGCTTCTTTTTTTTTAAAGAAGAGTTCAAAAGTAAAGTGTAAACTGACTGTAGCACTGAGTATGAATTATGTTAGCCTAAGCAAATTCCTCAGCCTGTTCATTCCTTTTCTGTTCCTTATGGAGCTATAAACTCTGACGTTTTAAAATTAACAGGAATTCTGAATAACTATGGAGCCACTGAGACAAGGTCGGACACAGAAAACACTAATTTGGGAAGAAAAAGACTTTTCAAGTAAATTGTGGGAAATTACTACTCTTTTAAGAATGACCTATTTCCTCCAGGAGAGGGGATATAAATTCTGGTTTTCTCTCAACGTGCTTTCGACGTGCACTTGTAAAAACTTGTTCTGTCTCAGCTACGTGGAGAGACAAGCTGGGTTTCAGACTGGGCCGTGGCAGAAGATCAGACGCAGGGACCGAGTGTGGAGGTGCCTACATTAAAGCGAGCTCCACTTCCCTCCCTTTGAAAGTCAGTTCACAGAATGTGGCTGCTAACCAGTGGCTGCGAAGCCGGCTGCTTGAGTGCGAATTTGGGGAGCGGTAACTTAAGCGGCTGACAGACACCCGAAAACGAACTACTGTAACTACTTTACAGAACCCACACGGCACGGCCTTCCTGGCACGGGGTCCAGGGCCGGTCAGCTGCGGCGGAGGGCCCGCAGCCCCTGCCTGCCCTCTGCGCCCCCCCACCCTGACCCCCAGTTCCTGCTTCGTTCCCACCCAGGCTCAGGTGTGCTGGCTTCTGGCTACTTTGTAATTGATAGTAAAGAATTTTAGAGAAAAATCTCACTGTCACAAGATAAACAATCCACTGCAACCAGACATTTAGGCTGACTCAGAAATGAGTCGCACTAAGATATTCTTCCTAATGGCCTTTTTCCAACCTTTGTTCCGTGGACCCCCAACACTTGTACCAAGCCCCTCCCTGTGACTTTCTCTCCATACCTGGCTCTTTCCAGTTTTCCTCCTATCTTTTCGACAAGTCCTTGGTAATTTTTACCGCACGTCCTCTTTGCCGCCCTCTGAATCAGAATTCGGAGCTCTACCAGTACACCTGTGGCATCTCTGAAGTTACGTGCATTACTTTGCACGCACTTGCATTATTCTAAAGAGAGGCAAGTAGTTCTTATTGCAGACTCGAAAATATGCTCCCAAGAGCTCCATTCTCAGCCCTCGTCTCATTCTACACACTTACGGTCTTTTTAATACAATGGTTTTGATCACATAATAGACGCTGCTCTCTCTTAAACCGGTATCTCTGGCCAACCTCCTACGTCTCCATCTGTGTACCAAACATTACCCAGAAGACATCTGGGCACCGGAGACCTAGTATGCTAAACACCCAGCTCAATACTGTCAGCCTCCAACCCGTTCCTCATTCCGTGAGCCTTATCTTGGCAGCTACATTGCGAGACATTTCAACACCACCCATGACGGCTACTTTCCCCTTCGACAATGAAAGCGTGACCCACAGAATGCGGCAGTGAAAGCTCTTTTTCCGAGTCTCAGCCGCATGAACGACCTGGGTCTACGTCTGTTCCCCTGTCCCCACGGCGCTGGCTTTCGTCACTTCCAACCAGGACCACCACAGCTTCTTAGTCTCCCCCTGCATTTCGTCTCTAAAACACATATCTCTCATTAACGGTTTCTGAGAAATAGGGACTTTTCATGCCTACGTGTTTTTATTTTCAACGAACCGTACCGCATTTGTTAGATAAGTAGTTACGTAACTGGAAGAGGGGCCGGGACAGATTCGATCACCTCAACTTTGGCTCCCCGGGGCCTGGGTGGGGCCCGACGTGGCTTTCCAGCCTCGTCGACGGCTGCTGCCCGCCACGCGCTTCCTGCTCTCGCCGCAGGAAAGCTGCTTTCACACAGCATCCCGTCGCTCATAACGCTGCCTCTGCCTAAAAACAAGCCGTCTCTCCCACCCGGCTTTTAGTGTTCATCTTTTCATCTTTCAAAAGACCAATTTCAACATAACCTCTTATAAAGACTTAATCTCCAAAAACTATATCCCTTGAGCACTTTTCACACCTCTCAGAGTATCAGAGGGATGTGAATGCTATGCGCGCGTGGGCTGCGCCTTCCTCTTCCAGCCCCGCTGGGTGAGCAAACAGCGCTTTGCTCCCACGAGGCCCTCCGAGAATGTCTGACTGATGATCGGGTGGGTGGAGAGGCTGACAGGATGAGTTACTGTGAGGTCTATAAGTCTGTTGACAGACATATGCATTTATCTAGAGCCATGCAAAGACGAGAACTCACTCAAAAATGAGTTACAATTCACTATTTGCTTTTCTCTTTATAGAAAGAGTTTTAAAGCTGGCCAAGTCCAAGAGATCGTCTAAACATGATACACTCAATTTTGATGTGTCGAATTCATTGCTTTGTGGTAATTCCCGGAACAAACAGAAAGAGTCATTTTAGTTTTCTGAAAGATCATGCATGGTTCAATGCTTCATTAAATAGATTTAAGATACTGCAAGTTCAGGATTTGCCAAAATAATCTAGTCAAACCTAAATTCACTAAACAGTTTGTGCCAAAACGCCGGCTATTCATGTCAAAGGTTATTAAACAACAGGATTTTTCTTTTAAGCTCATGTAAGTATTATCACTTATACAGCTCCTCTTCTCAAAAAAAAATGTTTAACTTAGTGATGTTTAACTTACTAAGAATGTTTAAGTGCAGCGTATTAACCTTGCTATTATTTATTCGCTAATACTAAATTTTCATCCCTTTTGTTTTTTACCCACAGGCAGAAAACGAATGTCAGGGACATCAGTCATGCCTCCCACCCCCAAATCACGGCCTCCCACTGCCACGGTTACACCGAAAACAACTGCTCCCGGATTTTCCTGGTCAATGGTTTGGGGGTAAATGAGTTCTTTTTCAGCAGATCTTGAAAGGGAAACTTCCTGAGTTGCCTGACATGTAGCCAAGACAGAGAAGATTCTCGCTTTCACAGGGATTGATCAAGTACCCACCCTGGTCTACGCACTGATTCAGGGCCTAGGGATGAAGCAAATGAAGCGAGGCAAGAACGGCAGATAACCTAACAAAGACATTCCCTCCACAGAATCAGAATAAGCGCTCTGCCCTCCGCTTCTGAGTAGGACTCCAAATAAAACATCTAGGAACATGAGCTGCATAAAAACGAGGCTGTGCGCACTGCTGCTGAGGACGAGACTGGTGGAGACGTGACTGGTGGGGGTGTGACCGGAGCAGCCGCGGTTTGGAGTCTCTCAAGAGGTTAAGTGTAGCGCTGCCACACGGCTGCAATTCCGCTCCTATCGATCCGCGTCTCCGTGCATCTGACTGTTGTAGAATACCACTCATTCTGATCTCTCAGTCTCCTGCAAAAGGCTTAAAACTGTGGCGAGTTTCTCAAGAGACCTTTCCAATAATCAGGTAAACCGAGATGCAGGTAAACATAACTGAAATTCTAATTCTTTTAAAAATAACTTAAGAGGCAAAGTAAGTGTCACCTCAGTAATCACTGTCCGAAAGACCACTGACCTGCAGGGCCCAGAATAAGACACACGTCTGTAGGTTAGGGAACCTGATGGGAATAAAACAAGGACAACAAAACAGTGTGGCTTCTGCAGGGAAAGCATGCTAACACACATTTACTAGACTTTGTAACCTACTGCACAAAAACTGTATTTCAAAAAGCTGCTAAAAATAATCATAGTAAAGACCAGTGTTTCCCCTCAGGCCTTGTGGCGCTTCCCTCACATCAGCTCCAAAGACCAAACCGTCACCGTCTGGGCCACGTGCCACAGAGGAAAAGCCAGGCTCTGACAAGGCGAGAGCCGGTTACTCACTTGGCCAGCTTCTGCTTCGTGGCAGAATCTTTGAAGCTTCTGAATTCTTCGCCCGCTTTGATCTCATAAAACTGGGGCTTGAGGACTGTCTGCTGATCCTCCCTGAGCCGTTCCTGCCGCTTCGCTCTTTCCTCCTGCTGGAGAAGTCTGCGCTGTTTCCTGACCTCTTCGACCCAGTCTTTTTCATCATCTGAACTCTCAGAACTTTCTGCATCACTTGGTTTTCCTTCCGGTTCTTCCTCCTCTTCCTGAAAGTAAAAATAGTCAGAAGCAACTTCTCTCCCCCAACCAAACACTGACCCATTATTTTAAATAGCATCAGCCCATCAGAGTACGTGACATCGCATGCATCAGGGGGAAAATGCCTTAAATTAAGACACACTCCTAAGCTGAAGGTCGAACAACTCACATCCCAAGTGTACTCAAGACTCTAACTCACACAGAAAACCTTACAGCAATGCAACAGCAGTAAGTGCGACATGACGAACAGCACACGTTACCTTTTCATGATGTTCTTGTTCTAACAGTCGCAGTTTCTTCTTCCTTTTTTCACTCATTTTCGAAACAAGTGGATTCAGAAGCCTAAATTCTTCACTCTCTTCGTCTACTTGGAAGTCAGGGTTCTCAAACATAACTTTAAATCGATCGTCGGTGAGAATATTAGGAAGACTCTGTAAGGAAAATATAAAAATTTTAACTTACTATCCGAATAAAATCTGACCAGAAAGATGGCTTTCAAACATTTCACTCAAATGTAAATTAATAAGCTACGTAAGTCATAACATTAAATTATTATGACATTTCTTTAGAATTAATTCCCAGAACTTTCTAATTGCCCCTGGGTTCTAGCTCCTACTCAGAAACAGATTCTATTAATCTATTTCATAAGTGATATGTATTATTTGGCTGTTAGCATAATGAGCTAAGAATGAGCTTTTCGGCCTAACTTCATGCTCAACATATTAGGGTTTTCTTTGATGAACATTTTTAATGTAAAACCACTTTTGCAAGGAAATACATGTTTTTGAAACATGGCTTTTTAAGCACAGTTGCAATACCGAATTAAAATGAGTGAGTCTTTCGACTTCATCTTCCAAAACCGGGAAAGGAAGTATACATCGATACATCGACAACGAGCCAAGGATTAACGAGGTGGGGGCCTGGTGGCGTACGTTTGCCGACTCCGAAGGAATTATTTGAAACATGAGGGATATTTCCATGCCTTCTAGGATAGCCTCACAACTAGTCTTCTCTCAGCCATTTAATTGTTCTCAACAGATATACACATATCCGTGTAAAACTCTGTCATTCTGACGTTATAAAACTTTGCTACTGAGATCCATCCATGTAGGTAGCTCGGGACTGACACTAAATTCCTTTTCATTTGTATCATTTTTGAAGAGAAAGTTTCCTAAATGTATTGCAAACTTATAAGTTCACATGAACAGATGACAATCTTATACACTCAGGGTTCTCCTACTGTTCCTTATCTGCTATAGGCTTGGAAACCAGATAAGTTAGATGAACGTGGTTTGCAAAGTAAATAGCCTAAACGTAGGCCGAGACAACTAACCTGTCTGTGGTAGACTCTAGCTCTAATGAATGGGCTTATTTTACTATTTCTAAACGATTGAGAATAAATAAGGTGGTATGAAGTTGAGTTCTGAATATTGTACTTATGTAACAGAGCTACACAAAAATTTGGTAAATCATGAGCTATTAAGGAACTTGGGCTGTCTGCTACTTGTAGGTACTTAAAATCTTAGCTAAGACTCTGCTGATTCATTGCCTGAATCAGGGCGATGAGAATTCAAGGGTGGGAACACAGACTGTTTTAGGAAAGGGTTAGTTACTGTGAGATCCGTGTCTACGTTAGTTGACAGATACGGCCATGGAGGAGATGGGGGGGAAGAAGAGTGAAAAAACAGGGTTAGAAATTTCTCTCAAGTGTCTGGCTTAAGTGATGAGAAAGCTGGTGATGCCATGGGTTAGGGTCCATCACTGGAGAGCATCAGGAAAAGGGACATAGGGTGAAGTAAAGGGCAAGAAATTATGTTCCAAGAATCCAAGATGTCCTCCAGTAAGTGAGGAGGTAAATTGTGGTATACATGAACAATGGAATATCGTTCAGTGCTGGAAAGAAACGAGCTCACTCTCAAGCCGTGAAAGAACCTTAAATGCATATTATTAAGTAAAAGAAGCCAATCTGAAAAGGCTACATATTGCACGATTCCAACCACATGACACCGAGAAAAGATAAAACAAGGGGGACAGTAAAAAGATCAGTGGTTCCCGGGGCTGGGGGAGGGATGAATAAGGAGAGCACAGAGGATTTCTAGGGCAGTGGAAATACTTTGTATGATACTGTAATGGTGGATACGTGTCATCACACACTTGTCCAAACCGGTAGGCTGTGCGACACCAACAGTGAACCTGAAAGTAAATCACAGCCTTCAGCTGACCATGATCTGTCAACGCAGACCCACTGACTGAGACAGATGCACCCTCTGGTGGGGGAGGTGACGGTGGGGGAGGTGACAGTGGGGGAGGTGACAGTGGGGAGGGCATGCATGAGTGCAGCAGGGGTCTATGAGAAATCTCTGTACCTTCCCCTCAATTTTGCAATGAACCTAAAACTCCTTATGGAAAATAGTCTTTAAAAAAGTCTAGTGGATGAGAAAAATTAATAAAGGAAAAAGAAATTATGTTCCATTTAAGACTGGTTCAGTCTATGGCATAAGAAAAACGTCATCTGGATTGGGATGGACCACATTATGTGCCCAGGAACAAGGCACCAGGGCTCAGCTGAGGGGAGGGGGCTAGACTGTATAAGTTTTGGAGTTATCTTTAAATATAGGATAGGTGATACTGTCAAAGATCCAAATATATTCAAATAAATAGCTATTAACCTTTATACATTTTCAGGTAAAAAAAAAAAATAGAAGCCAGGGGAAATTTTTTCCTTTTCATCTTACTGTATTTATTAAATAACCATATTTAATAAATAACAGAAATGTTTAAAAGAATGTTGCTAGTACTCTTAAGTTTTTTCTTAATTTAAGACAAAAAAAATTGCTTTGCCTAAAGCCAAGTACGCGTTGGATGAGCCCCAGCTGTAAAAATATTTCCCCCAGGGACTTCTTCCTACTCATTTGTTTGTTTTCATAATTGTCTTTAAAAAAAAAAGTTAGGTAAGATGTAGTTAGTGATGTTCTACAGTCGTTTACAAGTGTCTGGCTAGTGATCTGCCCTATAAATACTCATGTACGGATGCTAAACACTTGCTATTAAAAATTCGGGAAACATCTTACAGTACTGTTTATACCATAGTCTGACTTGACAGAGGTATATTTGTAGATCTGAGTAGGATGCACTGGAGGGTTTGTCCCAACGAAGTAACACGTATGAGGAATGCTTGACATTTAAGACAAATTACTTCTTCTAATGCTATGACGTGTATGAAATTACGGCGATGCAGACTTCTGAACAGAGGCACTTCCTCTGCTAAAACCCCGGTAAAACAAGAGAAAAGGGGCTTTAAAAAGGCACGAACCCTTAAGGAGGACGAGGACAGGAGGACATGGGAGCGGTGAGACTGGAAGTGAGAAAGAAGGCCTGGTGCCTGGCGCTCCACCCGGGGCGTCTTCTCTGGGGGGCGGAGGGGTCGGGCTGGGGCAGCGGCACCCGGGGCCAGGGAAGCACGGGGCGGCGAGGGAATGCCGCCTGCCGCTGCGTCCCCAAGCCCTCTGGTTCTCGGAGTGTTGGTAGCCGGGCTGTCATTCTCCGAGAGAGAATCTGAGCAGCCAAGAGAAAGGCCAAAAAGATATTGCTATTTGGAGCATCCCCAAATAAACGGTTTGGCCAGGTTACCACACAGTGACTGATGAGCCTTGTCACCACCCAAGTTTCCACTCACATTTTAAGTGTTTCTCTATTAAATATGAACAAATGAACATGGATCACAGCAGGGAAAAAAAACTACTGTTTTTTTCCAAGAAAACTTCCCAGCTGAAGAGCCTGTTTATAGGTTGAAAGGGTCCCCAAGTGGCCTGCACCGTGGTCTGGATTTCTGGAAGATGGTCTCCAGTGTGCACAGAGCCACTGTGGGAACTGCCTCGGACTCTTCCTCTCTCCTGCCTTACACTTATTTTGGAGGACAAAGTCCTAAGAAACTTCCTGAAGAAAAGAGCACGTGACGGTGATTTGTTGCTGTTGAGAACTTGCATGTTTGACAATGTCTTCATTACACTCTTACACTTGTCTGGGTTGGAAACAATAGTCCTTCAGAAAAGTGAAGGTCCTCAGACTTCTGTACCCAACACGGGTGAGGTGGAGTGAACCCCCCAGGATGACGGCTGGGGACCAGGATTCCCAGACGACCAGCCAGAATGGAGCAGAACAGGAAGATGGAGGAAAGACTTTCTCAGAAGAGTAAAATGAACGCATCAACCGCTCTTCATATAAATATCTTGAGATGAGATTTAGACGACGGGCAAAGACCTGAGGGCGAGGTAGTGATAACTACAGAGAAAACAAGCAAAAAGTCGATGACAAAGCGCAGGGAAGACAGGGAGGCGCGGGAAGTACAGTCGCAGGTCAAAAGGTGACTCCGACTGGACGTGAAGAACACGTGCACAGTCCTAACAATGAAATGCTGAAGCCCGAACTTAGCGCGGTAAAGCAGAATGTCCCTGGGAGAGAAGGTCTTCAGGACAACGCTGACGCTGACCAGGCAAGTGGCAGCACCACGGGCAATAATAAGAGACACGGAGTAGTATACCAAAATAATCGGCTATTTTAGGCAAAAGGGTTTGTCTTGGGAAAGCTGAAAATGGGACCGAGGGACAGCCAAACTATGCATGTATAACTCTAATAAAGAATACAATTTTAATTGGTGCTGAAAAAGCTTTAAAAAAGAATACTTTGGATATTAGAATCGATCTGATGCAACCCAGTGCCTTTGCGTGATATCTTTTCCCCGGAGAGATGAATTATTGCTTTAATATAAACTCTTAATGGTGCTGAATAATCTCCGAGGCCATTCAGACGCCTCGCCCATGGTTTCCGGGCTGCAGGACACTCTGGAGATGGCATGCACGACAGCACCCGGGGGAGCTGCGGCAGACTGCGGGAGACTGCGGGAGAAGGGAGTTCACAGACTCCAAGGCAATAGTGAGAAACGGGCAGAAAAGGCCAACAGGAAGGAAATGACACGTGTAAGAAAAATGGCTCTAATCATTACTCAGACCCTTACAAATCAAATGGGTCATGGGTGCCGCGCCTCCCAAGCGGGTTCTATACACTGGGAGCTCAAAACGTACTTGTTGAAAGAATAACTGAATTCATTTTTAACTGGAATGAATACTGCCAAATTTCTAAGTCTGGAATAAGGTCCAGATAATGCTTTTTGACATTATGTGGTGGGTCACTTTACACTGTTGGTCCAACATCGACTGAACCGTAAACCTCTTATTAGACGTTAATTATGTTATCAGGAGCAGCAATATCTGGGAACATATTTCACTTTCTGTCTCCACGGAATTCCAGTCGGAGCCAAAGCAGAGCATAACTTTACCACACTGACTTTCAAATCAGGAGTTATCAGCGCTATTAAAGCTCTTGAGGGTTTGAAAAGCTGAGTTCAAAGTCAAGACTAACAAACTGCTGATGGATTTAACAATTCTTTCAAGTATTCTTTACAATTATAATGAAGGGTTCTTTCCTTAATTTATGAAAGGTTTTTAAGGTCTTCATTTTAGTTAGATAATCCTGCTAAAGAACAAATCATATAAGCCTTGTCTAATACCTCAGATTTAGAAGACTATATTTAAGGATTTAAGTATTTCTAAAAAAAAAAAACAACAAAAACTAGGCTCTGACCATAGGGCCTGATCTGGGTTAGCAAGCCACCAAAAAAGCACACCAGGGGCATATTTTAACCGCTTTCCAGCAGAATTTCATCAGGTGACAGAGCGACAATGATGGCACTTCCAGCCTCCTGCAGCTGGAAAGCAGCAGCTGTCTGATGAAGGGAGAGCTGAACTCTTCCGGTTCTTCCTCCCTGCCACCTGCCATGCAGTCGGGACCTAGTCCCACGATTCTTTACAGGACGGTCCTATCAATGTTTCGACAAAACATTTTAGAGGCACAGGCGACCTGACTGACGGACAAGCAAGATCACTCCGCACGTTTTCGGCTGCGTCCTGTACCCTGAGCGCAGTCAGGACAGCTGTGTTATAAACCCTCCGGCTGCCCCAACCTCAAGCAAAGCCTGTGACAGAAAGGTGGGGGGCAGGGGGATGGGGAACTTTCTCCACAACTTCATAATCATAAGGGCCTTTTAAAAAGGCTCCTGAACTGTGTACTAGGCTGCACAAAGTATCAAATTAAATTTTAGTTTAAGTGTCCTACCCTCTGTGACATTAAATGTGATGATAAGGACCCACAGGCATAAAACACAGGTGCTGGCGCCACATTCTTCCCACTGAAGCTTTAGGGCACGTCGACCCAGAGATCACTCCCATTTATTCACCTTGTAAAATGACAGTATGGAGCTGAAGCGGCCTCCCTAGTCACCCCCAGGCTGGGCTAACATGAAAATCAGCGTGAGTCCTCTGAGAAAGTCAGCACTGCAGGAAGCACATCGTAAGCACTTCGAGATTCACAAAACGAAAGGGGAAACATAAAAGCCACCTAGTCACTCAAAGACGGCTTCTGGAAATTCAGATTTCAATAATATATTAAAAGAACATAACAGACCAGGACGAGAGGGTGCAGAAGGAATGAGGAAGCAGAGGACAGCGGAGGGGGCGGTGTGGTGAAGCCGTTTAGAAACCACAGTGCCGAGGATGCCCCTCTCTGGTCCTGTCCCCGCACGTTCCGGAATTAAGCAAACTAAGATCCAGTGACACGGAGGGTCACCCGCGGTGACAAGAGGGAGTGAGCAGAACAAAAGCAAACAGGCAAGGAGCTCACGCGTCTGGGGCTCATGCTCCCCCGAAGGGAGAGAGGAGTGCCGGGCGGCGCCCCCGGGGAGCAGCACGTCACGGAGTCAGGCCGTTCGCTCGGCCCTGAGCGAGACCTACCGCCCCGCGGCCTTCTAGTAAATATGGGAATCCAGGCAGATGAGAACACAGCACCGTGAGGAACTTCCTTGAGGACTCTCACACTGCCGGGAAAATGGCAAAGTCCCCCGTCCTGAGAGTCATCAGCCGAACGAAGAGCTAATCTCCATTTAATTCATGACTGATCTTTGCCTGTTTTCACATTAGTTAGGGCAGGCAGGCAGCAGTTACACGTAAGTGTGCACACTCCCAACTGTGCCAAGTCTAAATCAAAATCGGTTACTTCTGGAATTACAAATAAACCTTAGTACAAAAAAACCCAAACAATCTAAATATCTAAAGGACTAATTATAATATACCCATAAGCTAGAATGTACAGCTCTCAAAAATATTTACAAAGGATTTTTAATAAAATGGGAAGCCACTGATGTTAGTTATTTCATAGAACCAGGATAAATACTTTATATATACTGTAGTATCTTACTATCATAAGTTATAATTTTAAGAGAAATAAGGAAAGAAAGTCACAAAAATATTAATGATGCCTTTCTCTGGGTAGAATTATGTAGGTGACTCTCTTACATTCTTTCCTATTTTACAAGCTTCCCATATTGAGCATATACTATCTTATAAGCAGGAAAAAAAACTAATTGTATTTTTAATGTAAAAATAAAAAATAAAAAAGCTTTAAGTGACTATCGAGAAAATGTAGGAACGATTTATCAATATTTTCTCTGCATTATAAAATCTTACCTTAACTTTCTTTTTCCATGTTGATTTTTGCTTCTCCTCCTCCTCCTCAATTAATTTAAGTGCCAGCTCCTTATTAACTTTTGGCAAATTTCAGTAGAGGAAAAAAAAAAACAACTGTTAAAACATCTACATTTTAGCTTTCGAGGTTAAAGCAAAGAGCCGGGAAAAAAGTACTCCACAGCCCAGGCTCCCTTGCCAACGTTCACACATTCACCACTCTAAAGACTCAACAAATAATCTGGAAAAAGGGAAAACTAGTCACTAGACTTGTACTAGTGTGTGCGTGCGTGTGCGTGTGTGTTTAAGCAACGTCCAGTGGGAAACGACTATCACTGGTGGCTGACCTTAGTCAAGAAGGGTCACTACAGAGTCGGGAGGGCAGGACAGAGAGACGGGACGCGGTCTCCCGGCCTGCTTGTTGTTGGGCTGGCACCACACGCCAACTCTTCTTTGCCCTGGCAGCAACAGGTGGTCCCAGAGGAGGGGGGATCCTGGTTTGCTCCCAGAGCTGCCCTGGTCACCCCCAGGACACCAGCAGCGTAGCAGCCCCCGCCGAATGCCCGCTGCCCAGCCCTGGAGAGTCAGCTCCACACACAAACCTCCCTGCAGCCGCCGCTGCCTGCACCCGCGCCCCAGCGCTTGCGCCTTTTCGGGGCTCTGACACCTGGTCAACAGTTCTTTACATGAAATTCTCTGTTGATATAACGAGTATGGGCCGATTGCTGTCTGGACCCTGACAGCGTCTAATGCCTATTTCCCATGATCTGAGCAGCTGGCCTATGACACAGACAAAGGTCAGTAAGAATGGGGACTAGCAAAGCCCCAGCACCCCAAATCTGAATGCCTATTTAAAAACACCATCGGATGTCCTTAGGAGGGCTGACGGTGTCAGCCCATCTGACATTCCCCATAATACCATTACCAAAGAGTCCATGATGAGTCAAGAGTCTTGACAAATAAAATGTACCAAAAATATTAGTGAAAAATGTCAACTAAGGATGGAAAGACTCAGAGATAAGATAGATGGCAAGTTTCTTTAGAATACTGCACGACATGGAAATGAAGTACCCTTCTCTAGCAAATCCAGTAGTGAGGACAATACCGACCTTTAACTGGACTCTCTGAGCCCGGGTTTCTGCGATCTTCTGCCGGATCCTATCTTTCCTATATTCTTCATAAGCAAATGGGTTTACCATCAATTTCACCTTTTCAAAGTGGGAAAAAAAAAATCGTATTTAGCAGCACGTTTCATATACACCATGACTACGACTATGTCAAATAGATGGCTCTCTTGCAAATCTTAAGTATGTTTTATGAAAATGCAAGTAAGTAGAGAACAAATGGCTACAGATCGCTCTTTAGGCACCTAAAACGACTGCACTTTGGCACTTACCTTGTGATAGAGTCTTATGTCCATGAAAAACCCGTGCATGTACGCCCGGAGGAAAGGTGAGCCAATGAGATGTGTGAGGCCTGAGGAGAGGAAACCAGAAGAGGGCAGGTCCTTATGAAATCCCGATTAAAATTTAAGCTTTTCTTGCACAATTTGATTACAATAAAATTTTACTTTTGAATAAAAATTTAAGGATTACAATTATTAATCTTTAAAAACTATGGAGAAAATTTTAATCCACTTCAGCAATATCAACCTTACTTATTTTTAATGTGACACTAAGCAAAAAAATGATGAAAAAATCTTTATGAACCATGACAGACTGACAAAAAACGGTTCTCTACACTGGTGGTTCTTCAGATTTTTGGATTCCGTGAAACAGGTAATTTTTAAAATAATAGTTGGACCAACGCTAAGCTGCCATCGTTTACACTGCCCAGTAGGAACAGTGGTGGTGGCGGTGGTAAGATCATTGTTATCTCCCATAACTTCCAAAAACAAAGGACACGTCACAACAGTAATGTAGAGGCATGTTTTTCCCCAAAAAAGAACAGTTGATCAAATTTATGCCAACATATATAACCACACATGTGAATATGAACACATATGCAAACACACTTCAGTATGGTTGAACAAAAAGTTCACTACTAATCAGCAATTGGTTTAAATAATGTTTTTAAATGTCTTTCGGAGGGTTTCCTACTTTTAGATTACATTTACAAGTAGTGGTGCAAGCGGTCAAATAAGGATGCTCTACTATGTCACGGAGATTATTTATTTACTGCAAATATCTACACAGAGAAGGTTAGGAGAGTATCTTCAAAATAAGACGTGATACACCCATGTGAACAGCAGCTTAGCTGGTATGATACTAAGTGATTATGTTTCCAAGGAAAATATTGCCTGGATTTTCATTTTTAGAAATTTTAGAAATGAACATCTGTCTAGACCTGAAAATCCAGTTACTAGGCAAAATCACACAGATGTACAAAATAGTACAACGTCAAAAGGCAAAATTAAATTTAGGATACTCTCATAAAGCAATTATAAGACTTGGTCAGACAAATACTTCTTAGAATTCACTAGGTCAGTAAAACTACATGTGTTGTAATAATTTTTGTTTCCTCTATTAAGTGTATAAAACATTTATGTCATTGCATTATCCCCACTCAACGTTAGGTCATAAATAAAAACCAGCACAAAGATTTCCTACTGAAACAATTCTAGACAGAGAACCCGACAGCAGCAGAAGCCCCACAGTCAGCTCTACAGAGCATGGGTCCCAAGAGATCTTCTGAGGAAGAAAAGTTTCTATGTTCAGTAAGTTTGGGAAATGTATCATACTTTCCTCCCTTCCTGGAGATTTAGTATGTGATGGCATTAAGGCTCAAAGAAGCCCACAGGTAAAGAAACTGATTTAACTTTGCTCAACCTAGCGTTTCTCAAACTCATTTGCCACAAATCTTTTAAAATAATGGTTAACATTCGCATACTACGTTTAGACACTGTGCTGAGTACAGTTCAGACATTATTTGATTCATTCTTCAAGCAACCCTGTGAGTGGGTACCATTATTATTATTGCCACTTATAGATGAGGAAACCAAGGCATAATGAGGGTAAGTAAGTTGGCCAAGTCCTGCAGACGGTAAGTGGTAGAGGTGGATGTGAACCCATGTCAGTCTGCTCCAGTGCCCATGACATTAGCCACTGAGCTAGTCATCCAGCCCTTCTGGCAGAAGTAGTGTTCCATGAAACACATTTTGAGAAATGCCATGTTATAGGATCTACTAAAGGCTGTAGCTGGGAAAAGTCAGAATGTGCAAGTACTTACTACTAATAATACTCAGAAATAAAGGAAGTTAGTTACAAAGCCTTGCTTCTACTTTTAATATAAATTATTTATAAAAGGTTTTATTTATAATGGTGAAACCTGTGAAAAATGATAACCATTCAATATTAAGAGATTAATAACGTACGTGAAAATGATTTCTAGTATAACTTTTGCTGCTTATTTTCACAGCTTTAAAAATGAATGGTATGATTACATTTTAACAAAATGCATTTTATTCTCTAATATAAAAATGTAGGCGAGTGTGACACAAGCCTACTGTAAACACTGTGTTGGAGATATTTAAGAAGGCACTTCAGTAGAAAGACCTTATTTCATTCATGAGTCATTATTTTTTTAAAATGCTGAATACAACTTTCATTTTAAACACATTAAAATTAAAAGAAGTATTTTGATAGAAATTAGAAAATAATTCTGCCTGGATTAACGGTGCTATGAGTTACTGGTTAAAAATCAAGTTTTAAGAACCTTCTATAAATCTACTGATTACATGATTTCATTTTCTTTTAACAATCAGCTGCTGCTGTGCATCTGTTTGTTCCGAAGATAACTAAGTTGCCTAGACTTGTGGAGAAGGGTCCTCTGAGTCTTCCCGCTCTCAATCATTTGCTATGTAGCCTTTTCCCAATAATAGAACAAGATTAGCAACATCTACTCTCTTCATTCTACAAACCAGTGCATAGCGACTGGGTAAACATGTTCCTTCCGGGGGCCTGTAAGCTTGAGTTAGAGCACAGACTCTGGCTTTCAATTCCAATCTTCGCACGTAGTATCACTGAAGGCCCTGGCAAGTTACTTTAATCTTTTGGTGCCTCAGTTTCCTTATCTATAACATGGAATCATAATAGCATCCACTCCACAGAGCTGTGAGGACTAAATGTGTTGTATGTAAGACATTCAGAATACTGCCTGGCACGTGTAAGCCCTATTTAGGTGCTGAGTATTGTTAAGAGGCATTCTGGGTTTGTATTCTTTAAATCTCAAGTAACTATGAAAGTTCTACGTATCTGAGAAGTCGCTCTGTCGGTTCAAAGTGTTGTAGGCGCACATAAAAGGGAGCCAGAAATCGTTCACGTGCAGTCCCTGAGATTTTTCAAAAATCATATCATATTCAAATAGTACTTGAAAAAACAAATCCCTTCTTTCTTGGCATATTTTTTCCATACATAGATAGTATGCTAAAAAAATTATTCCCAATTTAAGACACAAAAGTAAATTAAATTTATCTGAACCTTTCTCTAAGCAGAGACTGATTATAAACTTGACAACATATGCTATGCGTAACATCTGATGTGGCAGAAAGAGAAGATTTGGAAAATCAGATAAACATGACCCCACGACTTCTAAAATGTTCAAAACTCCAGAACAAAACAAAAAAAGTAGAAATAAAATAATTTTATGATTTTTTTTTTTTTTTTTTACCTAAATTTTCCAGGTCTTTCTTGGTGACAAATTTGTAATCGTCATAAACCGTGCTTTCTGGATTCTCTTCCAATTCTTCTGTCAAGTTGTCTAAGAAGGAACACCACCGGGGAGCAGGACCCAAAACCTGCCGGTGTTGAAAAGGTTAGCACGGCTACATACGTTCTCACTAGGTCAACGCAGTTAGCTACTGTAGACCGGATCTCCTCAGATACAATTTTTAAATCCTTGATTCGATCAGAAGTATTGAAAATAACTGCAATATCCATAATCAACAAGCATATAATGGAAGAGAATAATGGCGGGAAAAATTTAGGCTCATAAGGGAAAAATCTCACTTAGGCTGGGATACAAAGATATTAATAAATAGTCTTACGCTAGAACTGTGAAAATACAGATAATTCAGGTACTTATAATAACACATCCATTTACCATCTCATTCATTCAAAGCAATACCAGAATCTACAAAGACATATTTGGTACACTAGTTTTTAAGCTTGCTACTCATGACAAAAGTCTAAAAGGAGAATTACCTTTTTCAAGGGTTTTCAACTAATTACCTGATAATTACATTTGCTCTTATATGGTCTATTTCATTTAATTCATTAAAGATTAAAATTCTATATAAGAATTCTTCAGACTTGATCTAAAATGGGTCCCCAGGGTCCATGAATGAGTCCCAGTGAAAAGTTGAGGAACAAAGGACTGAACAGAATTTATAACCAACATTATACAAATGCTTTGGTTTGTAATCCAATGACTTCCATGAAATACTGATTGCTTTTGACTCTTCTGCTCTTGATGTGAATCTTTCCAGGCGGACGCCTCTCCCTCTGGGGCAGACGCTCACCCCGGAGGAGGCGCGCGTCCGCGGGAAGGCAGGGCTTCTGGAAGAGAGAGCCCTGGGCTCTGACAGAATGGGACTTTCGCTGACTACCTGCCCGTGAATTCCGATAGGAATCGATTTTAGAAGGAAAAAAATGAATCATAATGGAAATTATTAAACCTAGCTTAAGCTTTTTGGAGAAGGGAAGGTGGGAGCATTACAACAACAACAAAAAAACGGCCTCTAATGCCCTTTTCAGTTAATCAATCCAAAAAAAATAATAAAAGATGTTAGATACAGCCACACTAACTTACAGTCTTTTGCCCAATTAGAAGTGGGGACCTCACCCTTACTGCCAAAGGCTGCGGGGCTCAGGACCATGAAAAACAACGACTAATGAACACAGGAGGAGTCCTATCAAGAAGTTCCACGTTAGCATGATCTACAATTTTCGAAAACAGATATACAGGTTTTATACACTAAGTGGTTTGACTCTAACCAGACAGGACAAACTTTCAAGAAATGCAAGGCATTTCTTAAAAATTCAATGTTGAACATTTTTTAAAGAGACTGCTAAGATTTTAAGCAATTTCAGGACAGCAGCTGAAGTAAACAAATATCGATAGCACTACTACATACAAAGCTGTGTGCTAAACCAGTCACGGACCGTGATCTCCCTGGAGTTTAAAATCTAGCCGGAGCAGAAAGACCTGTGCACACGCATACGCACTTGCACACAAGTGCGCACACTCAGCTGTTTAAAGCAATGCACTGAGTCCACGAGGAAGACCAGTGAGGGCTGGAGAAAACACGGCTGGCTGGGACACTGAGTAAGTACATTTGACAGAACTTCAGGCTGGAACGAACACGTGAGCAACCTAGGAACAACATGAGGCGCCTTCTGAGAGTGACGGTGTAGGCACTTGCAACTGCAGGGCGCCCGCTTCCCGCTAGCCTGAAATCTTGCAACGCAAAGCACCACCACATGCTGGTGGACGACTTAAGAGAGTACAGTAACTGTCATCGTTCTTCTAGAATGCAAGATTCAAGATGCTGTCTTCTTGGGAGGGTAGGAACTTCATCTGTTTTAAATGCTGAATTTCCAGTATCTAGAACATTGCCTGCCAAGTAGTAGGTGCTCAATAAATATTTCATAAATAAATCTGTTCATTCATAAAACATGTATGCATTCATGAATTTCATGTGCATAGGGCATTAAGACTTAAAAGGTCCTGTATGGCAAAAGTATTTTTAAACTTGTCTAACTGTCCTTATTCAGATAAAAATACTCAAATACCTTCCTATAAAAATACTGGATATAAGAACACTTTTTGGAAAAGCCAGACATATTTTGCCTACGCAAAGAGGCACTGGCTGCCAGAGGACCTCATAATAAAGCAGTTTCACCTTTAAACCTTAAATCTCATAAACACGGGCATCATGTGTTTACTGACTTTTCTGGGGGAACGGTGAGAGATAGAAATATCAAAATATCAGACCAGATTTCAACTTACTTTCACACAGTCCTTTTTTGATAATGTTCCACAACATTCTTTTTTGATTAGTTATCTGGATTCTAGTGGAATTGTTTTAAATTGCCTCTCAGGGACAGATGCCGTTATGGTGAATAATCTCTGCAGTCAAATTCATGGCCATTAAACTTTACAGGAGGAAATATTTCCATCAAAAACAAAATTAAACCTAATGGGTTGATTTTATGTCTCCCTAGTTCCTTTTCAGAGAAAAACATCAGAACAACCATAACAAAGTTGAAACTACTGATTTAACTGGTATTAATCTCAGGTTTTATCTGCAATAGAGCTTTCATCAAACATCTACCATTAAGTTGTAAAAACATGGCCGGCTCACCCAGTGAGAGGGCTGACCATGTGCAACATCCTCTGATGAACCTAAAATGACCACAAAATTAATTAATGTGTAAAAATTCCTTGCTATCTTCATTTATAAAACATGTTAATCTTTAAAAATATATTAATTTACTTCCTAGATTTCAGGCTTTAAGACTTGAACGAAACATCCTTTTTAATCACTGGTAATACTATTACTACTACATCAAAAGTTTTTAGGTTTTCTGAGTTATCATTATATTTGCTATATTATATACTTCAGTCAAAACTGATTGTTGATTGTTTATCTACATTTTATGTACCTTAAGAGTTCTGTTTGTTACAGAAAATTGGTGAAGGCTATTCTATTTTAAACTTCTATTATCTGTTAATGACCTTCCACTTTTTATTTATAAAAATTTCCTAGTCACACGTCAGTAAAAGTAAGGAACTGGAAACTGATTTCATCAAACTGCTATAAAGGGACACTGTGGGTCCCTCAGCAACTTCAATGCCCATCTCATCAAGCAATCTAAACAGAAATACTTGGTCTTCCAAAATAGGAAAGGATCTTTTATCAACATGCTATGGGGAAGGCCCTGACACAAATGCAGCCAAGTGTCTGCTTGCTCTAATCCCTTAGGACAAAGAACGAATTTTAAAATACATGAAAATACATGCCACGTGCCCAAGACCATCTGCCTCTATGATTACAATCTGCCTTTAAAATGTTAATTATGTGTGCTTAATTTTAAAACTCAAAAATTTCATATATTTGGCAATGGACAAAAATGACTAAAGCGTGGGGAGGAAAGAGGATAAATATTAAAATTCTCAGGGAGCTGACAGAGGAGGTATCCCTGTCTCTCACTCTGCTGTTGAAAAGCTACTATGCCGCCCCCACAACTGTGTGGAGCGGGAAATAAAGACTGAGGATCACCGGGTGGGTGGTTTGAACAGATCGAGGGCGGCTCAACCAGCAACGGAGGGTTAACGCTGTCACTGGGACAGCGGCCAGGCTGCACTCGCTTGGTAGAAACGCCATCGCTTTTCCATTCACTTATCATGCTACTGAGCATGTCAAATTTTTATGGTTTTCCTACTATTAATATTAAAAGTAATAATTGGGAACACAGAACAGCAATTAAATTTGAAATTATCTTGAGTTTTTAATAATTTGAAAAACAATTTAAAATACTTTAGCAACTAAGAAACTTCTTTCTTTTTTTTTAAGAAAATTCTTAATTACTTCACTTGTATCAAAAGACAAAATATAACTTTGAACCAAAATTAGCTTATGCATGGGAAACTTCAACTGATGTATAATTACATTAGAACACAAAGAAGTACATAATATATCCAAGTATATGCAGTTGATTTAAAAAATATTCCTAAAATTTTTTTCAAAATGTATTTCAGCATACAATGGAAAGTGGATCGTATTTTTGAATGATAATTGGAAAGAGAATGATGATAGCACAAGAGAGCACAACATCACATGGAAGGACTTAAATATATACTTTTAAGTTCAGATAATAAAACTAGAGCCATTAAATATAAGGTGGTAGATTTTCATTCAATACATATTTACTGAGTTCCATATTTAATGTGTTCCAAGCAGTATATACGCTATAATATTAGGTAATAGAAAGAAATCCAACAGGAAAATTGTTTTACATACAGCAAACTTGTGCGGAAGGATTAGATGACTCTTAATTTCCTCAACTTCATTCATTTATTCACTCAAAAGGTTAACTGAACATTTATTAAAAGCTAACTGTTAAACATAAGTAAAACAAAGTTTGGGAAACAATCAAGTAAAATATATTGTGATTAGTTCCACAGAAGAAAAATCTTTAAGTGGTTCTGGGGAGCCTTTATCTGCTGAGGCAGGAGATGCTATCTTGAAAAACTCTGAAGAGGTTTTATGATTTTATTATACTCAGTGAAACATAATTGCCATACTAAATAGTTAGAATTTAATGCTACATAAAATTAATATACGTATTTTACCTATTGATTATACAGAAGATCCCTGGTTAGAAAAATTGTCAACTTTACCTTTCAGTGACTTTATACTACTGTAATCCTGGAAGCTCAATTTAAACATCGTTATGATGCCACTGAACAGCTAAGAACAACACTTACTGACAAGTAACAAGGAAGAGTTTGAATATAAATAATTTTGTGACCACGTAAATCATCTAATTATTTTGTTACAGAACTGTTTTCAAGACATTCTAAAAGTAGATATAAATATCAGTTCTAAAACTAAAGCAATAACAAAAACAATAATAAGAATAACAAAAATAGTAATAGCACTCTAAGAGGTATGGGGTTTCACCCCGCATTAGCATTTTAACCTGCATCCAACCAGAAATCTGTCACTCTTACTATAAGGCCATAACTCTTTATCAGAAACTATTGGGGCCAAAAGGCTTTGAAACTCAGAATTTTTTGCATTTTAAAAGGGAATACAGTATGTATATTACATATTACATAAACTCTTCAGTGGGGTCTGGGTCAGTGGTCAAACACGTTAATTTCTCTGCAGCAAAGTACATACATATTCGCACTGGCGACTTGGGATAGATAAAGACGAGAAAAAGCCTCATCATTCATCACATATCAGGTTTGGGCTCTAATGAAGCAGGTCAGATAAGGTTTTGCAATCAATGTATTATAAAAAATTTTCAGGGCTTTTTAGAGTTCAGAATTGCAGAGACGATGGAGGTACGCTACACTGTAAATATCATTAACCACTATTATGATTAATGATAATTTTTCTAATTGCATAGCCTGCAATCTCCAGTAGGATTTTGCCAACTAAGAAGACCATCTCTGCAATGCATAAAGGAAAATTTCCTTTTCAAACTTTTCTTCCATTATTGGTTGAAAGGCACCACTAGCACCAGCATGTATTTTCAAATTCTGACAGCTGTGGCTTAATAATAACTGATCATAAGCATAAGACAAGAGAGACAGCTGGGTGAGCCGAGGGAGTGGCCATGCATTTAAGCATGTAATTGCATCTGCAACATAACTAGCTGCCTAATTGCATACCCAAATTTATATGCATTTGCGTAATTATGAGTCATTTAAAGGTACTCTACTTGTAGTGCTTTGTTCTCTCATTCCTAAAAATCAGATTAGAAAAGAAGCAATTTAATTTCAACATTTTTAAAGATTTATTTTAAAAAGGAGAAAAATTATTATTGGCTATGATTGCAATGTTGATTTAGTTTTTGAAAAGTAGTTTAGGCACTGAAATAAAATAAGAAAATAAGGCCAAGTAAAAAAAAAAAAAGTAAGATCGCCGAGGCTGCTATGTCACTATCAGCGACCAGACCAACAGTTAATCTGTGTGAGGCTCTGGGAATGCAAACACACACAAGAGGAGCATCCGTGCTCTCGGTTAGGGGGACAGAGGGCCCCCCACCCCCGCGCACGTCCAAACACAAAATGAAAACCGACAGTAAGAAGACGGAGAACGTGCAGTTAATGACGGCACACTAACTACATGTTTTTGTCTCCTCTCTGTCCAAAGCCTCATTAAAATGACAGTAAATCAACATAAAAAAGTATCGACCTTCCAGGACAACTAGGACAAAAGGAGAAAACACAGTAGCTTAAGGGATTCAACACGGCCAATGCTGGGTGCTTACAAGTCAAGTAACAGAGAGAAAGGAGAGGAGCTGCTCCCCCTAGGGAGGCCCAGCCGTGAGACTCCATGCGTCTGGGAACAGGCCTGAACGGAGCTTAGGAACCCTTAAGTTCCCACCACCCTTCCCAAGACCAGAGGAGGACTCTGCGGAGGAAGGGACGGGGAGCTGCTCCACGCCAGTCGGTATCTGGCACAGGGGACTTGCGCTGCGGGGCTGAAATGAGTGGAATTAAATGGCAGTTTACATATCAACCGTGTGGCCCTCAGCTCCTTTCCTCAGCTCCCAGAATGGCGGGAGCCCAGCAGGTGCTTCCCCCCTGCCTGCTCCGCCCGCTGCCGCCTGAAGGCCCAATGTTTCCAGAAAGAAGCTGGAGGACTTTTCTCCATACAAAAGGAAAGATCCTTGAGGATGCACTTCCGGATGCTGACATCTCAGAACCCTCCAACAGTCACTAGGTAAGCATCAGCATGAAAACACCAGCAGACGAGACCATCACATACAAAGAGCTTCCAATCAGCATTTTAGCGTCTCATTATTAAATAAGAACAGATTGCCGAAGATCACCATTCATTCAGTCAACAGTTATCGTCAAGCGGTTTCCCTTCACTGTACATACAACAGGGAACGAAACAAACAAGAATCTCTACCTTTAAGAGGTTACATTCCAGAAAGGGGATAATAAACAAAGGAAAGACAGTACAGAGTACGACAGCGCCAATTTTTGATCTATGGGGAAAATAAAGCAGTGAAGGGTGATGGAGAATACAGGGGAGGGAGGGAGGGAGGGGTGGAAAGGGAAGCCCTGCTGAGGTGACAACTGAATGCAGACCTGGAGGAGAGGTATTATGAGAATATCTGGCAACTGCAAAGGCCCTGAGGTCGGAATTGCTTGGCATGTTTGGGGATCAGCAAAAAGAACCACCTGGTGGCCTCACAAGGAGTGTGTGTGGTGGTGGGTGGGGGGGACGGGGTCTAGACTGCATGGGGTCTGTAGGCCACTGTGGTACTTTACTCTTCTGCTGAGTGAGAATGGAAGCCATTGGAAGGTTCTGAGAAGAGGAGGAGCATGATCTGATTCGCACTGACAAGGATTACTTTGCGAAGGCTGGGAGACTTATTGGTTCCAGGTATTTTAGGAAATTTTTGTTCAATCATTATCTGACAATTAAGAGAACCGAGCAGAGACTTTGGTGGCCACACATAACAAAGAAATCAGATTGTATAGACTTAGTCCAGGAAGAGTTATCAAACAGCAACAGTAACAATGAACTCTATGCATGGTGTGTGTGTGTGTGTGTGTGTGTGTGTGTGTGTGTGTCTGTGTGTCTGTGTGTGTGTGTATGTGTGTGTATGTGTGGTGGTGGTGGTGGTGGAGGGTGGGGAATTTGAGTTTTATAATTGCCAAATTATAATATCTAAAACATCTAGTTTTCAAAAAAAAAAAAATTACAAGACATGAATGATGAGCATGGCCCATACAGAGGAGAGAAAAAACAACAAATAAAACCTATCTGTTGAGGAAGTTTGAGCATTGGACTTACCAGACACAGACTTTAAACAAATTACTATAGATAGGCGTAAAGAACTGAAGAAAAGCATAAGAACAAATGCTTCATGAAAAAGAATACCAATAAGGAAACTGAAACTATAAAAAAACTAAATAGAAGTTCTGGAGCTGAAAAATGCAATAATTGAAATTAAAAAATTCAAAAAGGGCTCAGCAACAGATGTAAACTGGCGGAAGAAATAATCAACAAGCTTGAAAATGGGTCAATTGAGATGATCCAGTCTTCGAGACAGAATGAAAGAAAACTAAACAGAGCCTCAGACACTTGTGGGTTGTCATCGAATAGACCAACATACACATAATAGCAGTCCCAGAAAGAGAAAAGGAACAAAGGGGAAGAAAGAATATATGAAGAAATAATGGCCAAAATCATCTCAAATTTGCTCTTAAAAAAATAACAGGCACATCCAAGCTCAACTCCAAGTAGAAAAAATTCAAAGGGAGCCATACGTACCTAGACACATCATAGGCAAACTGAAATGAAAAACAAAGAGAATCTTGAAAGCGTCAGGAGAAAATGACGCATCATGTAAAAGGGATTCTCAATAAGATTAGCAAGTGATTTCTCATCTTGTCAAAAACTCCATAATGCAATAGTTATAAATGTAAGTTGACAGCAATACAATTTTTAAAGATATAATTTGAAGCAATAAATGCATAAAAGAGTAGGGAAATGGGGCTAAATAGGAATAAAGTATTTGTATACCACTGAGATTAAACTGGCATTAATCTGAACCAAACTACTATAAATTAAGTTGTTAATGGTAAACTCCGGGGCAACTACCAAGAAAATAACTCAAAAATATATAGTAAAACAAGCAAAAAGGGAATTAAAATGGAATACTAGAAAATATCTCTGTAACACAAAAGTCAGTAATGAAGGAACTGAGGAACAAAAATGACATAGACATTCAGAAATCAAACAGCAAAAAAGCAGACACAAATTCTCCTTTATCAGTAATGACGTAAATGTAAATGAATAAAAAAAAGCATGATCTACCTACATACTATTTACAAGAAACACATGTTAAATTCAAAGACACGAATAAGTTGAAAGTAAAATTATATGATGTGGAAAAACGTACCATACAAACATTAGCTACAAGAGAGGATTAGACAAAACAGACTTAAAATAAAAATTGTTATTAGAGAAAAAAAGATTTAATAACAATAAAGGGTCAAGAAGATATAAGAATTATAAACATGTAAGTACTTAACAGTCCCAAAAAAGCCATCAAGAAGATATAAGAATTATAAACATGTAAGTACTTAACAGTCCTAAAATGCATGAAGCAAAAACTGAAAGTGAGAAATAGACCATATAACAATAGTATCTGGAGACTTCAATATCCCACTCCTGACCATGACTAGAACAAATAGACAGAAGATGGCGAAGATACAGAAGACTTGAATGACACTATAACTAGATCTAGTAACAGACATCTAAAGAACCCTGTACACAGCACAAGCAGAATACACATTTTTCTCAAGGGCACATGTTATTCTCCAGGATAGACCACATGGTAGGCTAAAAAAAAACAGTAAGTCTCGATACATTTAAAAAGACTGAGATCAAATGAAGTATGTCCTCTGACCACAATGGAATGAAATTAGAAACCAGTAACAGAAGGAAACTTGGGGAATTCACAAATATCCTCTATGTATATCACAGAAAATCGAACCCAGTAGCACATAAACAGGATTATATACAGTTACTAAGTGAAATTTGTCCAAGGAATAGTTCAACATATGGAAATCAATATAGTACCCCATGTTAAAAGGACAAAAACCATTGTCTCAAGAGACACAGAAAACGCATTTGACAAAATCCAACCCCAACTGATCGATAAACTAGAAATAGAAAGGAATTTCTAAAAAATGTCTACGAAAACCTCACAGCTAACATCCTACTTAATGGTGAAAGACCGAATGCTTTTTCCGTAAGATTAGAAACAAGACGAAGGTGTCTGTACTCCGTACTTCTCCTGAGCATTGTACTGGAAGGTCTAGCCAGGGCAATTAGTCAAGAATATGACATAAAAAGCACCCAGAGGTTGGAAAAGAAGTAAAACTAGCTCTATTTTCAGATGTCATGATGATCACATATAGAAATCACTGAAGAATCCATGAAAAAATAGTTCGAGCTAACAAAAGACGTTGAGCAAGGTTGCAGGATACAATCAATATATTAAACTCAGTTGCATTTCTACACTAGCAATGAACTAGGCAAAAGTGAATAGAGAAAGCAATCTCATTTACAATAACATCGAAAAGAATAAAACACTCTGGAATTAATTTAATCTCAAAATATAAGACAAACTATGCTGTACACTGAAAACTATAAAATCTTGTTGAAAGAAATTAAAGACAAATAAAAAGACATTCCATGTTCATGAACTGGAAAACTTAATTTTGTTAAGACTGCAATACTCGAAATGGATCAAAACTCAAAATGGATCAACAACCTAAATGTAAGAGCAAAACCTATACAACTCTGAGGAGAACACACGTGTAAACATTCTTGTATTTGGATTATAAAATTCCACTCTTCCTAAATATGGATAAGGCAATGGTTTCTTAAACATGACATCGAAAGCACAAACAACAGAAAAAAAAGATAAGTTGGACTTTGTCGAAATTAAAAACTCAAAGGACTTGATAAGGAAAGTGAAAAGACAACTCACAGGAGGAAATATTTGCAAATCATCTATCTGATAAAGGTCTAGTATCATGCAGAATAATAAAGAACTCAACAATAAGATGAGTCGCCTAATTTAGAAATGAGCAAAGACTTGAAAAGACATTTCCCTAAAGAAGATGTAAAAATGGCCATGAAACGTAAAAAGATGTTCAACATCATTAGTCATCAGGGAAATGCAAATCGAAACAACAATACGAATCAGGCTGTTCCTGCCAGGCCAGGCCGTCTATCAAAGAAAAGGAAAGCGACAAGTTGATAACGTGGCGAAATCGGAACCCTCATGCCGGGAATGTAAGTGGCGCAGCCACTGTGGAAAAGTTTGGCGGGTCCTCACAAAGTTAAGCATACAGTTCCCATGTGATCCAGCGACTGCACTAAGTCGATACAAGAGAACTGAGGACACACGTCCACACAAAAACTTGTACCAATGTTTATAGCAATGCTACTTATAACAGCCGAGAGTAGAAACAAGCCAAGGGACACCAACTACGGAGGAGCAGCGAGATGTGTATGCAAGGGACGGAACATCACGCAGCAGCAAACACGGCGAGGCACTGACGCACGGGACGAAGGCGGCCCTTGCGAACAGCGTGGTGAAGAAGGCCAGCCGCGAGGGTCACACGTGGTCCCACCCCGCTGATGTGCAATGTCCAGAATAGGCAAATCCACAGAGATGGAAAGCAGATTAGTGGTTACGGGGCAGGGCTGGGGGAAGGGACCGGTCTGGAACGTCCTTTACACTGTGACGGAACACTGGAATTAGTGGTGATTATCACACAACTCTAAAAACCACCGAATTATACTCTTTAAAAGGATTAACATTATGGCATGTGAATTATATCTTCATAAAGCTGTTACTTTGAAAAAATCTAATTAAAGATCACACATTGCATTAGGTTATTATGTCTCTTGGGTTTCCTTTAATCTAGAAGAGTCCCCCACCTTTACTGCCTTTCACGATGTTGACATTTTCTAAGAGTTCGGGCCAGCTGATTTGTGGAGGTCTCCACGAGCTTCATCTGCTGACTGTTCCTCAGGATTAGACTCGGTGACACATTTCTGGCAAGAATGCATGGGTGATGTATACCAAAGGAACGCTTAAAACTGTTTTCATGTTAAGCATTCGGCTTTGCATGATTAATGTTTATGAAGTCATGTGCTTACAGGATTTTATTTTCATGCATTTTTATACTTTTGTGTTTTTTCATTTATTTTTTTTTTTAAATTTTGGGTATAAAATGAGTTTCCAGGAAAGGGGGTCCAATATGGGTTTGTCTGAGGACCATATCCCAGGAGCAAACGAGGCCACAAATTCCTTATAAAGCGACCCTGGGCTGCAGGGAGGCCAGAAAGATATAAGAACTACTCAGACCTCCCCCCACACCCTCCGCCCCACTAGACACACATAAATCTACTACAAAAATGGGTGAGGACTGGGGATGGGGCACACCTTGGTTCTTTTTGAAAGAAGCTAAAACAAAATTACCTTTTAGCAAACATCTGAAAAGACCGAGCCAACAGATATACAAACTATCCCGCTTATTTCACCGAATGAAGAGACATAGAAAATTGTACCACTCCTTTCCTTTTTAAAACTTTTAAATTTATTTGAAGTGCTAGACTGTCAAGCAGGTCTCTGGGAAACCAAAGGAGCAACTTCCTGAGAACTGGCTGCCTATGTCCCCTGGAGCTTTGCCGACTTTGTGCTTAGCGACATTCCGAACATGGAGCTTGGTGACAACCATCTAGTCTTACTACATGAAAGAACAAGGGAAACAGAATTGCTCTGAAATCAACCACTGCGATTTAAGAGAGCAACAATTTTATCCACCCCAAATTCCTTCATAAAACAAATTTTAGGTTTTTTAAGAATTTAAATTGCATTATATTTAATCTAAGTAGTTGTAATTTGAGGTAGGATGAAAAGCTTTACATCTGTCTACTTTTCATGAACATCACAAACAATGCCATAAAAAGCACGAAAAGATTCTCAACTTCCATCTTCCTTCCATTCTCAAGAAAATACAAAAAATATCTTAATATGGACTCAATCTTCTTCACAGTCCACTGTTAAACAGAAAAAAACAGTTCTTTAAAGGCCTCCCGCTCCTTCTTTCCTGCAGAGCCCGGCCTTGCCCCTCTGTTACAAATCGGCGGCACTTGGTGATTGTCAACACGTCGCATTTGGAATCCCATGCGGTTTCTAGAGTTCGCAGCCAGAGTCTGCGGTGCCAGGAACTCCAGTCAGGGCTCAGTCCCCTGCGTCCAGCCCTTTCCTCTCCCAATTTCCTCATTATGCTAAAAATGCCCAACCCTGATGGCTGTATCTGCACACATGCGTACACACAGCGACCCCACGGTGCTAAAGGCACCGGGCCAATTGTATCACATGAGGATGTGTTTATCTTTTTGATCACACACCTGCTAATGAGCACTCTTGGAGCCCTTTTGTTGTGGTGTCATGCTGCCAGGAGTTACACAGGTGGTTTCGGTGTGCTATCCTGGTTACCAAATCAGTAGTTTCCTGGTTCTACCCCACTTCCTTGCAGGCGAAGGGATTGATTAATAATTTCTCAGCATATCCGTACGCCTTCCAAGTCTATGTAAAAACTAAGGGTATCCTAATATTTAAAAATATCTAGGGATGGAAACTTGGCAGAAACAAAGGAAGAAAGAAATGTTTTTAAATCTATGTACACTGTTTCTCAAGGTTCTAATCTAGGAGGGTCAAAAGATATTTTGCCACCATTTGGCAGTTACTGTTTATCTACAGGCCGCCACGCATGGGACTAGGAAATCCTGAAGGGTATGTTTCAAATTCAAGCAAAATAAGATTCCCATGTATCTCCAGAGAAAGCTGAGGCGGACATTACACTGGCAGAGCACATGAAGAGGGTAGAGAAACCCAATTTTGACTCGTACTTCAATAAAAAATGGCCAACCACTAACTGCTTAAGTAACTTTCTACAATCCAAGGTAGAATTCTGTTTTAGAGTGTTAAATATGTATATTTCCCACTGAGGTGATGAAAAAGATGCTCGCACATGACACTGTGCTGTCCTATTAGGATATGTGACATGTGTATGCAGGGCCGTGAGCGGGAAGTAACGTGGATATCGCCTTAATCTATTCTTAGTGAAGTCTTGGAATAGATTCCAAAAACTTCATGTAAAAATCTAACCATTTTCAAAAAAGAGAAGAGTTTTATAATGAAATCCATATACATAATGATATCTTTAAATTCAGAATGAGAGGGAAGTTATATAGTTTGGCCGGGGGAATGACGAGAGGTAAAAGACCAATTGCTATAGCCAAACCAAAAACTTAACTGTGGGCTCCCTGGCAACCAAGGTAAAAAGAGATGCACGATAAGGTACGAAGAGGTCATTTGTGGTAAAGGGAGGTATGTGTACTGATATGTCTGGAAGAGAAACTCTTGGAACCAAACTCAAGAAGTATGTCACAGATCTTTCTTAAGGGACTCCGACACTGAACAATATTTCTTTAAAAGAAGTTTATAAAAGAAATTTCATTTGACTGTTAAACATCAAAGAAACACCATTAAACTGTAATTTATGAATGCCAAAGTAACGTGGTCAAGCCAGCAGCCTGATGACCTAACTTGGCTCTGGCATAGTTTAGAGCTGTGCTATCCAATACGGGAGCCACTAGCCACATGTGGCTATTTAAATTTAAATTAATTAAAACGAAATAAAACTTAAGAGTCTATTCCTTGGGCACACTAACCACATTTCAAATGCTAAAGACCCACATGTGGCCAGCAGCTACCTGGACAGAGACCTAGAGAATTCCCATCATCGCGGAAAGTTCTACTGAACAGCACTGGTTTAGAACATTCAAAGAAATGGATGGTAAATATCCATGAATAAGAAACTAGGTAAATAAATTATGAAATATCTGTATAACAAAATACTATGCAACTATTAAAAAAAAAATGGGTTTCATTTACAGGTGCCAATCAGAATGTCATTAGTGACAAAAAAAAGCCTTTTAGAATAGTATGAATAAAGAGATCCCGACCTGCTAAAATATTAAGTCTGTGTATATGTGTGGTTTGTGTGTTGGGGGCGGGGGACAAATGGACTTGACTGTGAAGAATGTGCACCAACTCGTCACATTATAATGGTGGCAGGAGGGGGTGGTTATGAACGACTTCTCATTTCTAGGCTACGTATTTTTTAAAATTTTTTAAAAAATTAGACTATTTTTTCCCAAGCAAAACAGATAATATTTCCCAAAAGACAAAGACACAGAACACAGATACAGATAATACATACACCTATACACCTATACACCACTATACACCTATTAAAATGGCTGAAATCCAAAACACTGATGACACCAAATGCTGGCGAGGATGTGGATACACGGGAAGCCTCGCTCGCTGCTGGTGGGGATGCAAAATGGCACAGGAGCTCTGGAAGACAGTGTGGCAGTGTCTCACAAAACTAAACATACTCTGACATGACTCAGCGATCACGCTCCTTGCTATGCATCCAAATGCGTCGAAAACTTATGTCTATGTAAAAACCTGCATGTGAATGTTCACCTGCCAAAACTCGAAGCAACAGACGTCCTTCAACAGGTGACTGAATATCTAACTGTGGTCCATCCACACAGTGGAACAGTATTCAGCAAGAAAAGAAATGAGCTATCCTATCAAGCCACAAAGAAGATACAGAGAAAACTTAAAGGCATATGACTAAGTGAAAGAAGCTACTCTGAGAAGGCAACATACTGCATGATTCCAACTACATGTCATTGTGGAAAAGGCAAAACTATGGAGACAGTGAAAAGATCAGTGGTTGCCAGTGGCTTGAGGGGACAGGGAGGGAGAGACGGACAGGTAGAGCACAAGAGAAGCTTCAGAGCAGTGAAACTATTCTGTCTGATACACAGTGGTGGATACACGTCATTATACATCTGTCCAAACTCACAGACTGTACTACGCCGAGGGTGAACCCTGGTGACTTTGGGTGATAATGCTGTGTCGGTGCAGGTTCATTGACTGTAACAAATGTGCCACTGTGGAGCAGAGTGCTGACGGTGGAGGAGGGGATGTGTGTGTGCGTGTGTAAGAGATTTGTGGGAACTCTCTATAATCCACGTAATTTTGCTGTGAACCTAAAACCGCTCTAAAAAATAATGGCGATTATATGAATGAATGCGTGATACAACGTGCAGATACGTAAGAAATGCAGATAAGCAGATCTAACCTTTCTTTCAACATGCCTCACTACCATTGTTTATACATTGTTTTTCAACCCAGAATAATGTCCTGTTCCTCAAGAAAGTAAATATGTAACCTAATTAAAGATTTGTGCCAATGTGAAGATCAAGATCTTCCACATTTAACAATTCTCAATGACTACCTTTTAGAGCAATTTAAAGGGCTAGTAAAATAAGCCAATCCCATCTCCATCCCCCAAAAAGCAAGGGGGAAAAGCTGATAATACTGAAGCAAAGAGATAGAAGGGGCTCATTATACTTCTCTCTGCTTTTATGGATATTTGAAAATTTTCCGTAAGTTTTAAAAAATAAAGTACCAATAATAATCATTCCTTCAACTCAGCATGTATTCAGTGAGAGCCTACAAAGTCCTAGACACTGTTCTAGGCACGGGACACAGCAAAAAGTAAATGGAAAATCTTGCCTCCGTGGGGCATTCATCCAAGTACGTGGTTTCAGAAGACAAGCTTTCTTGGGACTGAGAACACTGAATTGAGGTGCAGACAGTGCAAGTCCTAGAACTTTCTTATTTTCTGTATAAGCTGGGCCTTTTAAAAGAATGTAGCCCAAATTTCTTGCCCATTTGTATAACTTGCATTCTATTTTTAAGGAAAAAAAAAAACCAAAACAATAAAAAACCAGAGTAGGTAAGGGGCACATTAATCGATGAAACTGCCACACGGTCCAAGCACTCAGGCACGCTCAGAAACTACAACCAACCCCTGGCGTGAACGGCCTCTCGCCGCCTCCTATGCGACCTCACCAAGAGGACACTGGAATACCAGATTTACTCCCCACTCTATCCTGTCCAAAGCAAAAACGGTAAAGAGGTCAACTTGGTAAGCACTGAGATTAAGGTGCCAGCCAGAGCTGGACACAAGAGCTTTGGTCCAAAATTGATTCAAACTAACTCGCATCTGAATAGGAAGTTGTCATTTATTTTCAAGAAGCTGAGCACGCCAGATGTGTAACTGTTTAAACAAAAACAAGTATCATCTAATACAGTAACATAATAAAATATAAGTCGTATGTACATCGAATATTTCTATATGGAAATGACATATATTTTTACCCAGCAGAACTGAAATTAACTTTTGAAAATGTGACAGGATGCTCAGAAAATTACTTCCTGAGAGTCACACATTAATGCTTTCTGTACGTCTGCTATTCTTGTGACCCAATAAATTGTGATGGGAAATGGAAAGGATTTCCTGTTGAGAAAAATGCCACAGATACTGTGTTACTGCCTCTAAGTGTTTAGATTAAAATAGGAAGCCCACATTTCCCCTTCATAATGACACAAACAACTTGTTTGTATTAGAACAGAATACTTTATTAGCCACCTGACTTTTGTGCCTTACTTCCCATTTGATATTTATGAACATATAACTGAAAAATTGCAAACAGAACACCAAGCCTTATAAAGCAATTTCATGCATAAGATAAAATTCAATTATGACAGATTTGCTGTGAGCTTGGGTTAGAAAGGAAACTCACTAGAAAGACATGTATCTGCTTCGCATCCCTCTCTCTGTGTTAATTAGAAAAAGGTGATGAAAATGCACGAAGTCTGGAATCCAACTCTCCCACTACCCGAAAGTTCTGCCTGTCAGTGCCTTACACTTTTTTCTTCATAAAATTGGGTCTTAATTTTCCTAAGATATCCTATCCTTCCAGATCTTTCTTATTAGGCTTGGGTTGGTCTTTAAAATGCTTTTCTTGATGAACAATGTCCCATTTGCATTATTATGAAACAAGACGTCTAAAAAATACACATCTTTGAACTTAATTGTGCTTTACATTCAAATTTGTCTTTTTCTTCCTTTTAGAAGTTCTGAAAGGTCAGTCCTTCACGCCCTCCTGTATTCTGATGCTCTTCCTGCCCTCTCGACAATGAAAATGTTCTTCTTTAGTCCAATGCCCCATCATTTTCTCTACCTCACATAAGGGGCTTTTCTTCCACGATCATATTCTCTTCCTACCTCCTAGAAACAGGCCTTTTCCTGACGGTACCTGGTGACAAAGTCCTGACCCTTTCCTGCGCTTTCTCTGACCCTCCCCCTGTAAAATACTTCTCAGTGGACATTCACCACAACAGGAGCCTCCGAATCACCCCTTCGCCGTACTGCCTTGTCCTCCCCCACGCCACTCGTGTGTGGGATCACTGCCGATGCTGCATAGTACTTACTCCTTTGACTTACAGCTGAATGGAACCCCCAGATCCTTTCTGACAGATGCTGCTGTGAAGCCGTAGCTCATCCATTCTGAACTTGCTCGCTGCATTAAAAACCTTTTCCCTTTTCTTCCTCTGTCACATTTAACATTTCTGAAGTTTCATTTCATTGGTTTAACCTCTTATATAGAGATCAGGTTGTAAAGTCAAGCAGACAAGATGAAACGGAATACTATTAACTTACATTTGAACCCTGCAGGTGTCCTTCAGTGAATCTAAAAGAGCACATTTTCCTAAGGTGTTGGAACAGGACCAGATATAGTGAGTGGGTTTCACCTAGTGGCCTTGTCGTACCAAAAAAGCCCATTCCTTAAATGACCTGAATCACACTCTGCGCAGTAGAGCTGAGAGGTATTGGGGCCAAACATCTTTTGAAGAAAATGACATCGAGCAGCCTTTTTAAACACCGTTCCTCATCTCGAGCACATAACGCACAATAGTTAAATGACCGCTACCTCGACTCCTCCAGGATGACACGTAACTAGACCTTCCTAAATGCTAAGGAGAGATGGCAACTGGTAACACACAGTGGCTGCCTTAGGGACTCAGAGCTGAATTCTCCCAGTTAAGAAAGACTCCTGTCTACGGCCATGCTACCCTGAACACGCCTGATCCCGTCTGATGAGAGAG
>NW_024349800.1:60527410-60660248 GCF_902729225.1 Pteropus medius | reverse complement strand
CAGACAGACAGACAGAGAGAGACAGAGAGGGGCTCCTACACCTCAAATGTGGCCCGGGACACATGCCCACCATAGGTGGCGACATAATTGAAACTGCCCTCTCTCTCCGTCCACCCCTTCAACCCTCAACATCTTGAAGGACTTTTATTTAAATTGATGTAAGCTAAATGAACTTAATTATAAGGTTTCACTGTAAATCTAACCAGAAGTGACTACAGTATTCCTAAATGCAAAGAAAGTATACCAAAAATATTAGAAAGTCTGACTAGTAAGACTATAGTTGGTTTTTCATCTTTTTCTGATATTTAAATATTAAAAAAACTATATATTATTTCTATAGTTCCACACAAAAACCAAGTTTTTTATGATCTCCAAAGGTCATAACATTAATTAATATTAATTATTGATTAAGTGGGAATATTAATTAAGTGGGAAAAAGCAAGATATAAAACCACATAAACAATGCTTCTGATTAAAACGATGGAAAAATACAACAAAATGTTAATATGTTTACCTCTGGGTGATAGAAAGGTGATTGAGTTTTCTCTTACTCGTCTTTATTTGCCATTTTCTACAAAAGGTGTGCTTTGATGATAAAGTGGGGGGTTATGGACTTCGCTTTTAAAAATCAGATTTCTTATTTTAGCAACTAGATTTCATCGCGGCTTTCTGTTTCAATAGTTAACAGCAAAACCAGCGGTATTCAACAATTCCCACCCTATTCTGATCTGTAGCAGACTACACCACCCCGTATTGCATTTCTGAAGTCATTTTCCTGGCTCACACTTATGATTTTGTCACAACCTTTTCAGTGTATCTTTATTTTGCTCAGTAACACAACTCTTCTAAAGGCTACAAAAAGGTCTAAGCCCATGTAATGCTAAATACTCTGCCGCCAGACCCCTTGAATTTAGCTCATTGCGAGAAAGTGTAACAGCAATTATCAGATGAACATCTATCACGGACCAGGCACCACAATGACTGACTGAAAGAATCCATCGATTGCACATGACTGCCTGACAGCATCATTCCTCTTCTGTAGTTCAAGAAAGTAAGACTCTGGGAGGGTAAATAACTCATTCAAGGTCAAGAGATTTGTAAGTGGCAAAGCTGGTATTCAAACTCAGGTCAGACTAATTCCAAAATCTAAGCTCTTTCCACTGTGCAATGAGGAATGAAGAAATGCCTTCTAGATCTAGCTCTGCCACCGACTTGGCGTTCGACCTTGAACAAATAACTTGATTCCTCAGCTATAAATTAAGGGGTTGGACTACAAAGCCTCAAATTTCCCTTACTGCTATAATGTTTCAAAAGCTTCCACTGTTCCTTACAGCATGTTGAAAAACTCTTTAGTGTGAAAACATTTTAGCAACTCCTTGTTCAGTTTATGTTCCGTTTGGTAAATTCTTTGAATGCTGGCAGATTCCCCAGGGGACTGTTTTCTTTGCATCTGGCACTAGCACCCTAAACCAGGAGAATGTGTTGCTACTGGCACCATAAAATAGGAATTTCTAACAAAATTACTTCTGTCATTATGTCTAACAGCTCTCTGCTTAAATGAGCACTTTAGATGAACGTGTGATCATCACTTTTAGCATTCTACACAGACACTAATATATTCAAGGCCATTTCAGCATATACTAGTGGGCCAAAGAGCTCTCATATCTGGGAATTCACTGAATGTCAAATTAGTAGCCATAAATGAGTCTTCAGTGTTGGCTTTGAATTGAGAGCGCTGAACCCTGACTTCTAGACCACCACGGAACATGTTTGCTTTGAACTGAAACGGATCAACTGGACCAATCGTGGTCCAGATTCAAACCCAAATCTTAGGAGGGACCATAAACAGCACTTCTAGAAACTCCAGCTTAAAAGCACAGGTACACACAGGAATTAAAAAAATGGTATTGTTTCCAACCTTTAAAACAGGCGGTCCGTCCTATCCTAGATGTTAACTTTAGGACAAATTTCAAAAATGGCCCAACAAAAGCTAAATGTCCATACTTTCACATTCTCCTTTTACATTTTTCCAGGAAAGAGTTTAGCCTGTTAACAGGATCATCATTAAATCTTTTGGATGTGGCATTACTTTTAGAAATCTGCCAGCACTCTCAAACACAATGATTGCATCACGCCAAGATTATCTGATCTGACTGATTAGAATGTACTAGCAGAGCAAAGGAACTGATTCTTATCTTACTGCCTAAAAATTATATTCTGGCACATATCTTATAAAGCAGGCAAGCGATCAACTACCCGGTGAGTGGTTTCAGGAGCTTGCTGATACGCTGGGGCTTGGAACTCAGCACGCTCCCAGCGGAAACGCCAGGAACCACGCCGGCAGGGTTTGGGGCTGGGTGCCCACAGAGACTTGTCGTCCCTCTGGAGTCCACATAGTTGCCAATGGTGTTAATTATAAAGGACCGACTTAAGGTTAAATTACATGTCGGGCAAACCAAACTTGAGAAACAATTTCTGGCATTAGTTTCAGGAGCTGCAGTTGAATTAGGCCCTGGAATTCAAAAAGCAAACAAACAAACAAAATGGGATTCTGGTCTCTGGTCACTGAGAAAATGTGAAAAAGGCTGGAGAAAATCTACTTGGTCATAAAAGCCTACTTAGCTATGTGGATGTGTAAGTGGCAGAAAGCACGTAAATCAGGAATTGCATTTAATCTATAAAGAGTTCAAGTACTTAAGAAAGATGCTATCAGAAAGGCAAAAAATCAACAAGCTATAGGAACATTAGGTTGTCTTCATTTTTAGCATGGACCCAAAGGAGGGAAAAGAATTTTCATACTTGATTTATAAGCCATCAATACAAGTCACAGTCCAAATCGCCTATGTTTGCATGAATCACACATTAAACACATACTTTTCTGATTCTGCAGGCCTCAGATAAATCTTTGTACTAAATGTCAGCTTGGTAAGTTTGATCAAATCTTATGAAAAATGGCAGGCTTTCAGACCCCTGGGCCCCCTTTGCTTTGAAGGAGTGTTACACAGAGCAGGATCTCAGTAAAGACAGTGACACTATAAGACCTCACCCAGCACAAGGCAGCAGGGGACAAGGGGACAAGGTAGGTCAGGAAGGAACACTCAAGAATGAGTTCCAGTACAATGCTCAGCTGAGCAAGAGTAACTTAGGCTCTAACTGTCCCCACACGCAGTCACCTGGGAGTTGTGTCTGTGGATTTTTTTTAGTTTTCTGTTACATCTGAGTTAGAAAGTTGAAATGAAAGTCTTATAAGCTAAGCTAACGTTTGTCACGAAGGCAGTTTCCCATCATCTGGCTGGCACCCAGCCCCGCTCACATGTGCTAATTAAAGTCCCCATTACTTGAGAAACAGACCCAGAGAGTGGCAGGTGAATAATGAGTTTCCTACAGTTGTAAGATTCTATAAGAGAGATAACTAAAAATGTTTTAAGTCATTTTAATGCCTTAGAAGTAATATTTCTGTGGTTAACTGAAGAAATCAGGATACAAATTTGTATATAAAACATGACTTTGCCCATGAAACATCATAAGCATAATTGAAAGACAATACAACTAAATATTAACGGTGCTTAATATCAAGGGGAAAATGGGGGGGTCTTTATCCTCTTTTATTTTGTTAACACTTGGAAGAAATAGGAATATGCAGACGCTGTTTGCATAATCAAAAAAGCTGTGTGCTTGTTTCTTTAAAAGGTCACTGTACGACGCAGAACGTGATACCGAAGGGAAATTTTCTAACACTCCCCTCTCTCTCCCTGCACTCAGGAACTGACCTCCTCGCCGACACGCTTACCCAAGCAGAAGCTGGCTGTCATTTTTGGTTTTCTCCTCTTCCTCACTCCCCATATCTAATCGATGACCTGGCCTGTTTCACAACCTTAACAAACCCTCCAGCTCTATCCCCATCGCCACCAACGCAGCACAAGCCAGTAAGACGGCCTCGCGGCAAAAGTGTCCAGGACGGCCCCTGCCGCCTCCATGCCAAGGGGCTCTTCGGCCTGCAGGTCCTCATCCACTGACCAGACTCCCAAGGCGGCCCTCCACACTCTATCCCTAGACTGCTTTCACCTTCCCACTGGGAGCTGTGACACACTGTGACACAGGAAAGTGCTACAATTCAAGACATCAGCATCTCACGGGCAGATGCTGAAGATGAAAACACAGTAAGCACTGTGACGAGGAAGATGACAGGAGTCCTCTCCCAGGACGAGAAGTAAAGGCTGGGGGGCAGGCTGATTCATTCCGCCTCTCCTGACAACGTTCCCTGGCAGGGCTGGCACTGGAAGACGACCGTGTGATGCCGGATGCGGGAAGGCATTTCTCGTGATTCTGGACGAGTCTCCATCAATGAACACCGCCGAGACGTGCCATTTGGCCATTTGAGAATAACTCTCTGAAGTTACTGCCTGCCAGATCAGACTTCCCTCAAATCATCCCAGAACCCCAAAGCCTCCACCTACTAACGCGGGCGGCCTGGTCCAGGTATCACAGGTACCATCATCTCTCCAGGAGACAGCTCCAGCCTGTTCTCGTTGCTTCCAGATTAGATCCTATCGAATGCATTCTCCTTGTGGCAGAACCAAAGTAATCCTTCCAAAATGTAAATCCGATCACATCATTCCATCGCTTAAAACTTTTCCGGGATGGCTCGGCCTGTGTCCCCGCACCTGGCTCCTTAGCTCTGCACCTGGCTGTTGCCTCCTCAGCCTCAGCTCTCACCCCAACGCCTCTCGTTCTCACGCTCGGCCATGAGGATTCCTTTCTCCCCAATCTCTGCACACACTGTTCCCTCTACGGCCAAGTCCTTCTCCCGTTCTGCGCCCACCTCTTCGTCCACTACATAGAATCATTTTCCAGGTCCCTCCTTAGACATCAATCCCCCTGGAAGGTTCCTCTGAGCAAGCACCCTCCACACTTCCCTGCAGCCCCCAGCCCCATCCAGGGTAAAGGGTCTCGCCTCTGGAGGACCCCTTCTTACTCTGTCATTCTGCCATCGCACTCAACTGAAACTGCCTAGTTTCTTGTTTTACTCCCTAACGACGAACTCCTTGAGAAAAGGGGCGGTGTCCTATACGCCCTTATACTGCCAGCATGTAGCACTGTGCCTGGCACAGAGTTGATGCCATCAATAAACATCTATTGGACAAATGAAGACAAGGAAAGATGGATAAACTGAAAGGCAGACGAAAGCAGTATCTGTGAGGTCCAGGGAAAAGGAACAAATGACAACTTAGGAAAATGGAAAAGCTGCTCTGTGAATGGCCTTCATTCTACTTTAACCAACAGAAATATCTCGAAGTGCTTTGAACGACACATCAGTTTCCTGAAACCACGGAATGTCAACATCAACCAGAATACTATTTTTGACGGGTGAGAATACACACGATTGAGCTATTATTAAAAAAACCATCACAAATATAAAGAATCTTCGTAACCGGAGGCTGAAGTGTAGAGAGCTCATCACTCCAAAGTTCTGATCTTCAACACCCCTCACCCCTCACTCTCTTCCCCCCAAATCTCAGAAACAGGAGAGTCCACTGCCCATAAAGCAGCCTGCTGCCAGCTCCGTACTGTGTGCTTTTCTGTGGAGAGGACCCTGTTTCCTGAGGTTTCTTTCCTGCTGTAAACCAGCAGGTAAAGGTGGGGAAGCGTCTGGTATGTGTAAAGGGAGAATTCTTTAAGAAACAACAGCAACATAGACAGAACTGTAAAATGCACGCCAGCATTGCTCACGTCGATCAAAGACAGTTTGTTTTATACATAACTTATTTTTAAAAGAAACAAACTCCAGTGAAATGAAAAAAACAAATGTAAATTAGAGGAATAAAGGATAATTTCTAATGTCTATTTTAATGTGACATTAAGGAGTCTCCCATAAAGGAATGGTCAGGCATCGTTTTACTGGCTCCAGGAATCAAAGTGAACCTACGAGTCGGTCCACTCTGTGTCATTTACACAGCCACATGCAGACCCAACATCTCTCAACAGATCCAGTTTAAAAATAAATGATCTTTGCTTGTCCTGTTTCCATCGGAACCGCCTGTATTACTTACCGGAATATAATAGATGCCCATCTTGGGGGTCTCACCGGCAGTCAGAAGCATTCCTAAAGGTAGACACAACAAAAAGGTAAACACATGGGAAAAGAACAGGCCTCTTTCCTATTTGTCTTCGACTTTGAAATGCCTGAGGCGCTCAGAGCACAGTGTGCGGCAGTGGCCACCTGGATGTCAGGCCACGCGCTTCCGTCCCTCGCTCGTCCAGATGGAGCACCTTAAGTTTCAGAGAGATCACCTGGATCGGCTCAGCGAATAAACAGTTTCCACCATAAAGTGCTCAGGTCTACAGACAGTTTGCCATCATTTTTAAGGGGGAAAATATTAAGCTTCAGACACATAGACAAAATGTAGTTTCGATGCACTATTTATATGTATAATAATGAAGAGGATGATGACGATGAAATTAAGAAGAAAGGCTTTTTTTCTGCCAATGATCAAAGAACCGAGGTAAAGCAGTTCCTAATGTCTGAATCACAGCTTCACACCTGAATGGAAAACAAACGACTTCCGGGAAATGCTATGCGGAGCTACACCAGCCAAGACCTACATGGAATCTAACATGTTACTTCATGTTACTGTGCTGAAATAACTCACTCATAGACTCAACCAACAGAGTGGTTAATAATTTAGTCTTCTCGGGTCAGCATTTTAAGAAATCAAAAATTGAAGTGAGGGACAACTTTCTGGCATTCAATGAAGATTTCCTAGTAACCCCAGTAGCAACTGTAACCCGTGAATCGCTTACTCTTTGGTATAGAAGCAAAGTATTCGGGGGTCTCAGTTTGGTTCTGTTCTCTGCCACATTTGCAACCTCCTCCTCCCCCAGAGTCTCCTGAAGCAGCTCCAATCCTCACAGCCCCCTTCCAGAGTGATGCGGTTAAAATAAAACTGAAATCAGCCACTATGTGGGGGAGTCCTGTATAATTTACTAAGCACTTTCACATGTATTGTCTTGGCGAACATGTAACAACTCTCTGAAATGAGAACTATCATCACCCCTATTTTACAGATCAAAAAAACAAAGCTCAGAGGGACTGAGGTCGCATCATAAGCTAGAGAATTTTAGAGCTAAAGTTCAAACTCAGCAGTTCTTGTTTTTAAAGTTTTACAAATCGACCAAACTATATTCAATTTAAAGATCTATTTGTAAAATACAATAGAGGAATGCACGGGGTGGGGCGGGGGGACACTGGGATTATCAGACCACAATCGTCATGAAATACACCAACTGTCAAGGACAATGATTTGATTGTTTTAAAAAGTATTTTTTATTGCTTTTGTTAATGCAAAAGCTTGTAAAAGGATATTTCTGTTGTTATAGACATGAAATGCTGAGACAGACGAGGTCAACAAATGAGCAGAAAGCAGGCTGTGTCAGCAGAACCACGTCTCACACAGGACTCCAAAGTGGGAGCCAGGCACAGACCACACACATGCACCACGAAAACATCCAAAAGCACATCGTGAAGTCGAGAAAAGCAAGAATCGGAGACATTCCCATAGCCTGCAGCCCCTGTGGTTTTTCACCCGGGTGCCTTTTCTGGCCCTGGACACAAAGGTTCCCTGAGGTCGTGATGGGAGGACACGTGTGCTTCCCAAGTCTCACAAGCAGCACCGCCAACGCTTCTAGACCTGTGAGACACCATTAAAGGCGACGTTCTGACGACTGAAGAGACGTGTTACAACCACAAGGCTCCTGCTGAAGACGCCCCTTCCCTGGCTTTGAGGGCTCATCCCTGGACACCGACCACTCAGCAGTGAACATCCCCGAGGAAAGAGCCACGTCTGCCCAACACACCACACAAGGGCTCCGCTCTGATTACGTGACAGAATTCAGACGGGACGCAATGGGCTGCTTTTGACAACGGGGCAGGCTCTCGCCTGGCCATATACGGACAACGATACAAGCTGACTCACGAGCCAGCTGAAGTGGCAAGGTCAGGACTGAACCCAATCGTCAACGAGGAAAACGAGCCACCGCAGAGCCCGAGGAGTCCTGGACGTTCCTGACAGGGAGAGGCAGAACACGCCAACCACTGAGACGACGAGGTGGCTCCGCAGAAGTCCCCACTTCGTCGGCAGAACAGGGGAGTGAAGCACTGTGCCAGGCACCTGATGGCCACAGGTACGGGAGGAGCCTCAGGAAGGCAGACGGTCTGCCAAGGTCGCTACCCGGCTCCTAAGTGGAGCTGATGTTCTACTGACTCCAAAGCCCAAGGACTCTACAACTCCGGTGACTAAGATAAAGCGAAGACTTCCGGCATGATCAGATAACCATTAAAAAGCGCAAATGTAAACTCCATGTAGCAACTTGAAAAATGTTTTTAATACAATGTCAAACCAAAAGGCAAAAAACAATATACATATACTGTGAGGACAATTTAAAACATATGAACACACTCGATTAGTCCCAGAAGTTCTCCAATGAAAAGAGTATGTGAAATTACGTATGGCTTTTCCTTTACATTTTCCTCTGTATTGACGTTTACTATGGTTTCAACAATAAAAATATGAATTTTAAAAAACAAGGAAGGACATCAGCACCTAGACTCAAAAAAACACACCTCCGGCATGAAACCGGGTAGGGCACGCGATGTACTGTGCAGAGGACAGTGCAGGGAGACTTTGACAGAACAGCGCTCCCCCTGCCCCCCGAAACCTGCACTTGTCTACACTTATCCCAGGTGCTAAGGGCCTCCCTGAAGCCCACAGTTCGAAATCAGAATCAGTGCTCCGAGCCCGCACTACTGCGGGTGGCCCCGGGGCCGGTCTGAAGACGGACCAGCTGGCAGGTAAGTGCAGAGATTGAAAGGGAGGATTTAGTAACCGGTATTAGCAATTCGACACCGCAGTGAGATGTGTGGTCCTTTGTCTAGTAGTTCATTTTTATTATATTTCATAAAAGCATCATATTAATCTGCAATGGGTTGGAAATTTAAAAACAAATAAAAACCAAAACCCTGGTCTTTCACCAGATACACTCAAGAAATGCTGCACTAGAACACATGGCTTCAGTCGCCACCCTGAAAGCTGGGCACAGACTACCTGTGAGCCCTGACCGTGGGGGCGTGGAGGGGAGGAGGGGGAGGCAGGGACGCTTCTTCCTATGTGTTCAACTCTGACATAACTATGGAGCATGCGGTTTTACCACATGGGGCATCAAGGATGCATGCATATGACCTGAACAGCTCTGTTCTCTGTGCGGAGAGGGTGACACAGAATAAAAGGCCACTCACTTCCCGCGACACGATGCAGGCAGCCTCCATGCCTCTTCGGCATGTGAGGAAATGGAAGTTGGGTAATCTGCATAATGACGAAGCCTGAATTAGGTCTTTCTGAGTCAGAATCTTCTCAGTGGTTCCGGAACCAGTGACCCTGATTCCACAGAGCTGGGGCGGGGCATGGCCTTACGTGAGCTCAGCGAGCATGTGTGATGCTGATGCCACCCAAGTCCCAGAGCAGCGCGGCCTCTCGAGCGCCCGGACCCATGGACGCTGCCTGATGCAGAGCCAGCTGAATGGGCAACACGAGCGGGAGCTAAGAGGAGCCAGGAGGCGTCTACAGCCAGGCCACCCTGACACGTCCGATCCCATCTGATCTCGGAAGCTAAGCTAAGCAGGGTCGGGCCTGGTTAGTACTTGGATGGGAGACCACCTAGGAAGACCAGGTGCTGTAGGCGGTGGGGCCTGGGGGAGCCAGGAGGGCGGAAGCGCTTCCCGACATTCTGAGCAATCTTAGTGTTAGGAAAGCGCTACAAAACAGTAATCGTGATGCGACTTTAATCACTTCAGAGTGAGTAAGTGAGATGGTAAAGGAGGAGGAACGTTTTAGCTTTTCTAAAACATGATTACGCTCATGAAGATTAAGCACGACACATAAAGAGCAGCATTAAAGGGGGAGGGAGTGGTAAAGCACAGGGAAGACAGGAAGCAGTGGAGTCAACCACGCTCAGATCCGAACCCCAAGAAGCAGTTGGGGTGCTTGTCTTACTGTGCTTGCTAAATAAATTATTTGGCTAGTTTTCCATGTGGTTAATCTCTTGTAAGGCCTCTGGTCCAAAATGGCACTCTTCACATTTTTACCTCTCAGAAAAGTGTACTTCACAATGAAGAGACTTGGCGGTCACCCCAACACAGCGACCACACCCACCCTCCCTGGCACTGGGCCGACCTGAGGGGACGGGCGGAGACGGAGGACCCAGCAGCCCCGTGCATTGCTCTTGTCCGAAACTCTGAACCCACAGCGCACCAAGCCATTAGACCTACCTTCCACTTCAGAGAAAATGTAAGGGCTGGAGGAACAAGGGAAATGACATTTTAGACCACAAAAAACGATCACCCAAATCCAGGATGAGGGACAGTCCATGAGACTACTGACCTGATCTTGGAAAAGTCAGTGTCATGGAGAAGTTAAAATAAAAAAGACGAAGGGACTAATCTGGATCGAAAGAAACTAAAGATGCAGAACTAAATGTAATACAAACTGTACTAAATCTCAGTTTTTAAAAATGGGCTAAAAAAGGCATTTGAGACACAACTAGGGAAATCTGAAATGGACTGGGAATAGGAGAGAATTCGGGAATGACTTCTTCTGGCGAGGTGGGCTGGGCTGAGTCCGACGACCAGAACGGCAGCGTCGGCTCTGACGGGGGCAGAGCCCCACGCAGTGGAGGCGAAAGGGCGCCAGGCCCGTCGCTGCCTCCTGCTGCCCGGCAGCCTCAGCCCCCTAAACCGCTACAGTCCCCCTCGTCCAGAGCAGCGCCCGCCCATGAACGGTCATGTCAGCCACGTGTGTGATTTAAAGTCTTCTAGTAGCCACATTAAAAACAGGTAAAATTAATTTGAACATATTTTATTAACCCAGCTAGTCCAAAATATTTTCATTTCAATATAGAATCAGTATAAAAATATTAATGATCTATGTTACATTGTGAAATCTGGTGTGTATTTTATACTTAGAGCAAGTCTCAATTCAGAGGAATCACACTGCGAGTTCTCGATGGCCACACGTGGCTGGTGCCACCCAACGGGACAGCACAGGTGAAGAACTTCTTTCTCTTGTCCCTCTCTGCCGCCCCTCAAACCCTCCCTCAAACCAGCTACATCCATGCATCTCCTCTGCGCCAACTTCAATCCCACCTGGTCTACTCATCTTCAGACTCAGCCCAGACTCCACGTTAGACCACTAAGTACTGATGAGCATCCTCATCTGCAATTTATTCCTGACCTCATCAGAATCTGACTCACCCCCACTATTACAACGAAATCCTCTCAGCCATCAGAGATGACAGGCTAATCACAAAGATGCAGAGTTTCTCATGTTTCCTGGGAGAGCACTGGTTAGCTAGATGGAGCATGGGCTCCGGAACCAGGAACGGCTGGTTCTCACGAGGCTCTGCCACACGTCGACTAGGGGACCAACCCTGGCCAAATTACCCCACTTTCCTCACCTCCTAAGATGCAGGAAAGAAATACGGATGGACAGAAAGAAGAGGGGGAAAAAAGTGTGCACCACTAGACAGTCACAAAAAGATTACATGGTAAGTGAAAGTCGTCCCATCTGTTGCTCAGGCTGGCAGCACAGGAGCACTTAATAAATCTTAGCTCTTTCCTTCCCGCATCAACGGCGCTGATACTCGGTGCTCGCTGAGCGATGCCCGCGGAATCGCTCCTTCTTAGCTTCTACTCTGCTTCAGACACTCTGGTTGTTTTACTGCCATTCTGTTCCTCAGCTGGCTCTTCCTCCTCCTCATTCTTCCTCTCGGTGGCCTCAGGTCCTGCTCTCTCCTCTTTGCACACGTTCCCCATCTCACTCGCTCCCGCTTCTTCCGGGATAACCTCTATTTATAAGTTAACAACCTGGATCTACAGACCTGCTCATCTCGGGAGCGCACTTTCTACCGTGCACTGGACGCGGTTCCCAGAGCGAGGCCGTGGCTGGGGCAGCCTCACGACCACTGGGGACGCTCGTTACAATACCCATTTCTGGGCCCCCCTCTGCACGCTCCGAGTCAGCACTCCTGAAATGGGGCCAAGGAATCTGTACCTTTAAAAAGTTCCCCAGGTGATACTGACGAGCGGCCAGGTTTGAGACTCTCTGCTGGACACAGCCACTGTCTCATTCTCTCCTAATAGAACATTCTTTCTCTCCCAAATCTGCTCTCTCTCTCGTGACCCCAATCTCAGCTCACAATATTACTTCCTACTTGTTTTAGTGTAAAACAGACTTACCTCTAACGCGACGGACAGACTGCCTTCTAAAAGCAGTCTGAACAGGTCCAGACTACACAGAGCCTGACCGGAAGGCAGGTCGTTCCCGGTCCTCCACCACCTGTCCACCTCCCACTTCCCACCTCGTTCCTCCCAGGCCACCATGGCTCCCCACAGGCCCCAGACAAGCCCCACGCAGCATATTCTACCTTTGCTCTTACACTGCTCCTCGCCTGGATCACCTCATCTACCAATCAAATGTCACTCGTCACTGCATACTCAGTACACACAGAAATCTTCTCCACGAGCTCCTCTGGCTACTGTGGCTGCAAGCTCTCTACCACGCTGTCAATGTGCCGTCTGTATACACACAGCGGAACTTGCCTTGCTGGGCCTGTATCCCTCCGCCCAAATTATCTGTGCATGTCAGTCCTTAGAGATCAGCACTGCTTGAGAGCGGGAATTGTTCTCATTTTCTCTCCTACTCCAAAATTTTCCACAGATTTGCCTTACAGGTAAAATCTTAAAATCTACCATGTAATCTGCTGAACCATATAACACAGAATACACCAACAGCCATGGCTTCACGAGCCTGTGGACCATCGGGCAACCCTGGCCTTCTCCGAAGCCCTGGCCTCGAGTTCCACACACCGTTACTAAACACACAGAAGAGCTAACGAGCACATGAACACGGCATCTCACCTGACGCCTGACTATATGCTGTTACTTGTTTCTACAAAGAGCTCGGCTGGCTGAGGACTGTCACCGAGGGGGCCACTTTCTGAATCATCCATGCACTTCCTGCTCTTGATTCTCCAAGTAAATACAATATCCTGTCCAAGCCAAACCCTGTCCTAAGAAATAAAATGAGTTTAAAACCCAGTAAAGCATCGTCTCACTGCATGACCGTGGCTACGAACTGCATACCTGAGTTGGGATAGAGGCAGACGTCATTAATGTCATGTTCTGGCTCCAAGGAAGTAAAGATTTTCCCCTAAAAGAGTAAACAAAAAGGAATTATTAAAATAAAGGAAGACAGCTTTTGGCAATGCCACATAAAGAAAATATACTGGAGACATAACCACATACTGGTATGGTATGTAAAGAAATAAAATCGCTGAATTGACATCAGAGATTTTAAGTTTAAAAAATCTTAGAGAACTCATTTTATCAATTTATCAAATACTCTCACTTTAGAGACAAAGAAACTGAGGCCAAGAGAGGAGAGCTGACTTAACCAAGAAAATAAACACAAAGTTTTAAAGATAATATCTACACGGCAGGACAGGGTAAAATTTAAAATAAAGTTGTACGTCAACTTAAAAAATATTTCTCTAATCTGAAAAACATACCCCAGTTAAACTTGCACTCAAAGCAAGTAAAAGAGAGATGGCTGACGTGGTAAAATGATGACGATCCCTGCCATACTTCTATCTCAAGGTTTTGAGGGGGATCAAATAAGAAAATGGGTATAAAGTAACTTACAAAGCGAAATCTCATTCATACATCAAGTGTTAGCGATGTCGTTAACCCTAAAACATGTTTATTTTACGTGTGAGGGGAAGTGTACTCCTTTTTAGAAAACCGAGAAGAAAAGCGAGAGAGAAGATGGAAATGGAAAACGGTGACGAGAAAGATAAACAAGGGAAGAAGTGAGGCGAAACCAAGAAACGTGGGTGTGGGTCCCGAAGGCGGACGCAGTCGCGACGCGGCGGACGCAGTCGCGACGCTGCCGACGTCAAACTACGCAGCAGCTGCAGGAGGACTGCTTCGAGAACTGGCGACGAAACGCCTACCAGCTCCCGCATGCAGGAGCTAGGGGCTCACGGTCAGGGACGCCCGTGGCGGTGGCGGGCGGAGGGGGGAGGTAACAGTTAAAGTACAGGAAGGATGGTTATATGTTCGGTGGAAAACGGCAGCCCAGTTCTAATTCAAGACAGTGACATTCACACAGCTACCTCCCTTTCTTCTCAAATTCCCACTGAAAGCGGAAGGAAAGAGGGAAGAAAAAAGGAAGGGGACAAAGGGAACTACAATTGCATGGAATGAAAAGGAAAAGGTGCCACGGTGAGCGGAAAGCCACATTATGGAAAATCGTGCAGCAGTTAAACGGCCTGGGAGGTCACAACCAAACCAACGACCGCCGAGACCCTGAGGTAGGATGCGAGTCAGGTCAAGGACAACTTCTACTTTACCTGTATTTTGTGAATTTTTAAAAATGAAATGCATTTGTAGTATTAAAAATAAATACTGCTTTAAAGCAAATTAGTTTGGGTTCTCAGAAAAGAAGCAGAGAAAATTCCAGCCTAAGACACCATGAATCGTCCTGAGAAAACCCTCCCGAGTCAAGGCCAACACACGCAAGCGGCGTGGTCAGTTCCCTGGTGACCGGCCATCAGGGCAATTCTTCCAAAATGGAGACAAGCCGGAAGCCCCTTCTCCTCGTCCCTGGCAGAAACGGTCGCAGGAGCCACGCAGAGCTGGGGCCGGAGGTGCAGGACACACCTGACGACCGCGCTCCACAACCGATCCGGAGGGAACGAGAGTCAGCCGAGTGAGCTCAATACTTTGGGAGTGAACGAAATGAAAATTAAAAACAAAAGCGATGGTCAGAGCAGCCAGGGACTGACAAGCGGCTGAACCGTGACGGGGCTGCTGGCAGAGCCTCTGGCCTGAGCACAGGCAGCTCTCCGGAGTGAGACCGTCACCTGCCCTCTCGCCACCAACGCCGAGGCCACTGGACTCAGAGCCCTGTTCATCTCAAAATGAAGAGAAAAAAAAGCGACACTTTTTGTCTGAAGGTGCTAACTTCGCAATTAATTAAACGCTAAGAGCTCTTTAAAGCAATTGCTAAACTGAATGATTTTCTTCCCATTTAGTTGCTAAATGTTTTACTTCTCCAAAATACTTAGGTTTTAAAGCGAAAAGCAGAAGACAGATTAAACCAGCTATACAGAATTTTGTTACTTTCTAAATCATACCTGGAGCTGAGAGAACATCAAATATTCTTAAGAAAATAGTTTTTAATAAAAACACTATAAAAAATTATTGTCAAGGTGTCATTTCTAAAATCGAAGGTGGGGAAACGGTGTGAAATGGAGGTGTGTGGTGACGCTGACGTGGAGAGATGACTGGTGGTCGCTCCGAACTTTTCGAAGGCAGCGGGAGCGCCTCGAGATCTCGGGGGTTTCTTATGGATCAGGTTTTTCAAATAATGATTTACTCTCGACCTAACTGTCCAGGTAAAGACACATGCCGGTTCCAGCAAAGCAGGAACACTTCTAAACACGAAGTAAGCAATCTTGACGACTCTATGTAAACATGGATATTATCTATCCCGAAGAAACTGACTTCCAACTAAGCTCCCCAGTGAAGACTTAATCTCTTTCTCAAGAACTCATATTATTCAAAAAAGGCAAGAGAAAGGGAACGTTAGGAAAATATGCAAACAAACAATTTCAACAAAAGAAAATACGTACTGAGTTCTTATTCCACATTTTGATAATTCGTGAGTCCGCAGACAAAATCAAATCTAATGAATCCTGGAAATGAACTGACTTAATGGGCAGCCCATATTGGTGATCCTTTACTAGCAATGGTTTATCAGATCGAAGATCATATAATAAAACCTAAAAGAAAAAAACAAATTATTTCTGTGTAAATAAACAAAATATTTTACATTAAACAGCAACTTTTAGAACTTAGAGAAGTGGCTGCCACTTGTTTCATTACCTTTTTATGAACACAATGAACATCCTTACCCAGGTACGAAGATTCTAAAGTCAGCCAACAAAACTGCTCTAGAAATACCTGTAAATTACCTTAGGGGGCATGGTTTTATGAATTCACCCCTGAGAATAATGTTTAAGCACTTCGGATAAAAACTACTGAGCCAATCTAAAAAAGGAACAGAAAGTCTGTAACAACGTGTGTCATTTGTTTACTCAACAAATATATATACTGAGGGCCTGCCATGTACCAGGTGCTGTCACAGCAAGAGACAGAAACAAGAATGAAAGGCACAGAGACGATGGTTCTGGCAGATTCGAGGCAGACGGTAGCAGCAAAGCTAGGACTGCGGGCGGGTGGGGGTGGGAGGGTGGGTTAGCCCTGTTATTAGAGGCAAGGAACCTGGGGAAGCCAGAGCGTTGTTCCAGGTGACAGATCCTCCCTAGACCATGGTGACAGAGGCGGTGACTCTACCAGGAGCAGGGTCTCAGACCTGTTCCAGGGGAGAGCAAATTTACAAGCGTGTAGGCTCTGCCTTGAAGGAAAGAGAAAAGATGGACTTCGGCCTCTGAGGCTATTCCATTCACTCTCCTCAGGCCAGCATTTGTGGGGGCTGCGGCCCTGGCTGCGACCGCCCGAGATTTGGGTAATGGTGCTAAGGGAAACAGGTGCCCGGGGCAGACAGGTTTTAAGAATAATCATTAAACATATTTCTTGTCTATGGGAATTCTCAAAGCCTTCAATACATATTCAGATGCACTGTGACTTTCCCACAGCAAGAATCTGGCAGAATTCCAAGCTTCTGTGACCACAGAATTCTCTTCCACACACTCCAGAAAATGATGCTCTACACCAGTCGAGAGGACGCAGGACTTGTGCCCACAGCAGCTCTCCTCGGGAGCGTCCTGGACCAGCCACCCAGGCCAGATCAGGGTTCTTCCAGGTGCTGAGAGCGCACAGCCCTCCGAAGTACTCGCCCCACTCTGGCCCAAACGACGATGCCTCAGTGTCTGCTCCCACGGTAAATACGTGGGTGAGTTTCCCACGACACACACACACTGAAATGCTAACTTAAGTGTGAAGCTTCTGACCTAAACATATTTAATATACATTACCTGCCCTGTGGATGTTCCAACTGCCATGGTCAAGGCACCGTTAAATTTCAACGCAGAGATTGTTGGTAAGCTGTTTATCCTGTAAGGCAAGATACTCGTCTTCCGTATACATATGGCCAACCCTTCCAAATAACAAATTCATTAAGCTCCACTTCAATTCTAAAGGAGAAACTCGTATTTCTAGCCTTCTGCTTAAAAGGCAACTGTAGCCACACTTCCTTGATCAAAATAAAAAGTTTTATATATAATCTACCTTTAAAAATCTGTAAATAAACTTCTTCAAAAACTGCAAGAAATAATCTCAAAGTAGCTACAAACACCAAAAAAAAAGCTTTTGAAAATATAAAACCAATGAAAAAGAATCAGTATGACAATATCTTTTAATTAAGGCAGGATAAGTTATTTATAGAAACATTCCCTTTTCTGCTTAAAAGGAAACAATATTTTACATTCAGGCATGGGCAGACCCATTCCCCTTTTTAAACTCAGCTATGTCAAGGTAAAGTAAAAGACACGGGTCGAAATGGGGACCCCGGAATCTCCAAAAGTAACAAAGAATGATGAATGGTTATGGCCATGCATCTGGAATCTGCTTCTCATTTGGCAACCAAGACTCTCAGCACAGAAAGCAGCGATCTGTGGTGGAAAGGGTGCTAGACAGCAAGTCGGCAGCCGACGGATGGTCCTGATTTCAAAACTTACTATGTGTCCTCCGACCAGGTCCTAGAGCCCGGGCCATCGACTGCTAGCATCTTTGTGTCTCTTACACTACCTCAGGCCTCAGCCTGCAACTACGATGAAGCATCAGTGTAAAACCCCAAGGCCCTCATGCACATCACCTGCAGTCATTTACTCTTCAAAATGAACTCCCTAATCGATTTTCAGTGCAGTGATATGTTATTTTTCTTCGCTTATTCAAACTCTTTTGTTTCTTAATAAAATTTTTTTCATTTTCTTCATAGGTACTTAAGTTAATTCTCAGTATTTTACAATTTTTGTTATAAATAAGAACTGTTTCCATTGTATCTTTCCAATTGGATATTGCTGATAAATATCAAAGCCACTGATTTTGTACATTTACCTTGTAACGAACTTACTTAACTCTCATATTAGTTCCTATAGTTTTCCAATTGATTCTATTGGGTTTCTCGGGCAGATAATCATGTCATCCGCAAAAATGAGAGCCTGTCCTCCTCTTTCCAATATTTAGTTATTTCTTTCTCTTACTGTATTTGGCTCTGCCTTCCAGAACTCCACTCTGTCAAATAACAGGTGACACCTTATAATGTTTGTGTGGGAAAAAATTAAGCTAAACATAAAAAAATAAAATCACCTGAAACTAAATCAGCAAGAGAAACTACTTTTAACATTTTGGTACACATCCAGATTTCTTTCTCTATGACTATATGTACATCTTATTTTTTTTTAATGAAAATATGATAAAACTCTATTGCATGACTTGCTTTTCCACTTAACAGTATATCCAGAATAACTTTCCTTAGAAATAAGTATGCTTTTGCAACACAACTCTTAATGGCTATGTATGCCATTGGTCGGTATTTCCTCATCTGTAAAATAAATACAATAACAGTACGTACATCAAAGGCTGTTGTTCTGAACATTAAATAAGCTAATTTATGTAAAAAACTCAGAACACTACCTCGCAAATAGAAAATACTATCTGTTAGCTATTATTTCTACCAAACTGTATTTAATCAATATCCTCAGGCTCTTTCTGATTACAGCAAGTAACCCCAGGCCGGGGGTCTGACCAGGAGCGTGGGAGTTTGCATGCACATTAATACACACATAGAAAAACGCCTGAGAACATATGTACCAAAGCGGGCAATAGTAACCACTCTAGTGAGCGGGAAGGGCAGGAGGCTTATACCTCTTACCAATTCAGGCTTCCAGAGGTTTTCATCCCCCAAATGTGCACTACTTTTCTAACTGTTTTAAATGTAAGAAGTGGCAAACAGGAATAAGAAAATACCGAGACACTTGCATCCCTCCACCTGAGAATTCAAGCATCTCTTTTTGCTCGTTAACTGCAGTGGTGGACGCTTGGTTCCATCACTAGAGCCTACAAAACTGGAAATATAAATTCCTACAGTGTATGTGTTTTAATAAAATTCCACAGCAACTAAATAAGCACAGTATTCTTTGTAGTACTTTAGAAAGGAATCCCATCTAGCTTACGTACCTAGTGAGCTTCTACAGGAAAGGATTTTTACACAAAACAATCACAGAAACTACAACCTCAGATGTAAGTCTAAAGAATTTTATCTTGAAGCAACTGATTTTAATTTAAAATGGAAACATCTGTTTATATCAGAAGCTGATGAATATTTAAAGTGCAAATTAACTTCTACTTACTCTGAATCTGCTGTGACACTGCTTAATGCACAGTCTAAAAGGCCAACTCTACTTCGAGTTCGTGGGTCCCAGCACTCCACTCGACCCTAAATGAACAAAAAACAGTAATTTTAAATAATGGCTGTTACTAGAAAATTTTTAGACAAACACCAAAAAAAAAAAAAAAGCCTGATTAACACTGGATGAGATCTTCTAGGGAATAAGAATTTAACATTTTACAGTATACTCTTTTAAATTAAGTGTTTCCACTATGAGATGAGTTTCTTTTATAATAAAAAAAAAAAAAAAAAAGAAGAAAAAACGGTTTAGGAAAAAAGTCCAAAATGTGAAGGGTGACTCTTGACTGGACCCTGGTTTGGTTGGTGGGGTGGAGGGGAAACGAGTTGTGACAGACATTTTGGTATAACCAGAAAAATCTAAATAGTTAAATATTACTGTATCGGTGTTAAATATTTAATATATGAAACTGTTTCAATGTTAAATTTCTTAAAGATAACAGTATGATTTAATAGGGGAAGTCCGTGTTTCTAAGAAAAACAGAAGTATTTAAGGCTAAAGTGTCATGTCTGCAACTTAGTTTCAAATGGTTCAAAAAACATGCTATATACACACATTTTTTAAAAAAAAGAAAGCAAATATACAAAATGTATATAAGTGATCAGTGAACTAAGTTTTAAACTTTTCAGAAGGTGTAAATTTTTAAAAAATAAAAATCTGAAGGAAAATAAAACAAAAAAATGAAAAAAAACCCTGCAAACAATGGAGCAATGGCATAATCCATTTAACAGAACACTACACAGTCATTCAAAAGAATGACGTAGATACACATGTACTAGGCATATGTCCACAATCCGTTACATAAAAAAGCAGTTTATTAAAAAATGGGATGATCTCATTGTCTTTTAAAAAAATGTCTGTGCAAAGAAAACCTCTGCGAGAACACAGAACAAATTGCTAGCAGTGTTTACCTAAGGAAAAGGTTTGGAGTGGGGCGGAAGAGAACTACACTTCTCACTTTTTACCTTCTGTATTGTTTGATTTTGCAATGATAAAAAACCATAAACACACAAAGATTTTAAAAAACTTTACTATATTAACCAACTCAAAAGCAAGACCTCAAATATACTTGGAAGGCTAGATCTCACTAATCACTTCCTATTATTACAAATGTGTCTGTCACAAAGATAAATAAAAGAGATTTCTCATAGATCATATAGATGGTCAAACATTCCATGTCTTCTCAAAATGAGTTAATAGATCTTACGGACATAAAAAAGAAAAGTCACATTTAAAAATTTAAAAATGGGCATGCAGATAAATTCCAGAATAAATACAAAATGGTTTCACTAACCATATTGATTTTCTGTGACCAAAAAGGAATATCGCTATTGCTAAAGCCTACCCTCTAACATACTTCAAAACACACAAAAAGCGAGTCCTAAGTCTCTGATTTTAACATTATGCTAACTGCCACAGAAGAAATCAAAATCCGATGTATCATCCAAATTGATATAAAACTGAATTTTTAAAGTCTGGCCTGCCTATGGATATCAAATTTCAGACCTCCCAACAACCCAGGCATTTCAGCAGGGCCCGCCTTGAGGCTGGGCAGGGGTCTGAACCCCTCAGTCCTCAGGGCTGGCCTTGGAATAGCTGCTAGAACAGCCTGCTCTAAGACACAGCTGCCCTTCCAGAGCGCATCTCTGGGCACCCAGCCTAGGTTGCTCCGTAAAGACTCTATTTAAAAACCACTTTTTAAAGAAAACTATTTTAAAATTTCACCTTGATAATCTCAAAAAACATAATTAACAAGAGAATGCTTCACTGGCCTGATTTAGGCATAACAGTATTATAACACAGCAACATAGTTTTATATATTTCCATTAAATCAACATCACGTGTCCCATTTCAAATCTTAATCTCTTAACATAAAGATATTTTGAGTAAAAAGACCTAAATTTCATCCACGTGGGATTGGTTTAATAAACTAAAGGGCCTTCGAACAATGAAATCCTGTCCACCTGTTTGAAAACATTAGTTCAACATTATACAAGTAATCATAAGTACTAGTGTATACAGATGCACATTTATATGCCATATTATGTTAAAAAAAGCAAGTGGAGAACCATGGTATAATTTCATTTTTGTAAAAATCTTTAAATATATTTTACTAACATATATGCATATCCGCACACACACAGAAAAAACCCCGAAAGGATAAACCTGCAAACCATTACAGAGTTACCTCTGGGGTGCAGGATTTGGTGACTGAAAGGTACAGAGGACACATTTTTAATAATACGTTTCTGACATACTTGTCTTTTTTTTTTTTCTATGAGTAGTTAACAACACTGTAATTTAAAGTGCAAATCTAGAAAAATAGTTAACAAATCTGAAGGACACTGATTCAAGGTATAGTCGTTTAAAAGGAAAACGTTGTGTATTTATTGAATGCTACTATCCAGGATGTTCAGATCATAAGCCTACGCGCCTTTACAGCTTACAGTGTTTCCACACAGGTTGTTTCACGTGACTCTCACCAGCACCTCTATGAAGTTGGCGAGGTAAGTGTGTCTCCATTTCACTGACGAGGAAACAGCCACAGGGAAAGTAATTCAGTAACGAGCAGCAGAGAGCTGAGACTCCGACATGCTGCCTCCTGTTAAGAACATGGATGGCTGTCACGCTGCTCCCCAGGAGCTAGGATCCAGCAATGACTTGCATCAGGCTTCCCATGATTAATGTCGATGCGTGCCACATCAGACACTTTATGGGGCGCGGCTGCAGACACGGAAGAGCTGAGTCCTGTGTGCACCACTACCGACATGCCGCCAAAAAAACCAAGTTTCCTGTTGCTATGTGAGCACTCTGCTCCAATGAACCAAGCAACTGTCTTTAAATAAAACTCCATTCATTATCAACTATAAGACAACTATTTAAAAAGATAAAGTCAACGTATGCTTACCTCTATTGTTCCTGTGGCAAACAAGCCATGCACTGAATTTATGTCACACACATTATTCTCCCTAAACCAGTAAAGCAATGAGGAAGAAAGTATTAGCATCGACTTGAGGGGGAGGGATAATCTAAACTTTCTAAATAAGCAGTCAACCCAGTTCTGCAGAGAAAGAAGACATGCAGATTCTCGCTTAACTGTATATGAAAACCCCCAAGGCACAAAAGGGTTAACTGCTTGGTATATAGCCACCAGAGTTTCTGTTCCCCAGGGTGACACTCTGTCTGCCAGTGGATGCGACAAGGAAGGACTTCCTTCCGAATTTCTATTCCAGGTTCATTCTACTTCCTCAATATATCTTCTCCCAAGGCAAAAAGAACACAAGCTATAACACTGCCAACGCTAAGGCTTAACCAGGTGAGGCCTCACTTTCTTTTACTGTGATGTTCAGCACAGTGACCGGTTTACAAGACACTCAATTACAGCTGTTATTATAAACAGGAAATGATGTGGCTAAAAAGCAAATTTTTATTATTCAAAAATGCATCATGAAGTTAACATTTTTAAAAGAAAATAAGAGCACTTCATGCCAATGTGAAAACAAAGACCAAGAATTCACCTAGTTTTTATCACTACTTATTCTTTCAACCTTTAAAACCTTTTCAAAGAAATAAGAAAAATGCAACAAGTTCTTTATGTACATGGATGAGAAGTGTTTCACCTTCCACCCCTTACTAGCTGTGTGACCTTGGACAAACTACTTACCCTCTCTGAGTCTCAGCTGCCCTATCTGTAAAATGGAGATAATAATAGTACCTACTGTAAAAACTTGTTATAAGTTTAAAATGAGTCAATATATACATAAAATAATAATGCCTGGCATAGTAAGCGCTTTCACTATTACTGCTGTAATGTTATCACTCAACATTATTGTCATTATGACGTTCATTCCCAAAGGATTTTTCTTTAAATAAAAGTGTAGACTATAATGTATGATAAAAGGAAAACTTGAAAAAAAAATTTCTGCTAGCAAAAACATAAAAATTAAAAACTTTTAAATGGTCCTCCCAGTTAATTCAAAATTTCTCCACGGGAAAAAAAATATCACAAAACGAAATCATGAATGAAAATCTAAAGAACACTACAAAAATTAATGAAAAAGTGAACTTTAAAAATTAAAAATTTTAAGAAATCACCAGGTCTTTTAGAGAATTTTTTAAGAAAAAACCTGAACAATGCTCTTTTTATTAAGTAGCCCTGGGCATCGCTTAAATGCAATGCAGATGACTTGATGACAACTTGAGCATCTGGCTCCATCTCCTGGCCAAAATAAACACAGCAGCAATCTTTAAAAGATACTCACGCAGCATCAGTTTGTAGAGGATTTAGGTAGCGTCCTTGTTCCAAGTTTAATCTATAAACTTCAGAGCTGCAAAGTAATGCATAAAGTTAAAAATCTAGTTCAATTAAAAATAATTTTTAGAAATATATATACATATATCACTCATAAGGCATCACTTCCCTTTGTAAAACTAATATAAAAATGTACTCTGAACCTAAAAAATAATCACCTTATTTGTGACTTTGTTCATGTATAAAAGTTAAACCACTCATGTGCCAAGGAATTGGTATTGTCATTAGGTAGACTATTATATATAAATAACATGGATAGATCAAAAATGTATCTATATGTGTGTATGAGAAAAGACTAGAAGGAAATAAAATCAAATGCTAATAAGGGCTTCCTTTGGGTGGCATAATTATGTTTTTTTCCTTTAATCTTTTTTATATTTTCCCAATTTTCTAAAATTGATATGTATTATTTTTACAATCATATAAGAAGGTAGCATTTAAGAATAAAAAGTTTTTAAATGCCAAGTAATGAGGCTAAGAAACTGACTTTGCCACCGGTGTGACCTATTAGGCTACCCCATGGCTCTCTCTAGATTTAGAGCAATGTGCTAATATGAGTCAAGGACGCAAGTCCTAAAAGAACCAGTCGCTATGGAACCACATCCTTTGAGCAAGAGAAAGGCAGGGATCGTATGTCTTATTCTCTTAGTTGTTAAGAACAGAAGTTGTGTAGGGAGGTAGAATGAAAAAACAAAGGGCGATTAGACCCAATACCTTGCGCCAACAAAGTACAAGTCACAGGATGGATAATGGTAAGAGAAATCTCTCCCGAACTTCGGTATTCTGGTTTTGTAGTAAAACCCTGACTGTGAATGGAATTCAATGTATCTGTCATTATGTAAGAAGACAATCTGAAAATTAAACGAGAAAATTAGTTTGCCGGGTTTCTAGGTAAAGTGTTTATTAGGTCATCACTGAAACTGGCAAAATAAGAAAACCTCTGATCTTCTTTCTCTCTGTAAACACACACATGTAAATACACACTTTTCCATCACGATTAACAATTGTGATTAAGACTCGAACCTCTCCAGTGGTTACTTACCGCCTTCCTGCATCCTGGATAGTTTTTCGGCAAACCTTACTTCTAACTAAAAGACTTAAAATCAATGCCCTTCATTTATCTGGCACCAACACTTAACAACCTAGAGTTCTGTTCAGTAACCAATGAGTAATTGCCTATTTTACTTAAAAATACATTTTAATCATCTCACACAGGGATTGAAAAACTTGTGTAAACTGAACTTTAATGCATTACGAAGGTATCTTTAAACTCTGCAGATGGTATTTAAAAGCAAATTTATCGACATCTAGATCAAATACATTATAAAATTACATGTCGCAAAACACATGACAAATGGCTACCACAGGCAAAAGGATAAAATGTTCTCCATGGTTTCCAGAACTAAAGACAATATATAAAGCCAGCAGCTTAGAAAATTTTCCTTCAAGATGACATCTGACATCACTCTACAGATAAAGTTTTATATGTGATATGGAAAATTAATTTTGATATTAGACTGACCAATGGCTCTCAGTTGTATGTATTGTATCATATATGTGACAAACTAAAAATATGCTAATAGAAAATGACACATTTTATTTTACTAACATATATCCACTTTTAATTTAATGATAGGAACACCATAAAGTTATCATAAAAATAAATTCCATTCATTCATATCTTGAAGCTAGCTAGTACAAACTAATCAAACATACCTTTGAATAGTCATCAGACAAAGTTTCAAAAGTGACAACTGAAAAATAAGAAATAGTAGGAAAAAATACAATTATCAATCCACGTTTTTAATAAAAATGCAAACTCGATGCAAAGATACTAATTCGACACAAAATTATATAAAAATGCTGGGTTTTTCCTCTGTGATTTTTTTTTTTTTTGCCCCTATATAAAACAAGAACAAAGTTGCCATATTATGTTGCCCCCCAAAACACCAAATGGAAAATGAAAACCTTTATAATTTCTTAATACTGATCAGCTAGATTTCTGCAGAACTGAAACGAATTAAAAATAGATAAATTCACAAAACATAACAATGTCTAAATTTTGCCATGGTTTTTCTGAGACGTTCAAAATAAAAGACATTAAGGAACATTCAAAAATTGCTTTAAAAAGGTAATAGTAATTTTTTACTCATTCATAATATATTTTCTAAACAAAAATAGTGAAAATAGTTGTTATTAGCAGCACATCAAGTTTTTTTTTAAGGGTGAAACAACAGGCTACATATCCTATTGCTTTTTCCTCTCGATCTCAAACATGAAGTCACCTGATAAAAATATCTGAAGGTTCCCATTTCAACCTGCCCTCCATGGTAGGCAGAATTCTGAGAATGATCCCCACTGACCTTCCCTCTTGTATAGTTCCCTCCTCTGGAGAGTGTGGGTGGGGAATCTGTGACTGTGACGAGACACTGCTCCCATAATTATGTCACATTATATGGCAAAGGGGAGATTTATAATCACATGCGTTTTCTCTGGCTGGCAGAAGGAGAAGTCGGAAGGAGAACAAGGATCCAAAGACCTGTTGCTGGTTTGAGGGTGAAGGGGACCTGGTGATAGGGAATATAACAGCCTCTAGAAGCTGAGAGTGGCCCCAGGGTGACAGCCACCGGAAGTGGGACCGGGGTCCTACAACAGCAACAAACTGCATCCTGCAGACAACCTGAACGTCTGCAAGCAGATTCTCGCCCAGAGCCTCTCGTGAGTTCCACCTGGCTGACACCTTGATTTCAGCCCTGAGCAAGTACACAGAGCCTGGACGGACTTCACCTATGGAGCTGTGAGCTAATAAATGGATGTGTATGGTAATTTGTTACACAGCAAAGAAAAATAATACATAACCCATTACCGTTTTAACAAACAGAAAAGCAGCCAAATATAAAAAGCTATTTTCTTGAATTCAAATTTAACTCCTTACTTACCTTCTGAATCTAAACACCTTTCAAACTTCAAGGATAATTGATAGGTGTCATAGCATCGAACCCGAGGTTTATATGTTCCTACAAAAAAATTAATGTGTTGTAAAACCTAAAGGACATTACTTTTCATTGTCAATATCCTGCAGGTACATTGAGTATACTTTTTGTTCGAGGTAAGTAGGACTCACTAGAACCTAACAAAGGAGAAGAATCTAGAAGCAGCCCTCCCCAACATCTCAAGGAGAAAATGAACAAGGGATATAAACAAGCAATCTATACAAAATGAAATATAAGTAACTAATTTACCTCGCATTCTAACGAAGTACATTAAAACAAAATCGTTTTTGTTCATCAGAATGGTACAGATGAAAAGACGGTTAATGCGGTGTCAGTGAGGGTGTTAAAAAAAGTATGTTCGTACACTGTTGGCGACCAGTATAAACTGTTACAACGTCTTTGGAGAACAATCTGACAATATCTGTAAACTATGTGATGTTCATACATCTTGAATCTGGATTTCAACTTATGCAAATTTCTCCTAAAGAAACACATGCACAAGTGTACCAAAGACATGAAGAATGTTTGCTACTGTATTGTTTACAAACAGCCAAAAACTGAAAGCAAATAAAACGTCCACTGATAGGAAATGGTTAAATAAACAATGGTAAATCATCGTATAGCTCATAAAGAGGATGACAGACCGACCTGCAACTAACTACTGGCATGGAAAGCTGCGGAGAGCATTCCGCAGCGCACGTCGGTCCAGAGAGCACGGGTGAGCTGCAGGAGGGGGCACAAGGTCCCATTTTTGTGAAACTCAGCAATGATAATGTCAGGATTTTGTACAGAAAAAAGTTGGAGAAACAAGCACAGTGCTTATTTATCTCTATGAAGTGCAATTTTAGGGCTTTTCACATTCTTATGTATTTTTATAATGTTTGCATTTTATATTAGTTTATCATGTTTGCAATCAGGAAAAAAAAAAGACAGATTTTTAAAACCAATAAAGATATTTTAAAAAGAAAGAACTGAAGTAGTCCTATGTTTGCCGGCATGTACCAAAGCCCAAGATCTCATTTTAAAATAGTAGAGTATATAAATTTACACGCGTACACATCCTACGCAGTCATACGCCACTCAACGACGGGGCTCGGTTCCGGGGCTCGGTTCCGAGAAGTCGGAGGAGAGCTCATCGCTGCGTGACCGTGCCGCAGCGCATGCGCACACACCCCGGCCGACAACTGTGACCGCGCTTGCTGCACTTCATGCCACGGACAGCGAGCACAGACACGTGAGTGATGCGGTATGCCATGATGTTACAACGCTGGGACATCGCGAGTGACAGGAATTGTCGGCTCCATTATAATCATACGGGACCACAGTCTGTCACTGACCAAAACACCGTGATGCGGCACAGGACTAAATATAGTGTATACGTTACATGTTAGCATATATGTTACATGTTATATGTTAGTATATATGTTATATGTATACTACATATAATAGCATGTATATTATATAATATGTAATTATATATAAAAATATATTAATATATATAAAACTATATTTTATGTATATTCTAAACATAAAACTGGAAGCTAAGAAAAGTGGATAGTGTTAATACTGAGAACTGTTAACAGAATAAGATGCTGGCATGCAGATGTATAAAAGTTCTGTCAAATAAGAGAGTGGTTGGAGAAGAGATATAGATGGATAATGATAAGCCAGCAAATAAATGTGGGCAATACACGAGATGGAGATATATATGTGTGTGTGTGTGTGTGTGTGTGTGTGTGTGTGTGTGTGTGTGTGTGTAGTGGCAAAATTAAATTACTCAACCATTTTTTTGGTTGTGATTTTGGAATATATATATGTATGTGTGTGTGTATATATATATATGTGTGTGTGTGTATGTATGTGTGTGTGTGTATATATATATATATATTCCAAAATCACAACCAAAACTGGTTGAGTAATGCTATTCTAAATTATGATACACTGAATGTTCCTATATTCATGGCTTTTTAATACTGATGAATACTGCTAATATAAAATGTTAGTGACATATAAAATATTAAGTATATGATACGCAAAATCATACATTAAAAGTGACCTTTCTTGAAACTCTCATTCATTGTTGGTAGGAGTGTAACATGATCTGGCCACTGTGGAAAAATGTCTGGCAGCTTCTCATCAAACTAAACACCACACGCCCCGACCCTATTTCCTAGCGATGTCCTCGAAATAGACTTGTACGTAGCGCTTTATCAATAACAGCCAAAAAGTGAAAATAGGCCAGGTGTCCACCAAAGGGAGAGTGGATAAATTAACTGTGCATTCCGACAAGGAAATACTATTTGGTAATTAAGAAGAAAACACTGACACACCTAATAATGTGCGAGTCTCAAATACGAACCCTAGGGGAAATAAGTCTTACACAGAAAGAATGCATAGCATATGATGGCATTTACATAAAGTTCTAAAACAGGCTAAACTTGTTCTACAGTAAAAAAAGAAAAGTCAGAGCAGTGGCAGCCCATGCATGGGTGGGAGCAGGATCGACCATGAGGGGCATGAAGGAAGTTTCTGGGTACAAAGATTATTCCATATCTTGATAGGGGTTTGGGCTAGCCAGGTGTATGCACTTGTCAAAACGCATCAAATAGTAAAGTTTAAATCTGTGCATTTCACAATATGTAAATTTTCCTTTAAAAAAGCCATAAATAAGTACTGAACTCTAGTTAATGATTTACACGCTGAGGCATTTAGGGGTGGAGTATACTGATATCTATAAGTTGCTCTGAAATACATTCAAAACCAGGATGGACTGATGGATGGGCAGAGAGATGAACAGACAGATATGTGGTAAAGTGAATACAGCACACTATTGGAGAATCTAGGTAGTGGGTACATGGATGGTCGCTGTACAATTTTTTCAATATTTCTGTATGTATGAAATCTTTTTATAATAAAATGTTAGGGTAATTTCAAAAAGTGACCTTCCCCACCACAGCATATCCTGCTATGAAATATATATAAATCATCACCAAAAAGATGCTTACCGGTTGCTAAAATATATTGTCCATCTTTTGACACCTTAATAGTGGTACAAACAGTAGGCATTTCAAAATCCTGAATAAGTTCAATTCTCCTACGGACATCTACAAAGAGAAAAAATAAATAGCTGGTTTAATTATGATGTGCTAATTCCGTATGACAAGAAGACAGAGCATGCAGAGCTGTCACTAGAAACAGGTCACAATTCCCAATCAAGCCTTGGGAAGGCACACCAGCACAGCCCTATCCACTACACACAGGTTTTTTTCTTAGGACATTATTTTTCTAAGCCAAGTATCTTATTTTTACCTTTCCGAAAGGAAAAAGTACCATCATTAATTGAAAAGAAAAAAAAAAGTCCACAATAGTGCATCAAACGTCCAGTTTTAAGACGTGGATAAAGAGGGAACAGAATAAACACTAAACTGCTTCATTACTCAATCATGGCTAAAACACATATCTTACCATTTTTTTATCCTGAATAATAACAAGTTTAAACCTTCAAAATCTTAAGTATATATAAGAAACGGCCACCAGGCTGCCTCTGCAGATCTGCAGTTATGAGGGTCCAGGCTGGAGGAAGACTTCGAGATCTTTCTGGGTCAAAACTCTAACTCAGACTCTCACAAAAACTGGTTTCTTCCCACAAGAAAAGTGTGGAATTCTTGCTGGCTGCCGTCACAACAATGTGCCTATTATGAGAGCTGTTCATGACTCTATGGCACATTATTGCCTTGATTATTAAACACAAACACAAGATTTGGATCAAATGAGCAGAAGGGGCCCACTCAGTCTGGAAGACACATAATAGTTCTGAGATGGGCTGGGAGAAATAGTCGGTGAACTATTTTTTCCTCTAAATAATCTGAATCTGTTTTCTTACGCTCTAGAGTACCGGAGTAGAATGGCAGAATCCGAAGAAGACAGAATCCGTAAACAATACTAAAGCAGCAATTTTTTGTTTTCCTTTGATTTAAACTTTAATTTTCTAACTTCAGTAAGAATAAAGCCTACTCTTCTAAGATGCCTGCCTTGGGTTATTTATCGCTTATGCAGAAACTCCTTCAATATCTTTGGTCTTTGATTTTTAGAGAATAACTTAAATAAAATATATGAGAAGATAAGTCATCTTTCATATATGACAAGTTAAAATGGAGAAAATGTAACGAAAATTTGTCTAAAATAATTGAAATTAAAAACTGATCTTATATCCTTATCTTCTCTGCTGCCATAACTTAAAGAATAAAAAATCTTCTGCAATAATCTTTTATTGTTCATGCTCATATGTCCTGTACATAAAATTACTTCGTTCAGAAAGAAAATGTTCATTGTCTCTGTATCTCAAGACTGACAAACAGATTTAACAAATGAAAAGACTTCAATATGCTGGAGGGCGAAGCACTTGTGAAACTGTTAGGAGACAGTCCTCCTTGGGTCTCAGCACTGCTACACATCTTGCTGGGTATGGCAGGACTGCAGGGTCCTGGCCACTCCTTTACCTGACCATTTATCTATGCCAGGTGAGGTGCCGTGTCTCCTCTGGACAAGGGCAGGCTCGCTTCCGGCCCGCTATTACAGCATGGACTTCCCAGGTGTTCCTCAGCCGTGACACAAACCCGCTGCATGCACAGCATCCATGTGGGTCACGCTGAGCGTGCCCGTGGCACTTAAGCGCAAGGGGAACTGACAGAGAGACGCTGCCGTGGCTCAGACCAGCTGCTGTGCCGCCTGAGCGACGGCGTCCTGGTCTCCGACCCAGGAGTCTTACATCTCCTGCTATTACCCATGAAACAGTAACAGGCCGACTTGTTAGGTTGTAAGTAGGTAAAGCCAAATCCCACACCCACCAGAAACATATCGACCTTAAGATTTCTTAAGAAGAAAACGGACAAAAAGTTTATTTTCCACTGCATTTGTGTGAAACTTCACCTAAATATGATAACAATATATAAATGAAAGCTTTATAACATGGATCATGAATGTAGCCAAAGTGGGAAAAAATAACACTCACCGACATCTTTCTTCTGTAGTGCTCTCTTCTTCCGGTCAGAAAGCCACTAAAGAAAATGAAGAGACTTTATTTTAAAATGTATTTACTTGAATTGTTTTTTTGTTGGCAAAAATAACACATGCTCGCATTAAAAAAAATTTTAAAACCTTATAGGAATGTACAACCTAGAAACTGAAAATATTCTGTAATCCTAACCCCACTGTTAACATATCTTCGAGAACTTTTCAACTTTTGATCTTTTTTCTACCTTCCCTCTCCCCACCATTGGACTCAGTTGTTCAGATCCAAAACCCAAGCATTCTCTCAATTCCTTCCTTTTCTTCACCTTAACTTCTCCTCACCACCATACGATCCATTAGCAAGTCCCATCGGCCCACCTCCAAAACACCTCCCGAATCCCACCGTGTCTTAGCATCTCCTTTGCTTATTCTAGCCCAAGCCGCTGAAGTCTCTCAGCTGGCCTGACTCATCCCCCTCATACCCCGTCCCCTCCCCCAGTCACCCTCCCCAGCTACAGTAATTTGCCACACAGCAGCCCAGTTTAAAATCCAACAATAACTTCCAACAGCACTAAGAAGAAAACCCTAACTTCTTACCTGGGCTTAGGAGGCTGGGCTCTCCAGCCTCACCTGCCCCGCCCCCCTCACTCAGCATACCACAATCACACCTGTGCCTCGTCTGTTTCTCCAGCTTGCAAGCATATTCCCACGGTGAGACGTTTACGCTTTCCATTCAGCACTGAAAACTCTTCCCGTTACCTTCACACGACTGGCTCTTTTCCGTCACCCAAGTTTCTGCCCATATGTCACCTCTTGTCAAGAAGCCTTCCCTGAAGGCTTTATCCAAAACACTGCATCCGCAACAGCTCTCTTCCAGGCACTCATCACTCAAAGCACTTATTATCTGAAGTTTTCTTATTTGCTCACTTATTAACCTTTTTCCAACAGAGAAAGGTATCTGGCATGTTCACCATGTATCCCAAAACTCAGAGCAGAGCTGCCCTGCACACGGTCACTTCTCAACGAATGTGCAGAATGAACAAAATGAGAAAGAGCACATGTGAAGAACAGGTGAAGGACAAGGAGTTACTTAACCTTGAATTCTTGAGAAAGAATCTAATCATTGGCTCCAAATCTTTCAGGGGTAGACACATGGAAAAGAGCTATATTCATATTCATCCTGATCTCCAAGAGCAGGGCTCAGACCAACAGCATCATGCTATAACGTGGCAAGTTTTAAAACCGCCATCTAACAAGTAATCTCAAAATGGAAATGAGCTTCGGAAAAAAGCTTCCTCTCACTATAAGCGCGAACGGAGACTTGACCGCCAGTTATAAGAAATAAAAACCAAACTGCAGAACCTAAGTGCATGACGCTGGATAAGTCAGTCAGCCTTCCCCTCATCGGATCTGTTGCATATTTTAAACACGAGAAGATTAAGAATCACTGATTTCCCCAGCTCCTTCCAACTCTGATGTCCTAAGACTCAACGAAATCAAGTTAAGTTCAGCAAGTTTCAAAAATAGTGCCATCTACACCATAAATTCTGCAGATGCAAAGTCTGCATTTCCCTTTCTCACTACTGTATATCTAGCACTTGGCATATAATAGGTACTCAACGAACAGCTGATGGACCGGCATTAAAACGAGGGAGATATGTCTGGGAACAATCTGTCCAGGTTTTCCTCCTCGGTGTGGCAAGGTCTGTGAACATACATAGAAATCCAAAGGGACGCGTCCTCGGCCTTAGAGAACTTCACAAAAGTTCAAGCAAAGCTCATCGACCCTGATCACCCCTCGGCCCAGCCACTGGCGCGGTGACAACAGTGTCCTCCTCTACCAGCACCCGGACCTCCCCGAGTCGGGGGTAGATCCGGTCCTAGCTAAACAGGCCACGGACAGAGCCGAGGAGAGGGGAGGCTGCCCCGCGAAAACCGCGGAGTGACTCACCTCGGGAAGGGACTTGCCGCAGCTGAGACTGTAAATCTTCACCTCGTTGAGGCTGGAGACCTGCATGGTGGCGCGGCGGGGCCGGTGACCCCCGTTCCGGTGCGGGTGGCTCTCCCCGCGGTGCACGCGAGCATCAGCTCCCACCGCTCCGCGGCGCGCGGCGCCGGCGCAGGCTGATGACGCACTTCCGGGTCCCAGAACGCCCGGGGCCCGGAAGAGAAAGTAGCGGGATAAAGGAGAGGGGGCGACCCGGTCGGTGGAGGATGATCCTCTGGCTTGGTTGCAGGGCTGGTGGCGACCCCGATACGGGGAGGGGCAGGAGTCGCTCTCCCTCTGCTCAGTGTCCCCAGCGGCAGGAAGCCCTTAAGCGTCTCTGCTCAGGATGAAGTGTCGCGGCCCCCGGCGGGCTGGGCTGACCCGAGGCCTTGCGGGCTCGGCAGAGGGGACCCAGCCAGCGAAGGCGGCCGGTGTGCGAATTCAGAAGGGAAGTGATTCTTTTCTCTCCAGTGTTCTGCAACATTACATTACAAATAAATGCTCTTTAAAATTGGTGTGTTAAGAATTATTTTGGTCTGGATTTGTTTGACATTCGTCAACTAAGGAGGGTTATACATGAAAAAGCATACTTAAAAAAAGAAAATAGCAAAAGGAGTGGAGATCAGGGAAGGAGTGGATTCGAATCTGGTTTTTTTGAGACGGGCGTGTGACAGCAACGACAGACACAGACCCTCACGTACGCATCGTTTCACAGACTCTGTTCATCTTCCAGTTTCTTAGTGAACCGCTTTTACTGTTGCCCAGATCTGAGGACTTGAGAATTCTTGGCTTCGACAAAAATGAGGGGAAAGAGTAGGTTAACGGCAATCAAATGGGCCTTTTTGAAATTGGAACATAGTACTCATGGTGTAACAGAAGGGTCGTTTTGAGCACATGCTATATCAGCTCATGGCAGGTTGAGGACCTCTGGGTTAAACAATTTTGTTTCTATTTCACCTGTCCTTAAAGTCCCAGTCCAAATTCTACCTTCTTCCTGAGACGTACTTGGAGGAAACATGCAGGACTGCCATCCTCCTTGGGGAGGCAGTGTGGCACGGTAGAAAGATCATCCTCCTTGGGGAGGCAGTGTGGCACGGTAGAAAGATCATGGGCTTCAGAGGGATAATAGGCCTTTTAAGCAAGTCGTAAAAATGGAATATGCTTGTTTTCCAAAATAATGCAGGCTGACTTTCAAGAAACCTTTAATAATTTTATGCAAAAATACTCCTTTTATTATTTTTGAGAATATTGAAAAACCCATTGCCTGTAAAGCACAATATTATCTGTCACTCGTGTTATGTATTAGAAATAGGATATATGATATATCCTACCCCTAACCTTGATCATTAAGGGCCCTAGACCATTTCACTTTTATTCAACCCTGTTTCCCACTGGCCGTTAGATTTGTTTTCTGTATCATTAGCATTAGTTTCGTTATTCTGGTTTTGAATCTTAGCCTATGCTAACCTGGACTCCCCTTCTTATATCCAGATTCCACCAGCTCCTCAAAACTCGCCTTTTGAGTATTTTTTCTCATTCTATGCTTTCACTGTACTGTGTAAATACCTCTACGGCAATTATATCTTTATTGGTAAATAGCACACTTTCGGTTAATATTTCTTAGTAAAAATGAATCAATTAATTATCACTCCTCATCCTGACCCAAAGTCCTAATTCTTTGGTCCATACATTTTGGCCTTTGGTAATATTGAAAACGGCGTAGCTCTGTGCCAGGTGATTATTTTTTCAAACAAGTCCATTTATAAATCTTGTCTCTCTTACAAGAAATGTCATAGCTTAGAGTCAGAAACCACATGCGAGGGAACACAGTGTATCCTGTGAGATAAAGCAAGCTGTTCTTGGTCCTCGGAGCCAGAATGGCTCCCATCACATAGTCATGGCCTGGGGGCTTGACCTACTGTACTCCAGGGTTGCTTTCCACTGAGGACGGTGCAGTCTCTCCAGTGTTTCTAGGCTCACAAGCATTCAGTCCGTGGGATGTAGTGCTGTGTTAGATGACTAAGCTTGGAACCAAGAGCGCAGGCTCCAGGGGCATACTGCCTAGGTCCACATCCTAGCCACCCTGATCACACCTGGATAGAGCAAGGGAAGTTAATCTTTCTTTGCCTCTGGTTCCTCACTTGCCAAACACCCTTTGAAGGGCTGTAAAGATAAATGTAAAGATAAATGAGCACATGCCATAAATCACTGAGTCCAGGACATCTATTTTTAACATCCTTGAAATTGGGATGGGGCTTGTGTACCATGCATGTTTAATTGACAGTATTTTTCCCCTCTAGTGGTACAGGAGGTAATGGTGCATCTTAGAGTTAATGGACTTTTAGATTCAATAAAATACAGTACACATGAAGGACATAGAAAGGTGCCTGATAGAGTAAGCACTATGTAAGCATCAGATAGTATTATTTTCTCCCAGTAACCAAAACATTAAAAAATTGTTTAACCAAAAACAAAGAACAAAAAACCAAAACCAAACAAACAAAAAACCCAGTTCCGTTGTAGATTCCAAACAACCTGAAGTGTTCCATTATTAGTTGCCATTCCTGGAACCTTCAAGTAACGTTCAAAATTCCTCTCTCAGCTCTTTACTTCCATGGCCAATCCATCTCCAAATCCTTCTGATTCTACCTGTCAGATGCCAGATTCCTTCGCTTTGTTCCCACTGCCATAAGCGCTCAAACCCTCATCCTCTCCTACCTGGCCCATTGCCATCCTTTTCGTTTGGTTTTTCTGCCTCGAATCTATCTCCCCCAGGGAACAAAGTCATCTCTCTAATGGGCAAATCTGATCAGGTCACACTCCAACTCAAAACTGTAGTTCTCTCAAAACCTAAAAGAACACATCTGAACACATTTGTTGGCTCCTTCTGACTTTCCCAGTCACAGCAGCTGAGGCCGCCCCCCGCTTCTCTCCCATCCTCTGCCCCTCATTCCCTAGACTCTCGAAGCTTAAAAAATCCCAGCCCCTCTCTCTCCATGGTGGCGCCTCTGCACCTGCTCTTCTTTTAACCCCCGCCCTCTGCGTACCTTGGTAATTCCCGTTCATTCTTCTTCATCTCTAGGATGAAGTTCTCGTCATACATTGCATATAATCTCTGCAGTGTACCTTAAACTGGGGCTTCCAGTTGTATTCATAAAAAAAACCTTTAGGGTTTTTCCTATTTCAATGACGATCTTTTTAACAATTGACATAAGCGTATCTGGTTATCCAGTTGGCCATCTTCTGAAAAGCACTACCGTTCTGTATGAGCACCAAGTTTGCATTTTACAGTTCACCGGTGCCACCCATGTGCCACTACTTCCAACGTCTCCCCTCAGCGATTAGAAGGAGAGGGGGATGGTATGAAGAAATACGAGAGGGACAAGCGTGACCCAAGTGAAAGTCCAACGACGTCATGGCCTGCTGTGTGAAAGAGGTTTTGCAATTGATCAAATAGAAGACGGTGATGGGAAAAAGTAAATCAACTTGATCGTGTAAGGATAGAGAAGGCAAAAGGACTCATGCCATATGTCAGCACCCAGCTGATCGAGAAGGGAAGGTTTCTGCGGTGAGGCGCCCAATCGGAAGAAGGCACGAGGGGCCGACATGAGAATGAAATGACAGGCACCAACTTTATTGCCAGGAGCATGGGATTTATATATATCAGAAAACAATAGTGGCATTCTGCCACACATATGTGATACAATAAGCTGAATCATGCTTACGTGTGTTAGGCCCAGGTGCTCTACTACTCTAATGTAACATTTTAAATCCGGGTCCTATTCCTAGCCACAAGCCTGGATCATGGCCAGACCTGGGACCCACACTATAATAGTGCTATGTGTTCATTTAGCAAAGTAGCAACTGATATTCATCAAAACAATATCAATCGTATTAAATTAATTTGAATTATATTGGTTTGAAGTTCTAAAGTTTTGCTCGAAATTAATGTATAAATTTGTTTTGATGTATAGTAATGCAAGAGCTAAAAGCATGATAAACTTATAGCTAGGTTTACGTTTGTACGTCTTTAAGTAAAACACTAAAAAGAATTAAGACCTAATTTCAACATGGTGTCCGCGACTGGATCCTGGAAGAGATAGAGAACATTTGTGGAAAAATTGGTAAAATCTGAATAAGATCTGTAGTTTAGTTAAAATATTATGCCAATGTTTATTTCTTAGTTTTGATAAATATGCCATGGTTACGTAAAATGGTACAAATAGAGGGAGGAGGGTGAAATGCATATGAGAACTCTCAATATTTATAACTTCTTTATACATCTAAAATTGCTTTTAAATAAAAAATATTAAGAGTTAAGTCAACATTGAAAGTCCGAGATTTTTTTTCCCACTTACGTGTTTGAACATTATTCAAGGTTGAATATTATTGTCTTATACGGTAATGATTTATTTACTTATTCATGTCCCCAGAGATTCCCAAACCACAAGATACAACATCTGATCTCCGATGCCTCCAAAATCTCACCCCACATAGATGTTCCATAAATGTATATTGAGAGAATTAACGATAATCAAATCACCATAGTTCATTGTATGCACAGTAGGCATTCTGAATTAAATTTTTTATACAAGTTATCTTTTTAAATATTCGCCAAAACCTTACAAGGAAGGCAGTATTAATTTTTCAACATTGCAGATGAGAAAAAAGAGAAAAACAAGACTTAGGTTCACAAAAAAGAAACTTGCCCTAAGATGTCTAATGATTGTTCAATCTGTGTAAGTGATATGTGAGTTGTTGAAAATACTATTTTCTTAACTTTTCTATAGGTTTGACAGTTTAAAAAGAAAAACAAATCTGCCCCAGGTTGCTTGAGAGAGGCAGGGTGCAAATCCCATCCGTGTGACCGCAGGTCGCTTTCTTCTACTCCTCCCCGCCCCCCCATCCTCTTCCACCCCCTTCCCTCCATCCCCTTTGCCCTTTCCCTGTGGTTATTTATATCCCGTATCTTCCAGGGTTCTTCGTTGCCAACAGCAGTCACAGACGCTGGCCAATCTAAAAGGAAAAGGCATTTGCAGAAAGGCTGTTGAGAGGCTCACAGAATCCTCAGGGAAGCGAGGAAGCCAGCTCAGAAACCAAGCAGGTATAGGGAGGCTGGACCCCGTCTAAATCTACCCTGTGAGGACCCACTAACCCCAGACTCCACAGTTTGTTGCCCCTGCAAACTGGACATTCCTGCTGCCGTTGCAGCCGCCTCCGAGGGGACAGGGCGCTCTGCTTTTTTCTTCTTCACCTGACTTACTCCCATCTGAGCACCTGTTCTAGATCTGAAAGGTCAAACCCAGGTCACTGGCCCGTACCCAAGCTCCATGGGAGGCTGAGAGGAGAGGCCTGATGCGCTCGGCTTCTGTACCAAGCCTCGTTCTACAAACCTCAGAGGAGGGTTCAAATGCTGGGCAGGCGAAGATAACAAATGTCCACGCCACACGCGTCCCAGGCCTCCGGCCTGTGTGAATTCTCTTGATGCCTTTCTCCTGGGTGATTCTGTTGTAGATCCTCCCAGTTGAGCATACTGACCTGGGGGCCATGGGCCAGGACCTCATGGGTGGGCTTCAGGGAGTTCTAAAACCTCCACGACTGATGCAAAATATCTATACATGACATTTTCCTATGGAATAGACAGTTGTCATCAGATTCCTAAAGGGGTTGGGGCCTGAATAATGTTAGGATCAACCGCCTGGATTGTGGGTCTTGGAAATGAGCCCCGCCCAAGTCGGCCAGCGCTACACACGGACCAGGCAGTGCCCCCCACCCTGCAGCAGTCAGTCTTCCAGTGGCCCTGCTCGCCAGGCCTACGGAGCTTCTCTGTTCCTTCTAGAATTGGCTACCTCATTTTCTCTCCACGAAGCATTATGATAGGCTGTGGATAGATTTCCCACCTTCACCTAGAAAACCAGAACCTTTGATTCCCCTCATCCCTGGCCTTCCCCGCTTCCATAAATGGGATCATCATCCACCAAGTTGTTCACCCTGCAAATCGAATCCCCCAGAAAGTCTTATCTGCTTTATCTCAAAGAAGGTTTTCTAGATGTCTCCATTGCCACGGCCACCCTCTGGTCCGAACTACCGCCACCTAGTGCCTGGCTATCTGAAGAGCCTGTGGGTTGGTCTCCCAGCTTTTATTCTTCCCTTGCTGCAGCCAGTTCTCCCCTTCAGCCCCCAGAACAATCTTAAATATAGTGCACTAAAAAATAAAAATAAAAAAGTGCACTAGATGGTATCACTCCCCTGCTTAGTATCCGGCCACTCACATTTAAATCCCGACTCCTTCCTGATGCTGACTGCAGCCTACACAACCAGTCTTCAGCCTATCTCTCTGACCTTATCTGAGAGTGCTCAACTCCAGCCACACTGCTTTTCTTGCTTTTCTGGCCTCAGGGTCTTTGTGCTTGCTGTTCTCTCTGCCCAGAATGCTCTGGCCTCAGTTTTTTTTATGGCTGGCTACTTTGTACCATCCAGATCTCAGCTGAAATGTCACCCCCTTTAGGATGCCTTCTCTGACGACCCATGGAGGCCCCTACCCCACCCCAGCAGCCTTGATCACATCCATGTGCTACTTTGTCTTTATTGTGTTCATTACCTGAAATGGCTTCACTCTTTGGCACATCAGCTTTTTTATACTCTGATTCTTGCATGCTCGCCAGAATCTAAGCCCCGTGAGAACAGGGACCTTATCCATCTGACCGCTATGTATGGAATTACAGGCAACGCTGAGAATAAAAGGAACATAAGTAGTTGTTGAATGAATGAAAGAGGAAGATGCTACTCTAAGGGATCACCAAAAATTACGCTTCTGTCCTGCAGGCCCTTGCTGATCTCGTGGTCTTCTTGCCCGTCAGACATGTCTGTCTGCTGTATCTGAGTTTCCCTGGAGGACTGAAATGCCGGATGGCTAGCCAAGCCCTCCCCAGCCCAGCACACAAAGCCCATCCATCTCTCTGTTTCCCTTGATCATTGCTGAGGTTTGCCTATAACCTGTGGAGGAATTTTCCACCCTTCAAAACACCATTAACAGCTGGATTGGTCTTCTATTGCCGTATAGCGCATTACCATAGACAAGATAAATATTGACTCATAGTTCTGTAGGTCAGAAGTCTGGCAGGCCACGGCTGGGTTCTCTGGCTCAGGGTACAATGAGGTGGAAACAAAGCTGTCAGCCAGGCCGAGTTCTGGTGTGAAGGCTCTGAGGGGGAAAATCAGCTTCCAGGCTCATTTGTTGTCTGCAGAACTCAGTCTTCTGCACCTGTAAAAAAGACATCCCTTGTTTTCCTGTCGGCTGTCAGCTGGGGCCACTCTCAGCTCCCAGGGGCTGTTTTGTTCCGAGGTCCTTCCCATGTGGCCCCCAGAGGATGCTTGCCTTCTTTCAGGCCAGCCGGAGTGTGTCTCTCTGACTTCCTCTTCTGCATCCAGAAAGAAGAAGGTACAGGGAATATCAGAAAATGCAGCTGAAAAGGTAGAAAAGGGCCAGATCATGAACATGGTACAGTTCAAGTTAAGGCAATTAGACTTCGTCCTGGAGCTAATGGACTTCCGGCCAGAGGGGCAGGGGCAGATCCACATGAGCAGTCTCCGAGGCTCGTTTGCAGCTAGATTTGAGGGGTCCAGCTAGGTAAGCAGTGATTGCAATTATCTAGGTAAGTGAAAAGGGAGGCCTGCTTTAGCATAGTACTAGTAGGAACAAAGAGGTGAGACTGGATCCAGGAAATATTTAGGGGGGCGAAACCAGCCGGCCTTGATGATTGTCATTAGGGCTAAGGAAGAAAGCAAAGTTAAGGATGCCTCCCGGTTTCAGAGTCGGACAAGGTAGCAGATAGTGTAAGAGCAGAGTTTTTGTTTTTTTTGTTTTTTTGTTTTTTTGTTTTTTGAGGGGAGATGGGGAAGTAACTAAATAATTCAAGATGAGATTTATTCTTAAGATGCCATTCTCACCACATTAGAGTCCATGTCATACCAATAAAAATCCCAGCATGCTTTTTTTAGTTTTTATTTTTATTTTTTGGTAGACAGTGACAAACTGACCCTAAAATGTGTAGAAGTGCAAAGTGTTTTTGAGGAGAAAAAAACAAAGTTACAGGACTTATACTACCTGATTTCAAGATATATTATAAAGCTGCAGTAATCAAGATGGTGCAATTCAACACACAGATCATGGAAGAGAATAAAAAGCCCAGAAATAGACTCCAATTAATGTCATCATCTGATTTTCGACAAAGGTGACACAACAATACATTGAAGAAAGGAAATTCTTTTCAACAAACGATGCTGGAATTAGTGGATGTCCACATGGGAAAAAAATGAATCTCGAGTCCTACTTCACACCATACAAAAAGTATGCACTCTGCTTACTCACCCCTCCCTCCCCACTAAACCTCAATTTTTAAAAGTTACAGAGAGCACATAGTACTGTGAGAGTGGGTGATATCTCTCTGGGAAAATATATAAATGAGGCTTCTTAATCTGGAGTTCGAGACAGTAGGGGGCTGGCAACCTCCCTATTATATGAAAAAAAAAAATCATCTGTATGTATAATGTGCACTTATTTTTTTCCAGGAAGAGAGAGCAGCAATCATAGAGATCTGTGACCTTAAAAAAAAGTCATGAACCTCTGGTGTAAAGGTGGCCAAGAAAGGTCTCGGGGATACCAAAAATAGAGGGAGGTCCGAGAAAGGACTTGTGGGAAGGAGCCAGGAAGTAAATGATCGCGGGAGCGTATGAAGCCCTGGAGGTCCCAGGAAGGGGCGGTTCCAGAAGAGGATGTTAAACAAGGGGCTCTGCTGAGTCTGACTGCACCTGTCCCCTGGGCTCAAAAGTGAGACAGAAATGTCTCCAAGCCGGTGAGGGTAGAACCAGATTCAGGTGGCCTGAGGAGGGGATGTCCCACCTACACACACCTTTCCCGACTGAGCCACGCACTTTCCTGCCAGCAGACATGGCACTTCTGGATCTCACGGCCCCACGCGCTCCGCCCTCTGCTCCTCCGGCATCCGCGTCGTTCTAAGCTTTCCAGCCTGCCGCTTCTTCAGAGAGAACCCTATTCAAAGTGGATTTTCCTGGTTGCTCTCGGTCTCATCACCCCTTTCTTCATAGAACTGTAAAAAAAAAAAAAAAAAAAAAGAAAGAAAAAAGTGAATTTCTCATATTTATTACCTGTTTACCTGTGTGGGGAAAGGGAAAACATCCTTTCTCTCCTCTGGTTCCTTGGGCTGGCCGAATAACCAAATCGACAAGAGACAGGTTAACAAGAGAAAATCAAATTTAATTGTGTGTGTGTGTGGGAGCCCCACATACATAAGAGAGTCAGAGACCCCACATACACGAGAGGTTCAGAGACAGAAAGGGAACATGGTGTATAAGACATCCTGAGCTAAGGATGAGGCCAGGTGCCTTGAGGGCTTCAAAGGGTGATAAGAAGAGATGTTCCTAATTAGTGGTTTGCCCTGCCCTGTAGACAGGTAGAAAAAGATGATCTCTCACGATCTCTTACAATGGGCAAGGCTTCTTCCTCGAATTCCTCCAGATAGTTAAGGGGGAGGAGCAGAAGTTTCTCTTTAGCCTACAGGGTCTTTCTTGTCTTACTCTCGAAACAATCCGCATACCACTGAGGCACTTCTCGGGTGACTTGTTGTGAACTCTCACACGTGCATATGACCTACCTTCCACACCAGAACGTCAGCTTCCTGAGGTCGGTGGCCTTGCCTGTCGTGCCCCTGCCCCTGTCGTTACTCCAGCAGTGAGCACAGACATGAGCACACAGTAGGTCCTCTGCTGCCAAGTGAACGCATGTGTATGTTGCAGTAAGGACACAAAGACTGTGCCGGAGGCGTCCTTTCTGAGAAGTTTAGGAGGGAAAAGGAGGAATTGGGTAGTGACTAGGGACTTAGGACCCAAGGAGACGGTTTTAGGATAGAAGGCAGTTGGGCTTGCCGCAAGCTGCGGGATGGATGGGAAGAATGGCTCGCGAAGATACAGGAGAGCGAGGTGATAACTGAGGGGGAGGTGAGCGGTTTCGGTGGCGAGCCCAGGAGGTGACACTGGTCTTGCCGGGGAACCAGTCCCACCCTCCAAGGCAAAGGGCAGCAGGGGGGGTGAGGGACATGTAGGGGAAAGAATTCACAGGGAAACGAGGGTGTCCCTTCTGAAGTAGGAGCCAAGGTCATCTACAGAATGAGGACGGCCAAGGGCAGGAAAGGGACAGAACAGCGATACTAAACGAGCTAACGCAACTTGACGGTTGTGTCCGCTCACTGTCTCTCCCACCAGCAGGTAGGTCTCCTGAGAGCAGGAGCCTCGCCTGTCTTATTGACGACTCGGACCTCACACCTCGACCAGTCCTGGCCCCTGGTGGGTGCTCCATACACATTTGCTGAGTGCGTGAATGAGCCAGTGAGCGAAGGGAAGGGACCTCTGGAACAACAGAGCCATGCGCCAAAGCCAGCGCCGGTTAGCGCCTGTGGACCCTTTCTGTCCCTGCTTAGCTGCCGAGGTGTCAGTGGCGAAGACATTACGAGGCTGATCTAGGTTAGGGTTTTGCTGACACGAGGTGGGGACGATCTGTGGAAGGAGCACAGCACGGGAGAATCAAAGGAGCTGATGAGCGGGACGTTCAGACGGCAGACCCGGCGGGATAACGAGCCAGATCGGGAGGCGGCAGAGCAGGACAAAGCAGGGCGGGGCGCGTGTGCGCGTGTGCGCGTGTGCGTGTGTGTGTTTACCAGCAAGCCGAGGTGCAGTGGGCGTTAGGCACGGGGAGTGGGAAGGATGGCAGGCTCTGGTTAGAGAGTGGGATTTTGGTATTTAAGCTTTCAAAGGTGGAGCAGTTTCAGGTGATGACAAGGTGCAGGGTGTGGCCGCAGGAGTGGGCAGCTGAAAAGACAAGAGAGGGAGGCTCTTTGGAGCGGAGGAGATCCAGGAGCTCGGCAGCAGGGCGAATGTCGTCTGTGGGGACACTCCAGCGACCCCTTCTGGGGCTGGAGAGAAATACTGCAGCAAAGTCAGATGCCAGAGTCTTCACTGAGAGAGGGGAAGTTGGCCGGATGATGCCATTTCGCTCATTCGTCATTCATTCATTCATTCATTCATTCGTTCATTCATTCAGGAAGTACTTATGTTGGTTAACTTGATTCCACGGTGAGCTAGGCAGGCACAGGTCTTTCCCTGATGGGTCTTGTCACCTGTGAGGACCTATCAGCAAGGACGCAAGTCTCTGCTTTCTCCGTCCCTTCCCAGGGGGGCAGATGCCACCAGGTCAGCTGGGTGGCAGGAGTCTCAGAAGCAGGGCTTCTCCCCGGACATGGAGGCATCTGGCCTGGCACCAGCTGTTCCCATGGGTGTCCTCAGGGTACAACGGCCCCGTCAAGAAGCAAAGGGAAGCTGACCGCGACGAGTTTACTTGTTTTGGAAGATGGCTCTCTGAGGCTTCGGGATTGGGGAGGAGACGCAGAGGACTCTGGGACGGAAGAGTGAGGACAGTAGGGTGGGGAAAAGCATGGGTGACCGAGAAGCGCACAGGGTGGGATGAGTCAAAGAAGTGAAGTGTCCCCAAGGACTTCTCCACACTCACAGACTTGCGCTCGGAGTCATACCCGCCCCAGACCTGCAAGCTCCCCCCGAGAGATCTGACCCCTGAGTTCACTGACACCTCGCAAGCCGGGCTTGGCGCGTTGGTGGAAAGGAACCGCTTCCCTCTGCCGACAGTTTCCACAGGCTTCCATAAACTGAGGCGTGCCGGAAATTCACGCTGCTCTTCCACGGCCTTTGTGTGTGCTGAGAACCACTGTTCCTTTATAATGTTCTTCTTCAAATCCCCTCTGAGCGTGTCGCTCATTTTCCGAGTGGACACACCTTAGAAATAACGGCGTGCTAAAACAGGTGCCGTTTTAGTCCATTCTGTTTTATTTCACCTACCAGTGTGTCACTCCGCCAAATAAATCCGTGGGGAGGGAGAAGATGGTCGTACATGAAGTTTCTGAAAGGGATCTCATGTGCCCCCTGGGGAACCACCGACACTCTCCTCCTGGGGTGCTGGGGCGAAGGGGCGTGGGCTCTCCCCTCCCCTGGCAGCAGGCTCTCAGGTAGAGGGAAAGGCGGAGGATGACGGGATTGGCTACGTCCTCCACCATTGTCACTTTGCTCTCCTGCCTCTTCTGCGACTTCTTTGCTCTGGCCTGCTGGCTAAGCTCAAGGCCCCTCTATCAGGTCAGGTCGAATAACCCATAAGCACAAGCCTTTCGTAAGGACCTGCGCTCACATCGGGGGCACAGCAATGATTCAGAAACAGGATCAGGATGACCTGGACCATCAGCAGTGCTGGCCTCAGGCTGAAGGCCAGGGAGGGGATGAACAGCTGGGCTGGAAGGTAGAGGACAAGGCTCAGCCACGTCAGCCACCTACACAGTGGCTTACTCCCCCGAAATGTTGGCTGCACGGTGTTGAGATCCAAACAGAGGTGAAGTGTTCAGAGAATCCGACATTCTTGACCTCCGAGGTTGTTGAGCACAGCGTGGTTCTCAGAATCTTAGTATCAGCAGTGTTTAGCAGCTGTGACACACCAAGGACATATTATTTATGACAACGAATAACACATATTTACCAAATAATTAAACGCCTGATTGATATATGTATTCAATGCCACAATATTTACCAAGGTAAGTATGAGAATTCACTTCCTAAACAAACATTTCCTGGCACACTACCCTGCACCGGGCACTGTGCTGGGTACGGTGTGGGTGAATCAGAGACGTGTGAGGCGTGCTCGCTCCGGAAGCACACCTACAGAGAAGTGATGCCCGCCCTCTGAGTGATGCACAGTCCGGCGACGGGGACGGACGGGTACCCCAGAATCACAGCATCGCTCACTGAAAGCTGTGATGGGGGTGATGGCAGATGCCGGGGTGGGAATTCAAACAAGAATCTGGAAAGGTTTCACAGGCACGTCACACTCGAGCTGACATTTTTAAAATTTATTTTAGTAGATGGTATTTGTGGTAGCTTTCTTTCTTTTTTTTTTTAAACAGCTTTATTGAGATAAACCTCACGTACCATACGATTCGTCAATTAAACAGTACCACTCATTGTGTTTTTAGTATATTCACAGCTGTACAATCATCACCACAATAAATTTTACATTTTTATCACCCCCAAATGAACTCCACATCCATTAGTAGTCACTTTTCATTTTCTTTCAACTCTCCCCACCCCATTCTCTGCTCTCCCTACATCTCTAGGCTACTACTAATCTGCTTTCTACCTCAATGGATTGGTCTATTCTAGATATTTCACATAAAGAGAATCGCACAATGTATGGCCTGCAGTGATTGGCTTCTTTCGGTTAGCATAATGTTTTCAGGGTCCACCCACGTTGAAGCATATATCAGTGCCCCATTCCTTCCTTTTGCCAGACAATATTCCATTTTATGGCTATGCCACATTTTATTTATCCGTGTATCGGCCGATGGACATTCTGGTTGTTTCCATTTTGGAGCTGGGATGAATAGCGCTGTTTAACCTTCATGTCCAAGTTTTTGCATGGAGGTAAGTTTTCATTCCTTTGGTGTATGAGTAGGAGCGGAATTGCTGGGCCATCTGATCATGCTGTTTAACATTTAAGGAATTGCTACACTGCCTTCCAGAGTGGCTCCACCTTTTTCATAGTCCCACAGGCCGTGTGTGTTTCAACTCACCTATCCTTATCGGTATATCCTTAGCCATTTTCGTGGATGTGAAGCACCATCCCATTGTTTCCATTTGTGTTGCTCTAATGACTAATGACGCTGAGCCCCTTTCATACGCTTGCTTGCCATCTGTCTATCTTCTTTAGAGAATGTCTGTTTAGATCCATTGCCGATTTTTAATTGGGTTATTTTTCTTTTTATTATCGAGTTGTCAGAATTCTTTATAAATTCTAGATACGAGTCCCTTAACAGATATGTGCTTTGCGAATATTTTCTCCTATTCTCTGGGTTGTCCCTCTACTTTCTTAATGGTGTCCTTAGAAGCACAAAAAGTTTTTTTTTTTTTTTGAGGAAATTCCATTTACCTATTTTTCTTTTGTTGCTTGTGATTTTGGCATCATATCCACGAAAATTTTTCCTACCCCGAGATCACGAAACCTCAATGTTTTCTTCTGATAATTTTGTAATTTCGGGCCTTTCGTTTAGGTTTACAATCCATGACAAGTTAATTTTCCGTGTACGGTGACGTGAGCTTGCAGAAGTTCTCTTTCGATTGTTTTAGTTTTCTCAGAGAATTAGCAAAGTCCTCTGCTGAGGGTGGAGATGAGCGAAGAGGAACTGGACGCACCAAGAAAGAAAGAAGAAAGTTTGAAATAGTTGTCTGGGAGAGGGAATTGATCAGAAAAACTATAGTAAATTACTGGACGGCATGAAGGGCTCAACTTAGGTTCCTCGTCAGAAGTCAAGTGGCATTAGAGGGGAGGAAACACTCTCCACCTTATCTGTGCCTCTGGCTGGGGCTGAGAGTTAAACAGCCATGAGACAGGTTGCTAGAAGGAAAGCACGTACTTTGTATCACACTTTTGCCTGTACGTGGGAGACTTCACAAGAGCACACAGACCCGAAGAAATGACCAGAGTGTGTTCACACCATTACTAATTTGTCCAATTCCCTTTTGCTGGGCATGTAGGTTGTCTCCAATTTTCAGTCTTATAAACATGACTTAAGGATGATGCATGTCACTTGTGTTTCACGTACATGCCCAATACTTATATACACAGGGCTCCATCTTCATGGCCTTTACGAACCATGTAAAACTTCTAAAACAGAATAGATTAAAGAGGAACAAAAAAAAATTCTCACTCAGCTTCCCCAGGCACTCGCCAGCACTGAAATTCCTTGCTTGAGATGATCCAAAAAAATATTCACTGAGCATCTGCTCGGCATGAAGAACCTAAGAGCGAAGAAAGCACATGTAGTCTTTTTGCCTTCCTGAAGCCTGTGGCCTAGAGTAAAAGGACGCACACGCCAGGATCAGATGCTTTGGGACATTTTGCATCTTTATCTCATTCCATTTTCATCAGAACTCTCCAACTAGATGCTGACATCCCCATTTTATAGATGAGGAGACGAGGGAACAGAGAGATTTGGTACCTGGAAAGGGTATGACTAGAACATGATTCCATAGTATAGCGGTTAGCACGTCTGCTTTACACGCAGAAGGTCCTGGGTTCGCGCCCCAGTGGAGCCACAGTCCAGGGTCTATGGCCATGCCACCCTGAACAAGCCCAATGTCTGATCTCAGGAGCTAAGCAGAGTCGGGCCTGGTTAGTACTTGGATGGGAGACCGCATAGGAAGACCAGGTGCTGTAGGCGTAAGTAATAAAAAATAATAAAAATATAAAAAAGGAAAGGGTGTGACTAATAAATGACAAGACTGGTCCTTAAGTTCAGATTCTCTCGACTCCAAAGCCAAAACTCAAGATCCCCAAGACCCAAGACCCCTGTGGGGGCTCTTTGCTGTACCCCAAAGACTTCCTGCAGCCCTCGCTTCACTCTGCTTCCTATGAGCTCAACTACATCAGAGACATGTTTGAAGTGACTGAATGCATGAGTGACAAATGGGCCACGTGTTTACCCCAGGGCGGAATCAGTATCTGCCAAAAGGACTCTGCCAGAAGAACCTTGTGAAGGGGAAAAGGAACTTGGAAACGAGAAACAAAAGGAGGGAGAGAAACAGAGAGAAGTCGAGCTTTCCAGGTGGCTAATCCTCGCGCACGCCTTGACTGGGTACTTAGTATGACCCGGTCGCTCCGCCATGTCATTTAATCCCCAGAAAAGCCTTATGAGACAGCTTCTATTGTTCCCCCATCTTACAGCCACTGATGTCAGGTAACTTCTTCGGGTCCCTCAGCTGATGAGTGGAACTGCCAGGAACTTAGCTACCGACAGAGAGCTCGCGATTAGTTCTTCGGACAGGGACAGGGCGGGAGAGGAGTGTGTCAGACCTTGTGCAACGCGCACTCAGAAGCAGAATGCAGTTCAAGTGCCTGCCATTAACTGGGCTCTAGATGGGATCACTTCATCTCCTGGGGCCTGTTTCCTCATCTGAGAAATGAGGGTCATGGCATTTCTCGAATGCTTTGTCCTTTTATGCCTGTATCACACCCTGCTGGGTGTTTCGCGGTCACACCTCAGCGAGTTGAGATGGCTCAGATTTCTGGGTAGCATAATTGCTTTGCTGTATCACTAGTCCGAAAACTCTGATTTATTTTTGCCTACCCCACGCGACCTTGCAGATACTGAAACACACACACACACACACACACGCGCGCGCGCGCGCACGCACCAAACACTTCTTAAATGAAGAAATAAACAGAAGAGACTTCTCCCTCGTGGTATCCACCTGGGCAAATAAATCATGAGACTTTTCCGGACTTTGTTTCTCCAACAAAAAAGTGAAAGCCATCACGATGGCTGTCCTTAGATTGCAAGGGTATCGGCTGAATGAGAAAACGTAGACGAAAGTACGTCGGGCCCTCGAAGAAAGATGCTGATGATAGCGAGGTGTTATTACAACGTGCCACACTCACAGTGAAAAACCCTAAAGACCATCTCAGAAAGGAGAGGGAGTGAGAAGTGAAGGGTCTCAGAGCCTGTCCTAGGTTCCCCAGCCATTCGCTCTTGTCTTCAGAATGAGCCTGGAAAATGGGCACGATTGGTCTCCTTTATTTTTTCAGACGAACAATCTGCAGCTCGGCGAGAGGAAGCAGCTTATCCAATGGTCTACCTCCAAAGCCTAATCCGTTTCTACAACACCAAAGTGACTCTCGAGGGACGAGTCCGCTTATGTTTTTCTCCTCTAGAGAGCTGTCCCTCTAGAAAAACTTCCCTGGGTTCTTCTCGGCAAAGCCTAGAAAAATTCACCTGAGCCAGGTGTAGGCGGAGTGACGTGTCTGTGCTAATTTGGATGGAGCATCTTCTGTGGGCTGTTTCCACGGAGAAATAGTTAAAGAGATCCAAAAGGACGTTCTCGGGAGAGGCCGGAGAACAACAAACCAGCTAGGCCGGCCCGGTTCTTCTGGTTCCCAAACCTGACCGGACGGTTCGATCTTGCACAGATGTCAGCTGGCTCGATGCGGAACCAGTGCCAACTGCAGAGACATCTCAGGCCTATCGAGCCACGGCCAAAATCACAATAAGCTGGAGATGATTCAAGGATGACGGCACTTCCTCCTTGGCCTTTATTTGCAGGAAGAGATGGTATTCTTTACGACCCGGGTTCTTTCAGTCTGTGTCTATGAAGCACTTTTCATAACCTGGGGGTATTTTAAAAGCAATGATCAAGGCGAATAAACTTGTAGCCATTTAGCTGCAGATTTTAGAGACTTTAGGAGGGTGGAGGAAGTAGTGGGGGTTGAAAATAGGTTGATAAATGCTACTTTGGGCTGATACATGGGAGGGAACTGCTGTCCTTCAAGCATGGAAATGCTGTTTGATATCCTCCTTGTATCAAGGGATGAGGCTCCGCAACTTTCGGTTGATTTCTCCCTAATTCTCTGTGTTAAAGGCTGATCTCACTTTATAGGGAAGCTTGAGAGAATAACACAAGCCACCTCAAAACTGACAAGTACATAAGTGGGTGCCTTTGACAATTGCAAGTCAAAAAACCCTTGGGCAATTGAGTGTGGTTCTCCCTTCTCCCTTCCTCTCTCTCTCTCTTTCTCTCTCTCTTTCCTTGAAGATATAAGTTGTCCAACAAGATCTCTTTATTTGCCTTTGAAATCAAATGCCTCTGACTCAAGCTCTGAGCTGTGGTAAATTGCTGGTGACATTGGGTTAAACTTCACTGATAAGATAGATTTGATAAATTTTTTGATCTTTAAAAAGCAATCAACAGATGCCAAACATTATGTATAAGATATTTGCAATCTCGCTCATGCCAAAAAGTCCATATGACTGTATGAATATGCATTAAAAAGTAACAAAGAGAATTTGAATGTTAATGGTGGTTATTTTCAGATTATGCAAACACAGGTGATATTTTTACTTCTTTATACTCTTCTATGTTTTCCAAATTCCTTATAAGGAGCATAGAATTACCTTTACAAGCAGAAAAAAAAGGCATTTGAAAAAAAAGTTACTCCTACAGCGGTAGTCATCAATAATTATGAATTCCAATATTTAATGAGAAGTTTAAGATGTGAAAGACTAGAAAGTAGTTCTGAACGCTGAAGGCTAGAAGAACATTGACTGACATGGAAACCTAGGGCTCCCTCTCAGGGTCACGACCCAGTCCTGCAGGCCCACTGGGAGCAGTGGGACAGATACAAGACTTGGGTCAGAGGCTGGAGTTCCACTCACAGCTCTGCCATTACCCAGTTCTGTGACACCAGCAGCTCTGGAAACTTCTGTGGGCATCCCTACGCTCATCGGTGAATGAGGTCTGCTCCCTGCTCCAGGGTTCTGTTTTCCCCGGCTGGAAAGAATGGCCTTCCTGGGGAAAGCCCACAACTGGAGACTCCACATCAATGTCCAAGTGGGCCACTCCTTCTCTGGAATTGCCACTTACCTTCCCTGTCCCACTGGGTTTCCTCATCCCTGGGTTTCAGGTGCCCTCCCTTAGGAAGATGTTGCAAGGACTGACTAATGCACACAAGTGTCCCAATAAGGAGGAGGCAGAGCACAGATGCTGCGAGTTTCAAACTGCCAATCCCAAATCCACAATAGGACTGCACTGTGCTCGGTTATGACCTTAAAAGCCACCTTCTCATCCCAGCGTATGGGGTTACACCTTACTCTTTCCAAAGATCTGAGCGTGTTCACAATAATAGGCTGCCGGTCTTAGGTTCATACGATAAGGGGGAGGGACCATACCTTCTTTAACACCTTCTCAAGGAATAATTCTGAGACTTTTTTTTTTTTTATCTTTCCCAGAAAGCACTGAAAACATTGTCCACTGAGAAGGAGGCACTAACGTTTCCTGCTTTACTCCAGGGAAAATGAATTCTCAGAGTTTTCTTTTCTTTAACGTTTGCACGTGAATTTCTGGGGTTTGTTTCAAACAGCACGGATCGTGAACTCACATCGCGGTATTAGACAGCAGGTTTTAAGTCCCTCCCAGATCCAGGGTCATTTGGAAGCGAGTAAGGTGAGGTGGGCGCCTCGCGCCGTGGGGAGTTTCCCGGGCAACGAGGCAAGTTCACGCCCACGTCCACAGGAAGGTCTGTTCCTCTGCTCAGGTGCGTTCCAACACCTGTGAGGCTGCCGCGTCGCTTTCCACAGGTCAGTCCTGTCTCTCTTGCCCTGGGACCCCCGTCCCCCGTCCCTGGGGGGTGGAGGTGGGGGTGGGGACACGCGAGGCGGCGGCAGCCGAGGGCTAAGTGCCCGGGTCCTGAGAGCTTGGTCTCTCGCGCTCCTCTCGGTGGTCTTCATGTCCCGCCTGCTCTGCGACGCTGTGGGGCCGGCGACCCACTCGGAGACCCGGCCCCAGGCTGCTCGCGGGGAGGCGTTTGGCGGTCTTGGCCAAGACCGGAGGGGCGGCGTCGGCTTTCCGCTGTCCTCCGGGCCGGCCCGGGGCCCCCCAGCGCGCGGACGATGGGAAGCGGGCGGCCCGGTATGCAAATGCGCGGCGGGCGGGGGCCCCCCGCCAGCTCGGATAAAAGCTCGGGGCGGGGCGCCGCGCGGGAGCCGCTGCCCGCCGGGAGCCCCGTGCGCCCCGGCCCCACGCCCGCCCGCGCGGCTCGCCGGCTCCGGGTAAGGATGCGGCGATCGGGGGCCGCGGAGCGGCGGGGGGCGCCGCGAGCCCCGACACCCGGGCCCAGCTCCGGCCGCCCGCGTCTTCGCCCCCGGCCCGCGCTTGCCTCGTGGGAACTAGGGAACCGGCGCCTCCGCTGCCCCGTCCGCGGGGCCAGGCAGGTGGCATCTCCCCAGGCTGTGCGCAGGGGCAGTTTGTCCCCAGGTCACAAGGCAGAAAGGAACTTTTCGGGGTGCGCGGGCTTAGGAGCTGAGATTATCTTGGAGCGGAGTGAGATGGGTGTCAAAAAAAAAAAAAAAAGAAAAAGAAGCTTCCGCGACGGGTCCGTGGCTAGTCTGTTTTATTTTTGTTTTTGTTTTCTCTAGCCGGGGAGCTGTGGGGAGGCAATGGGAAGGGAGAAACGGGCCGAGGGGAGAAACGTGTGGGTGTCTACACGTTTGAATGGTCAGAACTAATGAACTTTAGAGGCCACAGGCGCTGGACAGAAACTACCTGCCTGGCCAGCAAGTCACCCAGTCTGCAGAGTGGACACCTAATCTTGCGGGAAAATGACTACAGTAGTCCCTCCCCCCGCCACCACTCTTTTTTTCCCCCTTCTTATTTTATAAGAAGATGAGTCCTTCTGAGGTCTGTTTTTAAAGCTAGCACCCACCTCAAGGCTGGTAAGTTAAGATCTGGGGTTTGCCCAGGCAGCCTATCGTGAGAACGCCTCCTTGTCTCATTCCTGCGTCCACTGCATCCTGCATCCCAGAAGATGCATGGTGGAAGGGAGGGAAATATGGCTCCGGCAGGAGCCCAAGCCCAGCGCACTGGGTACCGCCGGGTCAGGTGTGGGTCTTTCACTGGAGAGGGGAGAGTGGAAGGAAAAGGAAGCATGTCCCCTCCCCCCCTCTCCTCCTGAAAACCACTCAGAACCACTCAGGGGAGGACCTGCCGGAGTCTTTGTGAAGACCTGAGGGCTTTCTGGGTGGAGATAAGAGTATTGGAGGTCAGCTTCATGCAAATGGGTGTCCTTGGAACTGTGAAATCTGAACTAGAAGGTCAAAGGGACAAAGAATGGGAAATGAGGAAAAGTGACAGATCCTGAAGAGGATTAATTCCGAGGAAAGGGAGTGGTGAAGAAGTAGAGATATTTGACACTTCTCTCCTCCTGTTTCTGTTTGTGTGTGTGGCTGCGGTTCTGGTCAGTAACTGGATAAAAGAAGACTGGAAACATGTCAGAGTTTTGGTTAATTTCTGCCCCTGGCGATAAGGAGAATTTGCAAGCTCTGGAGAGGATGAACACAGTCACCTCCAAGTCCAACCTGTCTTATAACACCAAATTCGCGATTCCTGACTTCAAGGTAAAGTTCCTGGGGAGGAGGAGGGAGATGATGGATTGGGTGGGGTGAGAGGGTGTCTTCTGGGGAGCCAAGGAGGAAAGAACAGAGCAAAGGCAGCGACACTGACAAGCAGCTTGGGAGTGAGTGTGGACGGGGGCAGTCACTGGTCTGAATGGGACTTCACATCATAGCCCAAATTAACTGTGGTGCCTATGGACTTAGAGCCACAGGATGGAATGAATAGGGAGAGAGGAATGTGGGGAGCAGTGTCTTCAAAAAATGGGAACAGCATCTTACACACTTGGGTTCTTGCGAGTTTCTCCTGGATGCTTCCTGTTTTGTCTTCAGCATCTAAGACCAACAATATAGTTTAAATGCAGGCTTGGAGAGCTTCAGCCTTGATTGTCCTCTTGCACTGGGGGTAGGGCAGGAAATCCAAGATCCTTCTGGTTCTGATCGAGAGGAAGGAAGGAGATTAGTGAAAACTGGTGGCAGAAAGAGATTTGACGCGCGTGAGTGTTTAAGAGCTATCGCAGTGGAGAACAAAGTTAAGAAACAAACACGAAAGAGGAGAGAGAGAGGTACAATCTTCTACTCCCACCAGAGTGGACTTTCAGCAGCGCTTCCTAAGATTGTAGGTTTCCAAGGAGACGCGGCATTGTAGATGATGGAGAAATAGCACTAGCTATTCACCCAGAGGTGCCTCTTCTAGCAAAGTGCAGTGTAAACCTTTTCTAAACCTCAGTTTGCCCCTGTGCCGAAAGAGCCACACCTTCCGCTGCCATAGTTGTTGGTGATGCTGCTACATTTTTCGAGCCGCATGCTGGCACTTTAAACGCATCACCTCGAATCTTTGCAAGTCCCACATTATAGATCGGGACAGTCTGAGAAAGGAGACCAGGGCTGTAGAGCCAGTAAGTGGCAGCTCTGGGTTCTGAATCCGTATCTTGCTGATTTTTCAAACCCGCCACTGTCCAGGACAGACGCCGTGACAGTAATTCAGCACACTCTCATCATTTACTCTGTGTGAGGCACTGAGCTAGTCTGGAGGGTACACAGATAAAAAAGACAGGACCTTTGCCCAAAGTTGCTTAAAATCAAGTTGCTTGAAAAGCAGCAACGTCACTTACTAGAGATACTCAGGCTTCATAATTTCTTCATTACTTTTTAATGCCTGATTTGTGGTTGGTAACATGACAACATGGTTTCCCTTCTTCTGTGAATAAACCTTGAAATACAGTTTGTGCTCTGTAATAATCCCCACACAGATCGTTGTAAGTAATCAGAGAAGAAGAGGGCTTCCACTTCTTCTGGAGGTGGGAGGAAAAGCAGCCCCCTGCCCCAGCAAGATCATCGTTCATAACCTCAGAGATGAGCAGGGAAAGGGGTTGGTTGGATTCTCTTGGAAGAGAAAGGCTTTTAGAAATAACTTCTTTAACTTGCTTTCTGGTATAGCTCTTTCTCGGCTGTGGGGATTAATCCATGACTAGCAGACCACCATTCTAAGAGGAAAATGAGCTGAGGGCAGACCACGACACGGTAGTCCCCTCTTCCTAAGACAAATGTGACAGTCTGTCTTGTTGGCACACATATAAACAACCCCAAATCTTCAGGTTTCCCTGAAGAGCTCTTCCCAGCTTCCAGTTTGGCTGTTGACCAAGGTCAACTAACTCAAGATGGAAGTTACAGAATTCTTCACGCTGTCTGTCACTGAAAAGGCACCCACACGTCTCTGCCATGAAACAGGAGCCTCTAACTTTATGATCTTTCTAGGTGGGGACCTTGGATTCCCTTGTTGGCCTCTCCGATGAGTTGGGGAAACTCGATACCTTTGCTGAAAGGTAAAATATTTCTTATTTACTACACACAAGTGAGAATTCGACATTGTTGTCAGAGGACACAGTGCTCTTGCTTTGGCTGAGCCCATACTTGTCCTAACCTGGTCCTAGAAGTCACTGGAAAGAGCCAGGGAGGGTCCATGTGAGGGCGCCTGGTCAACAGCAGCTTGCGGGGTCCTTACATAATTTTGTTGCTGGAGGCAGCGTTTTTCAAAAGGAAGAGGACGAATGTACATAAGGTGCTGGAACACTTAGAAAAAGAGTCAATGCAATCCACCCCCCAACCCCAGGCTTTTTGTTTGCATTTGTTTTTGTAGTAACGTGTGCACATAGTAAAAAATTTAAAGTACAAAAAGAAAGTTCTCCAGTGAAAATTGTTTTCCTCTTTCTTCTTCCTTCATTTCTTCTCTTTCAAGGCAATGTTATTATAATTTTCCAGGAGACCCAGAGACAGCCAGTACTTGTACAAGTAAATGTGAATATAGCCTTAAAAATAGTTTTATACGAATGATAGCATGCGTTCTGCAGCTTGCTTTTGCCACTTAATCACATATGTTAGAGATAGTTTCATGTCACTCCATGACTGCACGTTCTTTGTACTAGCTGCATTACCTTGAATAGATGTTGCCTTAATTTGTTTAAATTTCCTTATTGATGGACATTAAATTTCGTGTAGACTTTTGCTGTTATGAAGACTCTAAAACGACTATCCTTTCCTGTACTTCTTTGTACACAAGTAGAAGTAGGATAATTTAAAGTCGAAATGCTGGATCAAAGTGTATTTGTATGTCACATGTTATCCATCTGTCCACATTGGCCTCTGAGAAGCTGTTCCTGTTTTTACTCCCACCCAAAGTATATGAGGATATTTTAGAGTCTGCAAATCATTTTAAAAAAATTATTCCAAATCCGGTACAAAACCCTTGAAAATATTTATAGATCATAGAAAAGCATGGAAAAGAAAATACAGAGCATCCGTAATTTCGCCACCCAGAGATAACCACCGTTGTTATATTTTCAGGATGTACAACTGATTTTCCTACACATATTATTCATGCATATATGTATTAATAAAGGTGACATCATGTTATACATATTACTTAACTTGCTTTTCCCTTCGGGTCTTGTTCTTTCTATCTCACCATTAACTATTCCACTGTAATATTATGTTACATAGATTAGCCATGATTTATTAGGTAGTTTTTAAATAATAGTGATCCTTTGTTCCGGTGAAGATAAGAACCTGTTGTTTAACAGATGATTTTTAAAAAATGCAGATGGGATAGACGAGGAGACAGTCTTCACGAGCCGGGTCATACACACACCGAGATGACCCAGGGTTTGACTCCTTGACCTCACTGCCTTTGTAGAGGGTTTCTTTCAGATTTTCAGGGCCTGTGGACATGTGCTATTTTTTTCTTGTCAGGGGAATGGCGATATGGCTGCTACTGCCTTTTTTAAAGCATTTTTATGGAAAATGTATAATTAGGAGTTCTAGTGGTCACGCTTTGAGGATTTCTAACCTGCAGTTGGGTGACATGGGCCGGGAACTAGAATTTCTGCGTGCGGTCGCTGTTCCCATTCCGTGGCCGAAGACTTCCTTTGTAACATCTCGCTCTCTGCGGGACGTTGGCCTAACCACGTAGAGGCCAGTCCTCGACACCAGGCAGTTTGCAGCTCACGGTCTTTGAGAAAGAAAACGAACCTCTGGCTTTTTCATCTGTAAAATGGGGTACCGGTGATCATCTCTGTGCTTTCAGGGAAGAACGAAGGGGAGTAAAACCCTGCTCTGTCAAGTGTTGTCAAAACCCAGGACATATTCTGTGAAAAATTAATCTCTAAGAAAAAGTGGCTTGATTTCTAAATAGCAACTCCTTTCTCGGGCCGCTGTGCACCACGGGGAGGCGGGTCTGACAGATACCGTGGAAGCCCCCTGCCCTGGGCTGGCTGGCCGTCACCTTCGGTTTTCTCAGTAGCCCTGACAAACCACACGGCATGAGGCTGTGCAGCGAGGTGCAGCAATGTTGGCTTAAGAAGCGTGAATCGTTCCTAGGCCTGCTGCAGAAACGACAGCTGCTCAGCATTTTACCTTTCCAGACCTTTCTTTCTTCCAACTTTCTTCCCTAGTACGAGTCCGTTAACCTCTTTCTTATTCACTGAAGCCCCCTCCACCTCTAAAATTCTGTGGTCCTGGATTATTACTGCCACTTTTTATTTATTTGTTTGTTTGTTTTCAGTAAGCATTAGGATTTTGTTCTGTACCGATTCTTGCACAAGTTGCTTATGATGGTGGGATAGCATCTGTTTTAGAAATAATATGAAAATGTGTGAGTAAGCAAAGTTAAGGCTGTGATTACAAAACAGATAGGAATTAAAGTGTTTTTTTTTTTTAAAAAAAATAGGCTAGGTTTGTGGTAAGAATGAAAATCACTGTGTATTGTTTCATTTGGCCCTGTATGTAGTCTCAAGAACCTTCTTATCGAGGGGGTGGGAAGAAAAGTGGTATGGGGTGAGAACCCCACAATTCTTATTTGTTTCTGGCTAGTCCAGGAATTCACCCTGGAGTTTGGAGTCAAATAATGTGATATACTAATAATATAAGGAGACTAGTCTCAGGGTTTTGAACTGCCCTAGCTGATTCTCTGAAAAGTACTCAAGTGTTATTAGATAAATAAATGCTAGCTGGCTATGTAACCTGGGCAGCATAAACCTGTCAGCACTGCTTCTGGGCAGGAGAACAGAGAAGGGACAAGAGTTTTCAAGGTGTATTGTTTCCATATCCTTTTATTATTTATTTACTCAGGGCACTAGAGTGTTTTTCCATGTAGCTGGAAGGCGGGGTTTGCTCAGTGGAGCCTTCCTATTATTTTTGATTTATTCCTCTATGCCGCCTTTGTTAGTTTACTCTGAATTACACTGTAATTCATGAACATTTGAGAAACCATATGATTTTATCTTTTAAAATGCCATCCCTCCCTCTTTTTCCTATGTGTTGAGTCCTTCACAGTATCTTAGCCAGTTTGGTGGTGCCGGTCGAAATATTACATTTCCCAGGTGCTCGGGCATTCAGGGCTTCTCTGGTCCATCGGTGACTGTCACTTGTGCTGGAGTACATTACCTGGCTTGTGGAATAGCTGATGGCTTTTCTTTACCCACGTGGTTCCACGCAGTTGACCGAGGGTTGGCTGACCGAAGATAACACATCTGAGTGTGGATGTCTGCTTAGGAGCACAGATCCTAAGAGAATTCTAGAGAGAAGCAAAGAATAACTTTAAAAAATTTTCCAAACTTCTCTTCTCTGTCACTGCAAGAATATCCGATGGAGATTATATGCACGACATTTCTTTGATTCATTAGACAAATATCAATCGACTGCCTGTGTGTGTATGCTGCGTGGTTTCTAGATTCTTCAAAGCTGCTTCACAATCCTACTGTGCGTGTTGGATGTGCTCCCACTTTAAAGACTGTTTCAAACCTTCCTACTCCCCCTTTACCCCTATTATCATCTGCTCGTCCTGGTCAGCTCCCCCCGACTCTCCTCCCACCCCCACCTTCAGATCTTCTGATTTTTTTCTCTCTGCACACAACCCCTCCTTCATGGCACTCACCACCCTGGACTGTCTCCCCGACAAAACTGTAAGTTCCACAAGGCCAGTCTTTTGCACATTAGGTCCCCAGAAACTATACCATTGTAGACCCTCAACGACCAGCAGAATGAATGAAAAGAAGGAAGATTCCTAGAATATCAGAGCTGCACGGCCTCTAGAGATCCGATCCAATCTCTCCGTGTTCAGAAGGAGGAAACACGCCAAGAAAGATGCTCCTAGAAAGAGCTAGCTGGGCTGGGCGCGGCTGAGGGGAAGTACATCCTTGATCCAGATTCACCAACGTGCCTGTTAAGGGTCTGTCTAGGTCTGTCTGCATTTGTCTGTCTGCGCCTGCCCTGCCCCTAACTGGTCCCCACCAGAACCCAGCAGGACTCGGTGTCCTGGGCTTTATATGAACTAACCAAAAAAGGACCTTTTCTTCCTCCCTTTCACCCTCCCAGCCTGCATGATCAATCATTATTATTTGTGATGACACTTAATAATATTTTTAAATGCAGACATTTAAAAATGTCTTACTCATTGCTCAGATAATTACTGTTGACATTTTTTAAAAGTAATATATTTCCACATTAAAAAATGTCAAATGGTATAAAAAGGTACAAAAAGAAAATAATTCTACCTGAACCCCAATTCCTCTCCCCATAGGTAACTATTGTTAGGGTGTCGTATGGTTCCTTCTCTGGTATGACAAAACAAAACAAGACAAAGCAAAACAAACCAAATAAAACAAAAGACACACATACACTCACATATATTCATGAACCAGTTCAAATATTTATAAATCCTGAACACCTTATTTTGAGCTCTCTACTAAGCACAAACAGAATTTTTTTTTTTAGATATATCCCAAACATCTAGAGCAGAACCTGGCACGTGGTTGGTGCAAAGATCTTACTGATAATTCATTTGAGGTTACACTGAAATTAGGGGGCATTGATATTCTTATACTTTTGAGTGTTTTAATGAGCACAGTTCACCTTTCAATTGAATGAATTTTTTTTTCTTTATTCCTCTAGTAGAGCTTTAATGTTTTATTCAATAAGGGTCCTGCACAATATCTTATTCATTTTCCCCCAGTATTACATTTTTTATTTTCTTGCTATTATAAATGAGATCTTTTCTCTAAATGCTTATCGTTTGTAAATAGGGATTTTCATGTATTAACTTTATGAGCTGCCAACTTATTGAATTTCCTTATCGTTTCTAATGGTTTTTCAGCTTATTTTCTAAGGTTTTCTAGGCATGTGATTGTACTGTCTGCAAGTAATAATTTCTCCCTATTTTCTCTTATTTCCTCCCCCCCTTGCTTTATTGTATCAGCTAATATTTGAAAAAAAAATGTTTAATTTGTCAGTGATGGTAGTGGACATCTTCGTCTTGTTCCTACTTTTAATTTGAATAATTCTAGTGTCTCACCACTAAATATCATTTTGACTCTTGTTTCAAAATATACATTATTGTGCTAAGGAAATATCTGTTTCTCTTTTACTAGGAGTTTATCTAGAATGAGTGTTGCATTTTTTTTTTTTCTGGATTCCTTTTGTGGCATATAATAAATTGGCCTTATGTTTTATTTTTCCTTTGACCTTAATATGATGTATTTATTAATAAATATCATTATAGAAACATCCTCACATTCCAAGGAGAAGCCCTACTTGGAATGTTGAACTCTATTTGCTAATATTTTAAGATTTTGCATTAGTACGTACGAATAATGCTATCGACATCATAGTGTTATCACCGTGACATAATAATAGTTAATATTTATTGAGTGCTCCCTCAGTGACCTCCCAGAGATGTGCATTAACGATAAAGCTAAGGTTAGAGACCAGGGAGCCTGGCTCTCGAGTCCTCAGTCTTAACCACCATAGTTTGATTGGCTTATTGTGTGACAGCACAAAATTAGAAAGCCATAATAGTGTAAGAAAGATGGCGGCTTTGTATAAGGATTTGGAGGTTCTTTTCCTTTCTCCCCTCCTCCCCACACTGGTTAACGTGGTGTCCATCAGCCACATGGGGCTTCTGACCACTTGACGTGGCTGGTTTGAATCAAGATGTGTAAAATATAAAACACCTATCAGATTTTGAACACTTAGTACCCACCCCTCCAAAAAAAGTAAAACATCTCATTAATACATTTTTTATGTTGGTTTTCTATTGAAATAATATTTTGGATATTGAGTTACACGAACTACAAATTTAATTTCGCTGTTTTTACTTTTTTAAATGTGGCCACTAGAGAATTTTAAATGATGTATGCGGCTCAGATATATTACTATTGGACAGCACTAGACAGTACTTCCCAACCGCACACGTGAATCTCGCTGCGGATCTTGATAAAATGCAGATTCTGACTCTGGTTCTGGGCTGAGCCTAGCATTCTGCACTCCTTCCAAGCTTCCCAGGGATACTGGTGTTGCTGGTCAGCAGACCACACCTGGGTAGCATCTCCAAACACTTTCAATTAGTGGCTCTCAAATTGCAGTGTGCATCAGACTCATCTGGAAGGTTGTGTTAAAACAGATTACTGGGCTCCGCCTCCAGAATTTTTGATTCCACAGGTCTCAGAAGGGGCCCGAGAATTTGCATTTCTATAGGTTCCCAGGTGCTGGTCCCGGCACCATGATTGAGCATAGCTGCTTTAATTGGTAATGGAGTGGTCTGTTCCCAGAAGGTTTAAAATACGTCATTGTGCCCTATTGGGACTTGCTGTATTTTTAGACGTTCTAGTCACAAAACGTGCCGGTATCATTGGTCTCTTAGTTTTCTCTTTGGGGGAAGAGGAGTATCAATGTTGGTAATTTTCATTTTCCTAGAAAATAATTTATTTCATCAGCTTCTCCAACTTATTTGCCTGGAGCCTACCAACCTGTTTTTTTCGTGAGTTTTATAATCGTCTCTGTTAATTTATCATTTTTTGCTGTTTCATTTTCTTTGATTAAGCTACCCAATCAATTTTACTCTCTGTTTATGAGAAGCAGCTTTTTCCTCAAGTTTTAAAAATCAGTTATCACTGTTCTGATTTCTAATTTTTAAATTTCTGCATTTTTCCTAATTTCTTTCCTCTTACTTTACCTAGGTTTAATTTCTTGCTCTTCTCTGTAAAACGTACTGAAGTATATGCTTAATTAACTAATTAATTAATTTTTGTTTTCTTCTGTAATGCTCAGGGCAATGAAATTTTTTGTTTTATTTAACTTCTGACGAGTGGAATTTTCATGACCATTCATTCTAGATGTTCTGTAAGTTTTTGAATTTTTTTTTTTAGTTCCGGATGGTTGAGTTTTTTTGGTGGTGGTTTCCGTTTTTGTTTTTCATTTCTAATTCTATTGCTTTGTTGTTGGCGGATGGAGTAAGTGCTGTTTTTACCTTGGGAATGGGAGGTTTTCGTTGTGACCTGATCTAGTGCTGCTCTTTCTAAGGGATCGAAGTACCTGGGATGGGTCTGCTCTCCCAGTTTCACTGTACAGAGTCGATAGGCGAGTCTCCTAGAGCGACGTTATCGATGATTTTCATATCTGCTATGTCCGCGCCGTTGTGCTTGGTACCCTTTGCTGTTACTACCGGATATGTCAATCTCTATGACTTGATGTTTACTAGTGCCCATTTTTACTGTGTTCTGGCTTGAGTTCCGCACCACCCAATGACTGTCACTTCCCTGTTTTGGTAACTGCCGTTTATTGATCACACGCTGAGCGCCAGGCCCTGGGTTTGATGCTTCCCGTTTCTCCATTTCCTCCTCATGTCTTTACCACAGCCTTGTGCACCGAGCGAATATTCACACGTGATAGATGAGAATACTCAGGTTTACAGGGTTAAGTCACCTCCACAAGGTCACATAGCTGATGCACGTCAAGCCTTAACCTGGTCAACCTGCTTCTCTCACTTCCGTGGTCACAGGCCCTTGACAGATGGCAGTTAGCTGCTCCCTGCCCTGCCCTGCCTTCACCCCTTCCTCCAGGCCCTGCTTTGCTTTAGGTGGCTTAGTACCTGACAGGCCCCCTCCCCCCTCCAAACTCAGAGCAGCTCTTACCAAACCGGAAGTCCAGCCGTCAGGGAAGGAAAGAATGTCGGCTGGCCGCTTCTGCGGAGCACGCGTGCGTGAGGGCCAGCCTGAGGCGACTTTGTGAAATTCACAAAACAATTTCTCGGAGATTAAATTTAGTACAAGGCGCGTCCATCATAGACCTCGGCCAACTCCTGGGATCCCCGGCTCCACTGCTCTCCAGCTCTCAGCCCCGTCACGTTCACTCTGCACTCCGTGTTGGCTTGTCACACCTTAAGTAGATGGCAGCCACTTAGACTGTCATTCTTTTCAAGAGCTTAAGGGACGACTTTAAATGGTCCTTTTTTGCGTGGCTTCATGTCCTAAATTAACATCATTCTCAGCAGACAGCTTACATGGATACGTTCTCCTTTTACCTCGGTCTTTCCCATTTCAGCAAAGGCTCCCTGGGCCCACATGCCCGGTGCTCGAGCAGACCATCTGGGCCCCTCCTTCCCGTGCACTTGAGACTCCAGGAAGGGCGGAGCCCTGTGGGCTCCGCCTCTAAAACCTGTTCCGCATCTGCCAACTTCTCAGTGCTTCACCTTCATCCAAGCCGCCTTATCGACTTCCTGTGCTTTGGCAACAAACCCCTACCCCATCTCCTGCTCCCCTCCTACCAGCTTTCCACAAAGCTGCCAAAGTTCTTTACAGAAATATGAAATCACATGACTTTCTTGCTCGAAACCCTCCCGTGGCTTCTGATCACCCTCAATATAAAGGCCATGCTCTTGACCTGGTGTCCATACCCCTCACCCGTCGGGCCCCCGTTGTCCTCCTTCGCGTCCGCTGGCCTGCTCGCCCCCATCACCCCGACTGCGTCTTGGGCTGTGCACAACCTTAGCCCCTAAACGCCCTGCCCCCACCCCACTCTTGCAGGTTGGGCTCCTTCTTGTCATCCCAATCTCCATTTAAATGTCGCCTCCTCTAGAGACCTCCAGGCTAGCCAGCTTAGTCTCTCCAGGGCACCCGGTTTTGATTCTCTGCGTTCCACATACCGATATTTAATAGTTCCCTTATTTGTCTCTGTCTACGTCAAGTGTAAGTCCCAAGGACACGGGAAAGGTATTCTATGCCCAGCTCCTGGAGTGGGGCCTGGCTCACAGTGGGTGCTGAAGAAGTGGGTGCCGAATGCATGTCCATCATCTCCCAGTGGTGGGGCTCCTCTCTGAGCACCTGGATGATGGGGAACTTTAAAAAAAATGGTACAGGTCCTTGGGTACCATGTCCGGGGACACTGATTGGGAGTTGACATTCTCGGGGTGATTCTGGGGTTGAGACTTTGAGACACATTGCTATCATTCAATAAGCACTTTACACAGCCATATGCCATTTAATCCTAAAATACTTCTAAGCAGTCAATCTCAAGGCCAGCGATTCTAAATGCCCATTAAAAAGCTTATCAGAAAGTCTTCCTTTTAACCGGTAGTGCTTCACATGCAACAGACTGTGGAGCACTATAAAAGGCTGTACAAAGAGAAGTCTCCCCAACATTGTCCCCACATCTGAGCCCCCCTTTGGCCCCCACTTAGAAAACCACTTTTATGAGTTGCTTGGATAAATTTCTGGTGCTTCTGTATGCAAACACAAGACAATTCCAGGATATATTTTTATTTTTCCCCCTTTTAAACATAAAGCAGGAAGCCACAGGAGCTATGGAGCATCTTGCTTCTTGTTCACTTAACAATACATCCTCAGAGATTTCTCCCATCGGTGCATAGAGAGCTTTCTGGCTTTTTATGCTACCTAGCATCCCACGTGGGGGAGGACTAAGCAGCCCAAGGATGGACACTCAGCCTACGTACTTTCGTGAGGCAGGGGACTGTTCCCAGCCGTGATGCACGTGTCATCGTGCACCTCCGTCGTTGCTGTGGACGTATAAGTATGCAGGCGTATTTGCAGGATGAATTCTCAGAAGCAAACTGCCAGGTCCAGAGGTCATATGCCTTTGTAATTTTGATAGGCGTTGCCAGATTTTTCTGGGTTGACCGTTTTGCATTTCTGCCAGCAGTGAAGGGGAGTCTCCATTTTCCTAGAACTTTTCTAATGAAGCGTGCTGCCAAATGGGGGAATTTTGCAAACCAATAGGTAGGAAGTGCTCCCACTGTGTACTGCAGGTTTTCTTTTCCTCAAAGCTTTATTTAAACATAAATGGGAGCATCTGAGATCTTGTTCCCTGGCATGTGTCATCAGTCCGGCTCCAACTCTTACAAAAATTTTAAAAAATATGTAAATGACATGCAATAAACGGCAACATTTAAAGGGTACAATCTGATTAATGAGTTTTGACATGTATACGTGAAACATCACCATAGTCGAAACAATCAACATACCCATTACCCGCCCCCCAGAGTTCCCACGTGCTCTTCTGTAGTCAGTTTCCTCCTGCACCTCCCTCAACTCTGATCTGCTTTCTGTCTCTATCAGAGTGTTTGTATTCTTAGAATTTTTATATAAATGGCATAACATAGTATGTACTCTTTTTTGTCTGGTTTTTCTTTTTTGCATCATCATTTGAGATTTGTCCGTGTTGTGGCGTGTATACTGACAGTCATTTTTTTACCCAATAGTATCCCATTTCATGGGTAAGCCACAGTTTGCTCATCCATTCAGCTACCAGGGACAGTTAGGTGGTTTGTAGTTTGGGGCTATGAAAAATAAAGCTGTTATGAATACTCATGTACAATCTTTATATTGACACGTTTTCATTTCTCTTGGGTAAATACCTACCTGTTGAGGCAGCTGAGGTCCTGAGTACCCAAAGTGTCAGATCACACAGCCCCTGGGACCCTCAAACCTTTGGATTGCTTTGTGATCTCATGGGATGGATGTAGCTTACAGTAGGGCAATATTGGGACCCTCTAAAGCATAAGGTCCCAGGGCCTAGCTCCCTTGCCATGGACTACGCTTGACATCACAGCTGCATTGAGTGCTGACTGTTTTGTAGACACGGGGAACACTGGGTTGTTGTTGTTTTTGTTTTTTTTTAAATAAGAAATGTCCATTCTTTGAAAAGTTCACATTCTCGGAGATAAGGTAGATGAGCAAAGAGACAAGACAATCAATCCTGGGTGACATGTGAGTGAAGCAGGAACATTGAACTGATGTCCTGTTTCATCTTAAGGTCCTTGTCTAGCCAGCCAGTCAGTCAGCCAGCATTTTCTGGCAGCCGTGCATTTCCCATATTTTTGCAGGAGCTGGTGATAGCGCAGTGAATACATTTTCATAGGTCTGTCTGTTGAGTGGCGTACCCAGATGAGGGAACCCCACTTCCGACAGTGTGATAACTGAGGTGGTGGAGGGAGGGTCCCAGCGAAAGCCCCGCGGGGGCAGCAGCTCCGGTCTGTCCACCCAGTCTCCCCAGAGCACTGCCTGGTGTGCAGTGGACACTCAGTGTGTTTTTGTTGAGTGCAAGAAGCAACACGTGTCGAGCGGGGGTGTTATCCAGCACTGTCGTATTGGATATCAGGGGCGACTTGCCTCGAGTAGGGGGCACTTGGGCAGTTACGAAGGGTGAGTAGCACCCAGGTAGCTCAGGATATTCCAGGTGGCTCCAGACGGCTGCCGCAGGACGGTAAGGGTGGGGTGAGGGGTGGAGAAAGAGGAAGCTGGGCAGACCGGGGTGTTCCTTGTAAACTCCACTAAGGAGCTTGAACATCAATATTTGAACATCTTGGGAAACCACTGACATAGTTTCAACAGTACAATGGCATGCTAAGATGTGTATTTTTTAGAGATCCCTCTGGCTGTGGTGGGAGGGATGGACAGGAAGAGGCCGGACTGGGAGAGGCAGGGAAAGCAGAGAAGAGGCCATTGAAAGAAGCCTGGAGAAAGACGGTGTGACCTGTCTGGGACAGTGACCGGGGCAGGGCTGGGACAAGTGCGTAGTTACCATTTTACGTGATCGCTATAAAATGTGGGGGTGATGGAGAAGAGGGAGCAGAGCCAAGGAACTGTGAAGAAGGGAATGACGTCCAGCGTAAAGGGCCAGACTAGTCCTTGACATTCTCCCCCAGGCCGGGTCTCCACCCTCAAGGCCGAGAAAGGCCACGACATGTTTCTTTTTCAATGGAGATCTAATTCACACATCGTCATTCACCCCTTTGACATGGACAATTCATTGGTCTCCAATATGTTTACAAAGTAACGCAACTGTCACCACCATCTAATTCTAGAAAGTTGTCATCGTCTCAACAGGAAGCCCCCAGAATGGTTAGCAGTCACCTCCCACTACCCACCCCCCAGCCCTTGGTCACTGGCCACTCGCCCCGTGGTTTCGCCTGTTCTGGACATTGCAGATGGAAGGCCAGGACACTTTAAGATCAACCAGGAAAAGCAACGCAGTCCTCGCGGAGTTGCCATGAAGTGTGTGTGGATGGAGCTCGAGAGGGCCTGACCACGTGTGACGTCCCGGCCACCTCTGCGGTGTGGAGGACATGTTTGCCTGGGCAGTCTTTTGCTTTCTTCTAACTTACAAAAACTGTCTTAGCACAAGCAGACAAGGAGTTTAGATGAGGAACGGTCTTATGAAAAAATACTGTTACTGCGTCCCATTTATTACTCTAAATTTCAGGCAGGAGATATCGAGGCCTTGTTTTAACCTTGGTCAGCTACCAAGGAGCCTTGTGACCTCGGGCAAGTGACCACCTCTCCTTGGTCTCCAAAGGCCCTTTCATCTGTCACCCATGCGATGATTCTGGCGGGCAGGTGCTTTTATAGTCACACTTTCTAGGCAAGACTCTAAAGTAATGTTAAGAGTTTTTTTTATCTAGGGGAGGGGGAATTCTTTCATTTTATTTTTTAAGGTAATAAAACACCTACCTCACTGTATTATAATGAATATCTCCATTACCATCTTGCATAAATCTCTCTGGCTTTCTGGTGTTTTCCTAAAGTTGTATTTCTTCCAGCGGATTTCCTGGTTGTTCAAAGGGTACGGGCACATTTAAAGCCGTTTGTACATACTGCTGAATTGTTTTCCAGAGAGTTTGCGAGAAGTGCCTTTTCATCACACCCTGGTCAGTTTGTGCTTTGAAAACACTTTTTATTTACCTGGCAGAGTGAAAATGGTGTGCGATTGTTTCGATGTGTGTTTCTTGGATTACCAGCAAGAGTAAGCATATTTTCAGGTGCTTAGCAGCCTTTCTATTTCCATTTCTGCGTATCGCCTGTTCTGGCCTTTGTGCATTTACCCCCTGGAATGGGCTGCAGGTTGCCCAACCCTGGGCCCCGTTTGCTTTGTGTGCGCTGGGCCCGACTCCACGTGAGAGGGGCCTTTCTTTTGACGGGCATGGGGACGGGCTGCGTGCTAGGTTGGCTTTCTGGCCGACTCTCCAACACATGTGCACTGTTCCTTTTCCTTTGTAATCTGGATGTTCAGGGGACTGCCACTTAGTCCCTAAGACTGCAGGACTCTAGAGCATTTGAGCAACACTGTGGAACAGGGAGCCTGCTCTGTCCCTGCCCCGCTTTGGGGCACATTTTCTCTCAGGGCAGGCTGGCTTTGGAAGAGGATCAAGAATTACTATGCCACGATCTGGGTGAATAGAACCGTATGATGCCAACTTGGCTACAGCGAATTCTGTTTTTGTGTGATGGATAATTTTGCCGAGTGGCTCTACTCATAACATGCAGAGGGGAGCCCTTGGAAAAGTGGAAATAGCCACTTCTTGCGACTTCCAGTTTCTGAGAAGCAAACCCACATTCAGAGCGGGGTGTCTGAGGTTGGGATTGCTCTCCGGTCACATATCCCTGATGATTTTGCTGCAAGGCCCGTGGAGTTGATTTCATTGTCCCTCGGTGCAGGAGGCAGCAGAGACAAAGGAGTTGGGTGAGGTGCCTGGGGCTCCCTGAGTCACTAACTGTGTGGATGCTTCTGGGCCTCAGCTGGTCTCAGGGTTCCCGTGTGGCTGCAGAGGGAGCCGGGCCTGTTGTGGCCCCTCCATGGCGCCACTGAGAACAGTTAGCACTGAGGAGCATGCTTGGGGTGTCGGTTATCTAGGAGGGACACCTGGTGTGCTGAGAGCAGCCGGTGTGGTAGGCAGAGGCTTGCTTTAGAGGCGAGGTCCATGGTCAGAACCAGCTGATGTCGCAGCCACCAGTGGAGAGATCTTGGTCAAGTCTCTTAGCCTCTCTGAGCTTCGGTTTTCTTGGTTCTTTGAGGCTTCCTCTCATTAGTCATGAGAATTTGGGTACATTTCTATGCAAAGTGCCTTTCTGAGGGCTGAGGACTGCTCACTAGATAAACACTATTGTTATTCTTGCTTCCAAACCCTACGGAAACTCCAGCTGCCACCTGTTGTTGGCCCTCTCCTCCCAGGCCTGGGGTGATTTCTGAAAACCGGACCAACTTCAGCCTGCTTTTGCTTGCAGTATTGAGAGGGCCCGGGAAGAGGGGAGCCCTCCCTTTCGCGTTGCAGAGATTTGCACTCAGGACCTTGCAACCTGATAGCCACACTTTTCTCAAGAGAATTGTGGGAGACCCAGCTGCCCCCAACTTCCTCAGCTCCTCCCCTGGGGCTCCCCATTTGACTGCCAAGGTAAAGGAGGTTAATCTGAAAGAAACTGTACCAGGCTGAGCCCAGGTAGGACGCTCTTGCCTTATCCTTTATCTTAGTTATTATTTTGTTTATTTGTAATACCATTATTAAGTTTTTGTTGTTGTCGTCGTTGTTGTTGTTATTAAAACATGCTGGTTATTTTAAAATCCAAATCCCACCTCTGCTATCCCTCCTTTCCCCAGCTCCTGGAAACCACCATTGTGCTTTCTGTTTCTAGGAATCCGACTCTAGGTACCGCATATAAGTGGAATCATACTGTCAGCGTAAGAAATGTCCAAAACTGTAGGGAATTTTTGTAAGTTTATTTGAGCCAAACTGATGACATATGCCGGGGGGCAAGGTCTCAAATGTCTGGAGAATAACAGTTTTGAAGTTTCTTCTATGCATTTAAAATTAAGGAGGGAACTAAGAAGCTAAAAAGTTATATGCCTGGGGCATAACTACCCACGTGACCTGCCCAGTTAGGAATTTATGATCAGATCACCCGTGAGGTTACTTTCCATAGAACCTGTGTTAGTTTGTTTGTTTGTTTGTTTTTGTCCACAGTCAGTATTTTTCTTCTCAGGACAAGTTTATTTCAGTTAGCATAATGACTTCAGGATTCATCCATGTTGTAGCCTGTGTCAGAATGTCCTTCCTTTTTAGGGCTGCGTAATATTCCCGTTAATGATTTACCACATTTAGTTTTTCCATTCATCCATTATTGGACACTTGGATTGCTTCTACCTTTTGGCTATTGTAAATAATGCTACTGTGTATGTTCATCTTTATTCATTATTTATCTTATTAGATTTTATTTATTTTGTTCCTTTTATTATTTTACTTACAAAAGTAATATGTCTTAATTCAAACATGATGTTATAGAAATACACGGAGGGGGAAAGTCCCCATTCTTGTACCTGGGATGAAGGTGACCAGTGTCAACAGTCTGGTGTCTTTTCTCTCAGGATTTTCATTTATGTATATAAAGATGTATAATTTTTAAGTGGGATTATATGCTGTACATGCTTAGACATTTTTTAACGTTTTATTCTGACTTAACGCGAGTTGGAGAAAAGTCACAAGACGTAAAAGAATTCCCATAGTCCCTTTACCACGTCGGCTTTAACTTCTCTCTCACTCTTTTCAAGTCTCTTGAAATGGGCTGCAGGTGTAACGTCCCTTTCCTGCTAAAGGTTTTAATGTGTATCATCTAAAAACAGGGACGTTTTCTTATATAACCTAGTACGATGATGGAAATCAGAAATACAGTATTATTCCATCTACTGATTTTACTTGGCTATGACCAGTTATCTGAACAGTGTCCATTACACATAACAAAGAAAATCTCCTATTTTCTCAGATGGTAGACACTCACATAGCTTCCTATTTCTTTTTTTTTACAATCAATCGTCATGTCTCTTTAAACTAGAACAGCTACACAGGCTTTCTTCGACTTTTAGGACATGGTGTTTTGGGGGGTACAGGTCAGTTATTGTGTACAATGCTTCTTAATCTGAAGTCGTCCGATGTCTCCTCGTGACTAGATTCGGGTTACCCCCTTTTGGCGGGGACACCACAGAAGCGAGGCCGTGTTCTTCTCGGAGTGCCATATCAGGAGACACACGCCACGCCGTTCATCTCCATGACTCCGGCAATGTTAAATTAGCCACTGCAAAAAAATTGATTTTCATGAGGTAGAATTTACATCGGGTGAAATATACACAGCTTTCATGGACGGGTTGATGAATTTTGTTGGGTGCATCAGTATACCTAACACCCCAATCAGGGTTACATACTGTTTTCAATTTGCTTTTTTAGTTAAAAGTGTAATTTCTACATCTTCCCATACGGGTTAGTCTAAGTTTTTGTCAAGTGTTTTAGAGGAACTTGTCGGAGTTCACTTTAGACTAACATTGGAGAACTTGGCCCTTGGAGTCATGTGGGTTTGGGTGTCAACTTCTGCTCTGACACTTGTCACCCTGTAGAGGGTGATTCTTAGCTCTTTAAGTCTTAATTTTTTCATTTTTAAAATGGGAAGACTAAGAACTCTTATAAGTAAATTTTTTTAAAAAAGATTAGCCAGTAGAGACACTGGCAAAGGAGAGGAACACACAATTCACAGAAGAAAACAGCCATTTGTGGAGTCAGTAAACCTATGAAAAGATGTCCAGCCTCACTGATAATGAAAAAGATGCAAATCACAGTGACGATGAGGTAAATTTGCAACCATCAAATTGGCAGAAATTAAAGTCTCACTACAGCTGATGGTGGCGAGGGTTTAGGGAAGAGGGCTCTCTCACTGTTGGTGGGAGTGTACGTTGGCTGTGTATTTTTGGAGGGTAGTTTGGCGTACTTGCTAAAATTGTAAATGTTTATACCTCTTATTCAAGTCATTGCTCTGTAGTAACTTATTCTACATATGCACCTGCACAAGTGGGCAAAGGACGTGTATCATCGCAGCATCCTATCAAAGCGGAAGCAACCCAAATGTCCAACGATCGGGAGCTGGGTGTGCTACTTTCCTTTCTCATACTTTCTGAAGCCTTCAGGATTCTTTCCAGAGACTTAAAAAGGTTTAATTTCCTAATTATAAAAGCAATACCTGATTATAGAAAGAAAATAAAGCAGGAAGAACATTGTCATGCTTTCTATAAACGTTCACATCTTGTTTGTTTTCCATGTAACGTTATAATACGTGCCTTGTTCTATGATATTAGAAATTCTTTGTGAATCTTATTTTCAGCGGCTGCCTAATAACTCCTCGGCTGGATATACCATTATTTACTTAAACAATCTCCTATTGTTGAACCTTTTTCTGTTTGTCCTATTTCCTTAAGATAGTTTCCCAGAAGTAGAAATACTGGTTTGGAGGCCACTAGCATTTTAAGTCTTTCCCTCCATCTTGCCAAATTATTCCCCCAAACACGGCACCCATGGCTTGTCCCTCCAGCAGAGCTCGAGAATCTTCTGATGGAATGCCCTACTCTAACCAGCCTTTTGTTCTGCTCCCAAAGCCTCATAAAGAAAATGGCCCAGAGCGTGGTGGAAGTCATGGAAGACGCCAAGGGCAAGGTTCAGGAGAACCTCCTGGCCAACGGAGGTGAGTCACTCAAGCGTTCTCATCCCAGTGCCTTCTCGGCTCATGCCAGCCCAGTCGGTGGCCCTAGCTGTGGCCACAGGTAACGACCGAAGTCATGTGCACCCCTCCCCTCACCCTGGAGGCTCCGAGTGGACAGAGGCCTCCACCCTGCTTTTAGCCCAGCAGCACCTGTGTTTGGCAGACATGCCCCTTTGCCAGTTCCTCGCCCCACTGTCTGATTTCTAAAGCATCCAGCATTTCTACCCTGTAGCTCAAATCCTCTATGAAACTTGAAGTGGAAATGGGTTCAGAGCGGAATAATGGTCGTTTGGTCCTTCCCATCCCCTCTATCCTGCACAGGAAGTTCCATCCTGCTCCCTACCTTCACCCCGTCCCCACCGCCTCCCCCCCCACAAAAAAAATTGCACCGCAGACGCCTTCCCGGACTGAGGCGTGCCTCGCACTAAAGTCGTAAGTTGTGCCCAGAGTTAGACCAAAAATGTTTGGGTCCATTAATTGTGTCATCTAATTTGACTGCACTCCAAGTGTGCAAGACAGAAAGTTAGCGACTTTGGAAACTCCAGAATTAGGTGTTTAAATAAATATTTAAAACTTTATGCATGCGTGTGTACTGAAAATGAGCGTATAGATTCTGTATTTAACATTGATACCATTCGTTACATAGAAATTCACATTTCCCCGACTCCTGGCAACCTTAACGAGCTTTTTATTCGCTCGTTTAAACTGATGCACGGAAATCCTCACGCTCCCAAGTCTGAACCTGGCTTTGTGTGTGAACGAGGTTGAGTAATGCCACCTTATTACCTTGCAGGTTTGAAGGAAAAAATGACATGTTTAAAGAGTAGGTCATGCGCTGTTTGCTGTGTGGTGTTCAGTGTGGGGCCTGCATGTCCCTGGGAATGTGGAATCTTGGTCTGGTTCTAGGGGTACAGTGATCAGGTTATGACAGATGCCCTAAGTAGCAACCTCACAGCTTGGTCACTCTATCCGTATGACACTGGTAGCAACCGTTTTTTCCCTTTCCCGTCTGCCCCGTGCCTCCTCTGCCTCTCCAGCTGCTCTGCATGCCTCTTCGAGTGGGGATGCTTTGACTCTGGGGTTCCAAGTGGACTTCTGCATCTTTGCCTCACAGTCTACTTCATGCCTTAATGGCTGTCCCCAGCGTCCTCCTGCCTGCCTGCTCTTGAAGGCTGGCTGTTTTGTTAAATGCCAGGCTTAGCTTTGTGTGGCGTTAGCAGGGCTTACGCATGCCAGGAACCTGCTTCCCTCGAGCCTCCTGAGGGAGCCCCTGCACCCACACAAGCTATTTCTGGTTTCTGCATTAGAAGGAACCACTTCTTTGGGGTTCTTCTCTCGGCTCAAACTGGTAGAGTTAAAGCCAGCAGATCCCTTTAGGATGAATACGAATCTTTGCAGATCGAAAGTTACCCAAATGCCTTCCCAAATGCAATCTGTTTGTTACACTATTTCTTTCTGATGCTGACTAAAAAAATTATTTTGTTAAAAAAAATGGTTGATTTTATTTCCAGCAGGTAACTCATAGGGCCCCAGACTGCAGAGGTGACTTACGGTAGAGAGCTGCTTTTCTACATTAAAACCTGGTCTTTAGGGCGTGAGGGTTCCAGCTCACATTGAAATAGTCATCAAGTGCTGACATTCTACTCAACATTCACGTTACTTCATATTAGATGTCATTATTTCGTCATGTCCATCCTCGGTCCAGATGGCACCAACTCTCAGAGATGCTGCCTCTTCTCAGGAGGGGGAAATTCAGCTTTATTTGTTTATTTAGTCTGTTTCATTATCTCTAGGCCTCCTGTTAGTCGGGTCCCCTGTGCCTTCCAGGACTAGAACTTCCAAAGCTGGTTCTATACACCAGGCCTGTGTAAACCACAGTCAAGGATGCTACGGCATAGTAAAGGCTCTGAAAAGTACCGCAGCCAAGCAACCTTAACAAACTTAGTTTGATTCAGGCTTTTTGGGTATTGTCTGGATGGGGAAACCTTTTCCTTCTGCAGAGCAGGGAACTGGTGATTGACAGAACTAATTGGAGGAACTCAGTGTAGCCCTGGCACGTGGGGTTTTAGTCTAATCTCTTCTAGAACATACCTGGGAATTCAGGTTGTGTGGCCGGCCAGCAGCACCAGCTTTGAGCGGTCGGACCTGGTCCTGCTGCATAATGCGCTTTGTGACCTTGACAGGTCACCTCTCTGAGTCTTGGTTTTCTCACCTGTCAGTGGACTCCGTCCCTTTACAGGCTCTTGCGTTACCTGGGCACTTTTTGTTAATTGTTTGCTCTTTGCCACTGGCTGAGCTTTGGGCGTGGAAGGGCAGAGATATGTTTGATTTCTGCAGAAGCTGAGCAAACACACTGTTGTCTGGCCTGGGCCCTCACATGTGCCCAGGGGTTGTAGACACCAGAAGGCCTGCCTGACTGCCCAGGCAGCAGGCTGCGGCCGCGGCGGTCACAGGCCCGCGTTCTCCTGCCCGCCGAGGAGGCCTGGTTTGGGTTCTCGGGTGTGATCACCGTTGCTGCAGAGCCGCCCCTGTGTACGGCGTGCTTTGATGCAGAGTGGGCCCCTCTGGGTCATGGCCTGACGTCACAGGCCATCTGCCCAGGCTCCGCACTGCTGCCTAGGAGACCGGGCTTCGCTGACCTCAGCCAGGGGCAGGGAGGAGAGGCCAGTTCTTTCCCAAGTGGGCACAGGGACAGCTGAGGCACTGGATGTGCTGAAGGCCCAGGGGGGCTGCGACTTGCTAAGGCGGAGGACCCCGTGAGACCACGTTCTCACCGAGAGCAATGTGCGTGGCCGGGGCAAGGCCGCCCCTGGGCATGTGACCCGGGGCAGTGGTCAGTGCCTGGAGCTGGAGCTGGTGCTCCCAGCATGCCAGGGGAGGAGGAGGAGGCGGCCACAGTTATGAGAGGGGCTTCTGTCGGGAAGTCTGTACTGCATCCTTCTTCATTCATCAGACACGCGTGCTCGGCCACCGAGCACCAAGCAATTTCGACACACACGTCTGTTTTAAAGAAGGCATTTTAAACATTAGCAAACTATCGGAGTTTGCGAATGTGATTTTTAGTATCTGGCACGAATGTGCAGATTCACAGATTCAGGCATTAACTTAGTATGAATGTAGATTTTGGTTTGCCACACTACGGTGGGGGAATGACTTTGCCACAAGGATCCAGACCTGGGATCCTTGGCTAGTGCTTGGGTGGAGGAGGCAGGAAGATGGGTCGTCCTGTGAGTGAGTGGCAACTGTGACTGGCTGCATGGTCTTCGGGGTTGGCTGGGGGCTCTCTGGCGTGCCTTCAAGACACCTTGACTCTGAAGATAACCCAGTGGGGGCCTGTAGCCAGAGCAACTGGCAAAGGCAGGGAACTAGCCTGGGGCCCTCGGAATATCCCTGGCTTTGCTCTCGCCTCCTGGGGAAAAAAGAAACCTCCCCCAAACACAGGTCTCTGGGGCAGCCACCTCAGCGAGAGTCTGGGCACAGTGTCCCGCCTGCGACAGTGTCCCTGTGGCCAGTGGTGTGTTTTTTGGAGGGACTCAGGGTACTGTCGACAGTTGGCCAGTTGGCTCAGCATCGTGTTCCCACGGGGAACGTTTGCTGCCTCCGGGCCCCGAGTCCGTGCTCTCCAGCTGCTCCCCTGCTGTGAGTGGGGTGCTTGGCTTGGGTTTCAGAAACCGCGATCTCGTGAGACGTGGAGAGCCCGCTCATCTGTGGAAATCTGTTTGTATTCCTCCAGCTGATTTAACGTCCTTTGTGACCCACTTCGAATGGGACATGGCCAAATACCCTGCGAAGCAGCCGCTGGTGGGCGTGGTGGACACTCTAGCTAAGGTAAGAGAAGGACCTGCTCTCGGAGGACGCTCACACTCCTGAGGCCGGGGACATCAGACTGCCTGCTGTGGATCGACATGGCGTTTGGACCCTGAAGAAGTAGAGAGGGCCTTTCCAGGAGGCCAGAGGCCGGAGGCCGGGTTCTCGCCCTGCAGGTTCCCCTCTCCATCGGCCTCCTGCCGGCCCTGCCTGGGCCCCAGTGGGTTTTCGAGGCATGGCCTTCCATGCCCTGGGCAAGGTCAGAGGCCGTCGGGTGTGAGGGCAGCCCTGGAGACAGGAAAGGTGACCACCTGCTCACCTCCCCTAGCCCTGTCATCTGGCCAGGTGGCTGCGTCTCAGCGGACAGTCCCTGGACAGACGGGCTGTCTGCGCCGCCAGTGTCTGCCCTGCACCCTGAGCCCATTCACCGCGACCCTCTGTGCCTCTTTTCTTTTCACAAGGTGCTAACGGAGGGTCGGCCCACCCTGGCCCACTCTTAGAATCTGAAACCCAGCCCACCCCCAGGGTGCTGATTCACTGGGCAAACTCTGCTTCAGTGGAGTTTGGCTTAGGAGCCCAAACTCTTGGGAGGTATCCCGGGGAGGTCCTACCCCTGGCCTGAGGTGCCTGTGACAATAAGGAGGCTGGTCAGCACTGCCCCCGTGGCTCCACCCACTGGGTAAGCAGTGGCCTCTAGCTTTTGCTTCGTGAATCAAAGCACTACAGCACAGGTCTTTGGGGACACTGTGGCGGGTCTCCCAGCCATGCCGACTCCTGTTTTTCTCACTGAGGGTGGGTGCTGACAGTGTACGACTGCCTGTCCCCACCACCGCCGCCCCGATCCACCAAGCCCCTGATATGTCAGGTCTCCTCCTAGCTCAGGTGTCTGGGAGAGAGTCTCAGCCAGGCCAGGAACAAAGCCCTCCTGTTGTCTGTTCTGAGTGGCAGAGCCACCTGGGTGTGGCCGGGCGGGCCAAGAGAGGGAGATGACCGCTGGGACCCATCCCGTGCAGCCGGCCCATCTCCTCACCTCAGGCTGCTGCCCGGCCTGTGTCTGGGAACACAGGTGGGGCCAGGAGGCTCGGAGACCTGGGTGCGGCTCCTTGGGTACCATTTGCGTCACAGTGGTCCCAGCCCCACCTGGGACAATTGGGCAATGATTCTGGAAGGCCCTTTGAGGAGGGGCTGCCTGGAGCGCCCGGGCCAGGCGTGGCTTCCAGGAGGGCGTTGTGTGCCTTCGCCACCAACCTGGAGGCATGTGGTAGTTTGTGGGCCTGGCTGCACCCCGCCCTGCGGTATGATGCCGGGTTCGAGCTAGGTGGGGTCAGCACCATTCTCTGAGTACCCTGGGACAGTGCTCCCCAGCATGGTGGTCCTGGGGTCTCCAGACCTGTGACAAGGGCCCCAGAGTGTACGAGGCCATTGGCTGATGGGTGAAGGACAGAACCTGGCTTCTCTCTAGTCCAGGGGATCCACAGAGTGCCTTCAGCAGAAAAGCAGGTGGGAGGCACGGGGGTGGTGGGAGGGCATGGGTGGCACTTCTGGCTGTCTGGAGCCACACTGGGCTTTTGTTTCTTTTACTTCTCGTGTCACCCCTGCGAGGTAGGTGTCACCTTCCTCCGATTTCAGATGGAGGCTGGCTGAGGTTAGGTGGCCTGCCCCAGGGCCTGCAGGGGTGAGGTGTTACATGGGGTGGGGGGGCGCGGGATGCAGGTCTTGTGTGCGAGGCTCCCTGCCCAAGGGGCCTCCTCTGTGAGGCCAGCCCGGCAGAGGCTCCGGGTGTTGGCGCCCCCAGCCCGTCCTGCACAATGGACTCACATGTGGTGGCTGCAGCCCTGGCTCAGGCCTGTTCACCCAGTGGGAGGTCTGAATCTGTTCCTAGACACATCACAGTCAAAAGGACTGCCCTCGCTGGGAGAGGCCACTCCAGCTCTGACTGGAGGAAATCAGAAAAATAAGGTCACTGTGGGATGTTTTTGCTTGTTTGATTTTTTTTCTTTAAAAAAAAAAAATCTTATTTTCAAAATCGAGATCTGTGGATTGTACCCATGTCAGTCCCCTGGTTGCGATATTTGTACCGTTGTCACGTAAGATGTTACTGATGGGGACACCGGAACACGGCATCGCTGTGTACCATTCTTATAATTTTCTGTGAATCTACAGTCATTTGAAAGTAAGAAGTTTTTTTAAATTGTAACAAAAAATTATAAATTTTACCAAAAAATCGAATATATCAAAATGTAAAGATAGAAACATGAAAGGCCTCCCATTACAGCAGCACCCCCCATTTTTGCTCCTTTTAACTGCCCTTAAAGGTAACCCGTGATTAAAAGTTTAAAGTAGATCCTTCCATCTATATAAAAACTATATATATTTCAACTCAAAATTGTCCATATTGTAAAGATTGCCTCGTTTTTTCACGTAACGATTCTGGAGATGTCTCCACGTCAGCACGTGCTGATCTGTTGTGTTTGTTGACATGAATATCGCCCCCCGCCCCCCGTGGCTGATTGCAAGTCACCAGTGAAGTGTCACTGACCGTGGGCCGAGGAGAGAGACGTGGGAGGCGACGGTCAGTCTCTCCCAGGAGCCGTGGAAACGGGCCCCGCACCCCACATGTGCCAGCGCGTGGGAACCCAACTCGTGCGCAGTGATCCGTAACGGGGGGCGGGGGTCCCACTTTGTGGACCAGTTCTGACTCTGTGGACTGTGCTGTCGCAGTGTGGGCCCTGGAGGGCAAGGGCTGGTGGGCTGCTTTTAATTCCTGACAGCGCCCAGCACAGAAGATGGCCTCACTGTGGCCTCACAGATGGCCTCGTCTGCTCCAGTGACCTCAGAACACTTGTTTGTAGCAGTTGTCTTAAGAACTACTGTGTTTTGGGGGCGTCTGGCGAATTGGGTGCTGGCAGGCATTTTTCTTTCCCTGTTTCAGGCCCCTGGGGAGACAGTATCCTCCTGGCTGGGCTGAAGTGGCACCTGAGGCAGAAGAGCTGGGCCTCGGGCCACGGCTTGTCACATTCCCTGCCCACCGCCGGAGGGGGTCTGAGATCCCGAACCTTCTAGAACAAAGGGATCTCCTTAATATCAGGCTGGTGACCTGCCTCCAAGCTAAAAGGAGCCTTCTCACTGCGGGGGAGCAGGAAGGGGCTGCCGTGGGACGCAGCTAAGTCTGGAGACCTGCACCCTGTCGGGGCTGAGCCATAGTGAGTCCCCGCAGGAGCCAGCATGGGGGTCAGCCCGAGCTGACCTCTGGCACAGCCCGAGAGCAAATGGTGTGGAGGGCTGTGGGTGCCGTGACGGTATGAGGAGGGCTCTAAATGCCATGAATATTCAGCTCCTGGAGTGATCCCAGAAAAACCATTCGTGCCTCGAGCCTCACCCCGTCCTGCCTCCCAGGCCCTCACTGTAGGGCCCAATATGGAGTGTCCAGGAGAGTGGAGGGGAGAAAATTGGGCCATCCTGGCACGTGGGCAGCTAATGTTTCCTCCATAAAGGCACCAGGAGCCCTTTGTGGCAATTCGGAAAAGTTCCACCAACTCTGGACACTTTTACTTTCCCCAATAGCAACTGGCGCAGATCGAGACTGACCTGAAGTCCCGCACGGCCGCCTTCAACACCCTGAAGACGAACCTGGAGAACCTGGAGAAGAAATCCATGTGAGTGGCCCGTTCCCGCCCTGCCTGCGGCCTCCGAGCCTGGCTGCGGCAGGGTGCTGGCCGGGCCTATGCGTGTGCCGTCCGGATCCCGGCCCACGTCTGCATCAGCAAGAGCGAGAGGGAGACAGATGGGAGGGCAGACAGGCGGACAGGCGGACGCAGAGGCTCCTGCCTCTCCGGGAGCTATGCTGGGAGAGAAGGACCTGGAGCAGATCGGCGGGGGAGGGGGGCAACGCCCAAGCAGGGGTTGGTGGTACCTCCCTGCCCCAGCCCGGGGAGGGACTGGAAGATGCTGGAAGAGGCACCTGTCTCTCTCCCAGCCTCTCCCAGGTTGCTGGGAGCACCGGAGTGCCCAGGATCCTCCCACTGTGGGGGTCCAGGGGCTCCTGCTCACACAAGCAGCGGGAGCTGGGCTGTCAGAGCCTGACCCTGGTGATGACCAGCGGAGGAAAGTGGGCTCTACGGAGAGGCCCTGAGCGGAGTAGCCTCAGGGACTCAGGAGCACCACATGGGAGAGAGAGCAGACTGCTTGGTCCAGCAGACACGACCCGTCACCATGGTGTTGGGGGTGTAGGAGTAAAGCAGTGTCATGAGGCGGTGGCCATCTTGTGAGGTAGTGAGCTCCCTGTTGTTGGAAGCATGTTAGAAGCCAGATGAGCTTCTGCTGGGGAGGCTGGAAGGCGCTTATGAACAGGGCCGAGTTGGCATGGAGGACCCTTCCAGTACCCCCTAGATCCGATTCTGCTGGCGATTCCCAAAAGATACTCCAGAGAAGGGACATGGCCTGGGGGAGCTCGGAACCAGCTGTCCCCTCGGATGGCCATCCCTCTGATTGGCTCATTGCCGTGAGCAAAGAAAAAGTCACCAGGGAGGTCCCTTCAGTGTCCACTCCTCTCTCATAACGGTTACTGGGCCAGCTGGCTTCTCGTGAAAAAGGCACATAGCACATTCATGAGAAATGTACAGCCAACCGTGGTTGCCTGACTTTGTATCCAAACTAAATGTGTCTATGGCCATGTCGCCCTGAACACGCCCAATCCTGTCTGATCTTGGGAAGCTAAGCAAGGATGGGCCTGGTTAGTACTTGGATGGGAGACCACCAAGTACCACCTAAGAAGACCAGGTGCTGTAGGTGTAAAAAAAAAAAATTAAATGGGCACCAACTGAATTTTGCCCCCTTGGTCCCTTAGCCCTACCAGGAAGAGGTGAGGATGGGGGAAGGGCAGGGTGCCAATGACAGAGAGCCCTAAATGTTGACCTTGGCAGAGATCCATCGCGGCATTGACCATGGGCCATGGGAGGCACATGCATGTTGCCTTTGGTGAGGGACCCTAAGGGACTTACCAGTGATAACCCAGGAGGGTGAGAACGCAGGCTCCCTGGGCAGGCTGGGGAGCCTCTGTGGGATAGTGTGTTACCCAGAGCTTTGGCTTCGGCTAAGCGCTTGAGAAGTATTTATTCAGGAAGCACCGTGTGCTAATAATTTAGCTAACATCACAGCCTAAGTGCTAATGGTACAGACAGTCGTTAGCTATATCTTGGCCCATCTCCTGATAGAGCAGCCTTGGTTCATGTGCTAAAAATACCATGGCCTCAATGCAGACCGGGTTCCACGGGGCACGTAGAAAGCTATTTCAGGTGAGTGTCCCTGGCCGCCGCGCCTGTAAGGCGTGTAAAGTGAACTGGAGCTCCCTCTGGGGTTGTCTGCCCAGGACAGCCCACTTGGCTCCGCAGGCCAGCCCCTGTGTTGACACTTGAGTAACTTAAGCTGCCTGCCACCAGTGGCCCCCTCCCAACAGCAGTGGCTTGTGCCCAGGGGCACTGCAGGTGTCTGAGGTGTTGGATTCAGCAGCCCCTCAGGTGACGGGTGACAGCACCTGAGTCCCTGCCAGCTGCAGCAGTTCTGGCCACCCAGACACAGAGCTGGGGGCACACGGAACCCCAGGCCCCCGCCCTCCCCAGGGGACACCCTGAATCCCCCACAGTTCCTACCCGCCGCCCCGTCCCCATGTGTTGTGGGTGTGTTGTGGGCGTGCCGGGGTCTGTGCCCCCCTGTGTGTCGTGGGTGTGCCAGAGGCCCCCCACCGTGTGTGGGGGGGCGCCGGGTCATAGGCCTATGTGTCGGTGCTGTGGTCCGTGCCCTGCCCCCTCGTGTGTTGGTGTGCCGGGGTCTGTGGCCCCCCGTGTGTCTTTCTGCTGACCGCACCCCCTTTGTCCCACGTGGATTCAGGGGCAACCTCTTCACGCGGACACTGTGTGATATTGTGAGCAAAGAAGACTTTGTGCTGGATTCTGAGTATCTGATCACACTTCTGGTCATCGTCCCCAAGTAAGTGGGCCAGGAAGGTGGGCGGTTTGGGGTCTCGGCCTGTGTGGGTGATCGTGGAAGGAAACTGGCGCTGCCCGATGGAGAGGAAGGAGCCCCCACGGCCCGGATCCCGGCCCTGGGTGGTGGCCGTGCGGCGGCCGCAGGCGTGAGGCACGGTGCCTGTGCTGGTGGCGGCAGCGGCTGAAGCAGCCGTGTTTTGAGCGCCTGCTCAGTGCCGGATGCCACGGACAGGCCCGTTTCACTCACAAGCCTTGGGCGTGGGGGTGGCCGTGGTCACTGTCTATCCCAAGGCCACCGAGGGCCAGGATTAGCAAGCTCCCAGTAGGTGTCGCTGGCTGAGTCCTTCACACAGCCTCCTCCGTGGTGCTAGGGCCTCGCGGGTTTGGTTTGCTGGATGGGGCTGGGCAGTGGGTTCCCAGTGCCCATGGCTGGGCCTCAGGGAAGGTTTGGGGCTCTCTCTAGTGCCAGTGCTGCTCACCTGCGTCCTTCAGGAAAAGGGGTATGCAACTTACTTCCTAAACACGCAGGTCACCCCACAGCCTTTTCTGCAGAACTCACTGAACCATTCTGTGTTGTCACAGACCAAGCTACACAGAGTGGCAAAAAACCTACGAATCCCTCTCGGACATGGTAGTCCCTCGGTCGACCAAGTAAGTGAGACCCCAGCTTGACCCCAGAGCCCTGGGAAGCACGTGTGGGTGCTCCGGGGCACCAAACCACCAAACACTGTGCCCGCAGGAGCCCCTCGGCCTGGGGTTCCTCCACGGCCATACACGCAGTTACATGCCGGACTCCGTCCACCTGTCAGGACTCCGCCTCCGGGAAGCCCTCCCTGACTACCCTCCTTGGCTGCACTCCACTCTGCTTCCCCACCTGAGAGTCAAGGAAGGGCCTGGCCATGGTGGCTGCCGAGTGGGGCAGGGGCGGGAAACAGTCTCTGCATGTGGCCTGCTGGGGCCAAAGCGGGAGCGGCTAGCGAGGGCCGGAAAAGTGCCAGAGGGGAAAAGGGATACAGTCACACCATGAACACCACACAGCTGGGGAAACCAGCGGTTGGGAGTTGCGTGCAGCAGCCGGGGAGGACTCACTATATGATGCTGAGTGGAAAAAGACAAGGTGCAGACAGGACACACAGCAGGAAGCCATTTATTTAAGGTTTAAAAATGGACGAAACTAAACCCCGTGTGACTTGGGCCTCTGCAGGTGCAGAGTAGAATTATCGGGGTGTTTGGGGATGAGAAATGCCAAGCTCGGCACAGGGGCGACCTCGGGGCAGAGAGCAGAATGCAATTAGGAAGACATGGGTTTCTGCCGAGTGAAGACTGTTTGATGTCTGAGCTGGGTGGCAATACCTAGGAACTGGTCACTCTTTATGCCTTTTCATATGTCTGAAATAGCCTTGTAATTTTAAAAGCTTTGCCCGTGAGGCTTGGGCAGCCATGCCCACTCATCTGCCTCCCAGCACACAGAGCTCGGCCTGCGGGCGGCCCTGCCCACTGCCATCCCAGCCCGGAGGCCTCTGGCCTGGGGCGTCGGCTGCAGGGCTGGCTCTCCCAGGCTCATGACTCACAGGAGATAGCGATCGGGAGCTAAGCTGAGGGGTGCAGGGAACAGGACAGTCACAGCCTGAGGTCACATGAAGGAATGGGCCAGGAGGGGGCACAGACTGGCGGAGGAGCTGGCCCTTGACGCTGGCCTGACTGGCAAGAGCGCACGCTGCTGTCCAGCGCTGCCCCTCTGTGGCCAGGTGCCGGGGACTCCACCGGGGGGAGGCTTGGCCTCTCAGACCAGAACCTCCGGACCTTGCACTGTCAGTAGGCACCTGAGGGTCGGCAGGGGTGACTCTGGAAAGGTCTCTGGAGCCCAGGGTCAGCCCCCTACGAGTGTGGGCTCTGAGAAACAGGAAAGGTGACCCACCCAGCATGCCACCACACCCTGCCTGGGCCCGAGGGCTCCCATGATTGGGTTCTCTGGCCAGCAGGACTCAGAGATGCTTGAACCACTGGCCCCCAACAACCCGATGTCCTTGGGGACAGTGGCCACCGTGGTTTTACTTTGAGGCGTACCGGGAGGCTGTGTCTAATTGGAATACAGCGACACTGGATGTGAAATGGCCTCTGGGAGATGGTTTCCACTGCACTGCTTCATTGTGACCGTAGCGTGTCAGGCCCAGGGGCCCCTGGGTGCACATGGGGTGGCAGACACCCAGGAGTGGCATTTCATAAATAGGAGCCAAAGCCCAGATCACCGTGCATAGCTAGACTGCAACCCCTTCCTCCCCTCAAGGCCCTGCGCTTACATGGCCTACAGGCCACTGAGCCTTAGCTTGGAGGGTGAGTGAGGGACAGGACAGGAGGGGGAATGGCAGGCAGCCAAGCCACAGGGCCAGGAGTCAGCAAGTCATCGGGGACAGCCTGAGTTTCCCCACCCTCAATGCCGTCGGGGCCCCTATGCCAAGGCCACCAGGCTGAGGGTGACAGGAGCCACCTCTGCAGTGACCTACCTCCTGAGGGAGAGGACGGGCCGTGCCAGCCGGCTCCAGCATGAGGCCTGGGAATGAGTCCCCATGTGACACTTCTCTCCAACAGGCTGATTGCTGAGGACAAGGAGGGCGGCCTCTTCACAGTGACCCTGTTTCGAAAAGTGATTGACGATTTCAAAACCAAAGCCAAAGAGAACAAGTAAGGCCTCGGCGGCTTCCCCGGGGCCTCCGCTCCCACTGAGCCTCGTAGCGAAAGCCTGTCGTTCTCTCGTTTCAAGGTTCACTGTCCGTGAATTTTACTATGATGAAACAGAAATTAAAAGGGAAAGGGAAGAGATGACCAGATTGCTGTCCGATAAGAAGCAACAATATGTGAGTACGCGGTGCAGGCTGGCGGAATTTCAGGCAAGACGTTCAGCGGCCCCTCCCGCTCCCTCCAAAGGCCTCCGTTGTCCCCAGTCCCCTGGGAGCTGCTGAGGAACATGTGCTCTCCTGGGGCTGCCAGAGCAGGGTCAGGGGACAGGCGACAGGCACAAGTAATTGTGGAGGCGGCGTCTAAACCGTGGCCTTGGCATTGGGTGCCTTCTGTGCTAGATCCCACCAAGGCCCGGCATCGCCTTTCCTGGAGGGGATCGTAACTTCATTTCTCGGATGAGAAGTTGAGGCTCTGAGAGGTTAGCGAGCCTTGGCCCGGGGAAGGGGACCCTGCTCGATGCCCCTGAGGTCCAGCGAAGCAGGCAGTGCCACCGACTCGTTGAGTGAGGCCTGCGCTCACCCTGCTGTGCTCAGCGGTGTGGTTCCCAGGCGTGATGTGGCCGCCTCCATCACCAGCACCTGGATCCACCTCCCTTATGTTTTTAGTAAAGAGTGGGTGCTTATCCTTGAGACTTCTGACGACAGCCACTCAGAAACTTTTCATGTGTGAGGGCAGGTGAGCTCAGGAGGGAAAAACCAGACTTTCTTTTTTTGGAATGTTAAAAAAGCGTGGCCTTGGGAAAGTCATTGCCGCTCTGTAAAACACAGGCGCTCCAGCCACGGGGCCTCCAGGGGCAGGGTGGGGCTAAGCCGGTGGCTGAGCGAGTGGGATGCTTTCAGTCCACTCGCCGGGGACGTCCCGGGAGCACCGAGCTCTAGTGCAGAGAGGAGGACGGGAATGAGGAGCATGTGCTCCAGGCCTCTGGGAGGCAAGTCCCTGCTTGAGTGAAGAACTTCCTCCCTCCCTGGCGGCCAAGTGTTTGCCCGGAGCCTCCCCGACATCGGCGGGGGGCTTTGCACCCCGGGCCTGACCTGTCTGTGTCAACAGCCTTTTTAGAGGGACTGCAGGCAAGTCGCCCCTCAGGAGAGAGCACCAGCCATGGGGCCCCTAAGATGGGGTTCCCAGCCCCATTGGACTGGCCTGTCCCCTTTGAGAGAAAATGGGAACTGATCACATGAACGTGCCCGTGGGGGACTTTAACCCTCCTCCCCTCAAGCATAAGCGCATGCGCACACACGTGTGTGTGTGGACATGTGTGCACACCAAACGGACTCACTCACTTCTCAGACCTGAGACGAAGGGCCGAGCCTGAGTCCTGGGTCCTGAGGCCTCAGACCCACCTGCCCAGGTGGGAAAGGGGTCACCAGCCAGAGTTGAAACCCAAAGGCTTCCTCTCGGTCCGAGGCCCTGACCCTGGGAATGCTCCCGCAGGCTCTGTAGTCGACACTTTTCCCAGATGCCTTAGTCCTGGCGAATGCTTCCTGCAGTGCGTCTGGATGGAAACCAGATAATAGCAGCTTCCACAGGGGCCGGGCTGCAGGCCCTGCCCAGCGGACAGGTGGTCAGGTTGGGCATTTGGCACCTGCCTATGTGCTGGCACAGACCCCCGAGTATCAAGGCGACACACGAGCCCTACGCCTGCCGCCTGGGTCTCAGGTTGCCAGCTGGTGATTTTTTACACGGTGTGGACTTCTGCACCCCTACACTGCCCCGGGGAGTCGTGCCAGGGTATCTCTGTGGGGCGTGGGGGTAAATGGCGTTTTGAAGGAGACACTAACTCAGAAGCATTTAGTCCCTTCGAGGCTCTCGCTGTGTGCCAGTGAGCAGGGGACAGCTGGGGGCAGCTGCGCCCCAGCGTCTTTAGAATCTCTTACCCCCCAGCCTGTTTGGAGGTGGGTACGGCAGCATCCTGCATCCTTCTGGCGGCTTGTCAACCAGAGGGGCCGGGCCGGGCCCCAGGTGTCGTCACTTTCCTTTGAGAGCGCAGGGTAGGAGTTTCCTGAGCTTTCTACTTGTTTGAGAGACTGAGGATAAAGGGTGACGTGTCCTAGCAGCGTGACCGACCGGTGTTTTGCAAGTAGCATGCTTGAGAGCATCCCGATTTCCAAGGAGGCCACCGTGGGCTGGGCTTGGTGGAGACACCTCGACCGAGCCAGACAGACAGACAGCTCCACGGGCACCTCCCAGAGCTGCCCCTGTCCTTGTCTGCTGATGCGGGCAGGCCCTGACCCAGGCCAACCAGAGGCAGAGATGTGGGAACTGACCTCTTTGCTAGCAATTGATTGGCTCTTTCCATGGAATGTGGAACCAAACAAAGGCTTTTAATACCCCTCGGGGACCGACATTAACCCGTCACATCTCCAGTCCAGCCAGCACCCAAGTCGGAGGTTGGGCCAGCGTTCTCGAGCTTGCCTTCCCGTGCTTTTCAGGCGATGAGATTTATTTCTGTGTATTCGTGATGCATGTTTCCTGAAAGATTAATAAATCATTTCTGTGCCTTTAGCAAACTTCCTGTGTTGCTCTTAAAAAGGGATCATCCACCTTCCCGGACCACAAGGTTAAGGTAACCCCGCTAGGTAACCCTGATAGGCCAGCTGCGGGGCACACCGACAGAGAGAGAGAGAGTGAGGGCGAGGGTGAGGTAAGCAACGCCCCTGGGAGCCCTGGGGTGCCCCGGCTCGCATGTCCTCGCCAGCACAGGCATCTTCTGAGAAAACAAATCCTTGCATTTCCTGTTACCTAACACGGCTTCGATTCGAGGAGTCCCGGACAATCCCTTCTTCCTAATCTGTGGGGCCTTCTTTGGGGCTGCCACCCCCAGCAGTGGATGGTGCTTGGGGGCCAGGGTGCCTCTGCCCCGCCTGGAGGTGGCTGGAGCTGGTGACGGGGCAGGCCCTGGCTGGGGGAGGGTGGCTGGGCAGCTCCGCTGTCCTGCCCAGGCTGGACCCACCCCTGACCTGTGCGAACAGTTGAAGGTCTCAGGTGGGAGCTCAGAGTCTTTGCTCCAAGACTCTGAGATCCCTCAGATGACCACACCTGCATTAGTGACAGCTGCCACGGCCCTGAGGGGCTGTGGGCATGCGAGGAGCCCCCAGGGAGCGGCAGCAGGTGGATGACCTGCAGCCTGGGCCAGAGCCTTCCAAGAAGGTGGGCCTCTTGGCAGTACAGTGTCCGACGGAAGCCTGTCAGCCACATGCTGAAAGCCCTTAGGTCAGGGGCTGCCCAGTCCCCTGCGGCCCAGCCCGAGATGGCCCCACGCATGTGCCAGGTGGCTGCCCGCTGAGCTTCCCTGGCACCAGGCGCTGTGGAGAACGCGGCCCTCGGCCTTGCCTGGGCCCCGTCCGACCAGCTCGCTGCTTCTGCCGGCCCCTGGCATTTCTCCTCAGCTCAGGGCTCGCTCTGTCAAGCCTGTGTCTTTTCTTGGAGTGGCATTGGGTGGAGCAGCCCGGAGGGGTCACGGCTCTCCTGTCTCCGCAGGGCCCCCTGCTGCGCTGGCTCAAGGTGAACTTCAGCGAAGCCTTTATTGCCTGGATCCACATCAAGGCGCTGAGGGTGTTTGTGGAGTCCGTGCTCCGGTAGGTGGAGGAGGTGTCCGAGCTGGGCTGTCCTGCAGGGGGGCGGCCGGGAGGAGCCAGCTCCGGGGACACCTAGGCTCCCCACTTCCGGCCCTTCCAGCCTCAGGACGTCGTCCCCTGCTCCTCCTGGCTCTTGGCACCCCATTAGGGTTTCCTGAGTCCAATGAACCTTCCCTCCGCTTTGAGGCCCCCTGCTGTCCGGTACTCTCTGGGGCTCTCCGGTGCTCTGTCCCTTTCCTGCTGGACTTGGGGCAAGTGTCCCCTGTTCTCCCCAGCTGGCTCTTCTGCGCACCTCTCCCCACAGCCCACCAGGGCCCCGGGACTCCTGGAAGAAACACCAGCACTGTCTCGGCCTTGACCTCTGAGGCCCAAACCCCAAGGCAGCACAAAAAGTAAAACCCAAACCAGATCAAACCACCAAAACTTATTTATTTTTTTTTTTTTTTTTTTTTTTTATAAAAGCAAAATAGGTTCACTGTGGAAATTTGGGAAACTATAGGTAAGCACAAAGGATGAATAAAAATCACCTGAAATTTTAACACCAAGAGGAAAATGCTACTAACATGCTTGTGTGTATTCCTTCGGATTTTTGGTTTTTTGGCTTTTTAAATTTACAGATATGAATAATTTTTACTAAATTTTCATGAAAATGGAATCAAACAGGAAGAGCTTTTCGAAGCCTGCTTCCGTGCCGCGCTTCGAGCGCGTGCTGTGTCGCGAACACGTGGCTGGCCGCCCGCTTCTTCCGGATGCTCCCCAGCCCGCGGGCCCTCTCCGGTGGTCTCCCTGGCCCCTGCCCCGCCCCCACCGCAAGGTGCCCCAGGATCCCCCGCAGCCACCCACCTGGCCGCCAGCTGTCCCTGTCCCCGCTTGCTCCCCGCGTGTCATCCTCCCACCACAGACTTCTCCCGGCTCATCTTCCCTCCCAGCCCCTCCCTCAGGGCCAGCTTGGACGCCTCTGCGGCCCCGTCCTCACATCCCGCCCCCGCCTCGCCCTTTGACAGGCCGGCCGAGGCTGCCTTTGCTCTTCCTCCTCCGCGTCTCCCGCCTCAGCTTGCCTGGCTGTCGCCATGACCTCCTACTTGGTTTCTGCCTCCAGTTAATCCCCCGCATGGTTGCCAGGGCGGTTTTGTCCGAAGATCAGATCTGACCGTGGCTCCTCACCCTCTCCGCCCCCCATCTCAGAGGCTGGGAATGCGCAGGATTGTGGTGCTGGGTTGAAAGGCGTATTCCAGCCTGGAGTGTTTTAACCCTCCATGGTGTAGACGGGCCCTAGGCCGCCCCTGCTTGCCTCGAAAATCAGTGTTGTGAATACCGCTGTAACACATACACACTGTAAAAAATTCAGGCTTGGAAGTAAGTATGTGCTGTGGGAGCCGCTCCTCACCGTCCCGCTGCCCGCGGAGAATCGCCGTGAACGGTGAATGGTTTCAAGTCTTCTTATCCCGCAAATGGCACCATTTATACCTAATATTCCGAACTTGCTTTCTTCACCAGCTTTGTGTTATAGCCTCACCAGTATGCGTAGAGCTATTTGATCCTTTTAAAAGGCCTCTTCGCATTCCATCCTATGGCAAGCTCATAATCTAAGAACGTAGATATTGAACATGCGCATTACAGCAGACAGGCACCGTTACCCTGTCCTACCTCCCGGAGGGCTTTGCCCCAGTTCGTGCTTGTTGCTCTGTCTTCCTTCTCTCAATGCTGACCTTTTTCCTACACTGGGAGCTGCAGGGGAGGACTCGCCTCTCTACCTGTGTTACCTGGCCCAGACAGAGTAGATGTCTGTGGATAGAATAAGATCGAAGTGAAGTGGACCCCACCCTCAGCTGAGGAGGCGCTAGTTCATCCTCGGGGTGGTGAGCCAGGGGCTTCCATCAGCTGAGATGAAATGCAGATGGGCCTCGCTGGGTGGTGGGCTGTCGAGAGATTGGGGAAGGCCGCCAGGGAGCTAACTATCCTGGATCTTGGGCCAGGTCTTTCGTGGGGAACAGAGATGACTGGTGTGTGTGGCTGAGGTCACCTAGGGAGTGCCACATGGAGGGAAGGTACCAAAGGGGCCTCTTAGCCCCAACGTCTCAGGAGTGGAGGCAGAGCCGTGAGGGAGTCGGGCAGGAGGGCGCGTTTGACAAGTCAAGGGAGGGGAAGGTCAAGGTTCTAGATGTCCCTGGTCGTTGGTGAGTGAAGCTCGAGCGTGTTGGCAAAGATCGGGTGACCTAGGACACTGGATACTGAAGTTTGGCATGAAAGCTCTAGGGAGTTAGGAAGAGGAGGGGACAGTAGCAGAGAAAGGTGGAACCGCAGCAGGGAGAGGGTGGCTCCAGGTCCTCAGTGCGTGGGGTGCAGGCCGAGGCAGGGCTGGCGCCCGGTTACAGTGGAAGCAATGCCAGCAGCCCTCTTTCCCCTTTCTGCAGATCAAACAGATCTCAGTATTTCAGTGAACGCTTTGCACCATTAGCGGCCAGAGACGAGGACTGAGAACGTTTGGGAGCCAGCCAGGGGATACTTTATGGACACTGAATGGGAAATAAAAACTAAGATGAACAGATCTTGCCCCTATGAATCACTTGCATGTCAGGCAAGTCCAAGCGTGTTAGCTTAAGGACTGCTTTCACACACCTGGCTTGGGAAATACTGAAGACGCACAGGTGATTAGACAGACGTCTGAGCACCTGCTGATAGACTATTTAAAAAAAAAAAAACACTGACAGTCACAAAATGTTTATTATTTATATAGTATTCGGTTATAATTGGACAACACCACAGGAGTAGCTGCCGGCAAGTGATTTTAAATGTACTCAGGAATACGAAGTCCATTTAAAATCTTTTCTGTCTGTCCAAAAACTCAGCAAAAGAACAAGCTTGATAAATCGTATATATTTTGCTGCTCTTTTAGTGGAGAAAAATCAGCTAAGTCGGGTTTTAGACAAATGCTTTGGGTCGGAACAATCAGTCCACTTGCCTCCATTCACCCTGGGCACTCACACCTAATGAGGCTGGGGATGACCCCCTCAGCCTCTTGTCGAGAACTATCAGTCACAAGTGGGCTAGCATATTCTAGATTTTTCTCTCCAGAAAGATCCAATAATTTGTTTTACCCAACCCTAGACCTTTTGCTCAACAGTTTTCTCAAGCTACGCTGGCTGAAGGTTTTCATTCTTATTAGAACGAACTCTGTGTTTCTTGCCCAGTCATTTTACCCATTTGTGTAACTTATTTTCGCATTTTGTCTGAGAAGGTACGGACTCCCAGTGAATTTTCAGGCCGTGCTCCTCCAGCCTCATAAGAAGTCAGCCACCAAGCGGTTAAGAGAGGTTCTGAACTCTGTCTTCCGACATCTGGATGAAGTGGCAGCTGCGAGTGTGCTGGACGTAGGTCTAGGGCCCAGAACTAGGTGCTTTCTAGAGTCAGGTCTGCCTCTCCACGTGGGAAATACTGTCACCAAATGGTACTTGCCGGACTGTTGTGAAGCCTACATTTCACAAATATGAACGTAGAAGAAGTCGTGGGTGTGTGTTGTGTGGGGGCCGGGGGCCGGGGGGCTGTGCAGGGCAGATGATACGGTCAGTGCCTAGACGGCTTCCTCAGAAATATAAAGGCCAAACCGGAAGCTGGTTTACGCACTTGGAACATTACCATGTCTTCTTTTGTAGGCATCGGTGGAGATCCCTGGGTTGCAACTCAATAACCAAGACTATTTTCCTTACGTCTACTTCCACATCGACCTCAGTCTTCTGGACTGAAATGACGCGCGGGCACCACCTGGCCTCGTGTCCGTGCAGACGACAGACGCTCCCTTCCCTCAGCAGAACAGTTTCGGTGTCCTCCAGAACTTAGCTTTTTAGAAAAACTGCCCACGAAAGTTAGTTACAGTTGTATTTATTTTTTGTAAGTTACAATAAAGAAATGCTCTCAAATCCTTTGAATCGTGTCTTCACGTATATTCTAACATAATTCAGAACTTCATTTCCTGAATGTTTTACATAAATGGGAACTACATGTAAATTGGTGACCTGCTGCTGTATCTCACGTCTTAATGGACATTTTGTGAAGACTAGTAATAACATTAAAAACCTTGAGCTAACTGTATAACCAGCTATACTCCCTAGTAGTCACTGGTAATGGCCCAAAGAAAAAATATTGGGCATAAAATGCAGTTCTCAATCGATAACCCCCTGCTTTTTCATCCTTCTATATAAACTCGCTTTACATTTTATATTTACAGATAGAACTTGGCCTTGCAGGACGCATGTAAAATCTGTGTTGTGGCAGGCATCCGGACGGTGTCATCTGAATCACAAGTTTATAGAAAGGAAAGACATCGGGGTCATCCTTTCATAATATTAATTTACTGGCTAAACATCAGGCTGAATTTACGATGTGGACACTAATTTCATACATTTGTTGACATTGTCCAAAATATTTATTCTTTAATGGAAAAGAGCCATTAGTATTCAAATGAAAGAAATCACATAAAAAACTTACATAAGAAACAGCCTCCACGCACACTCAGGCAGCAGTCAGAGGGAGGAAGTATTTCAATAGCCCATCAGTTTTTTCAAAATGTTACTTGACAGAATACAACCCAATTCGCTGGCTACAATTCATAGAATTTTTCACTGTTTTCTCGAGATGCAAAAGTTCACTGTTGCAGTGTTTTCAAATGACCAATCAAGTGCTACTTCTCGATTAAAAAGGCCACTGGAAGATTCATCTGATTGTAAAGAACGTTCCGTCACTGCTGGAAAATCCGCTCCCAAGAAAGGAAAACTGAAGCCTATGCGGAGCCTCTCACAACTCATCTCTCTCTAAGTCGTCCAGCTCCACGTCACTGAGGTCAATGTCGTCTTCCACGGGAAGCTGCAAAGCAGAAGCCACTGTCAGGCTGTGCGGGGCTACCGCAGAGCCACAGGTGGGGCGGCCTGCGAGTTCAGCCACCTCACCTTTCGGGGGAGCAATCGCATGCCTAGATGTCCCCTGGATGACAAAACCAGTTTTTGCCCAATCCAGGCCTATTACGTAGGTGTCTAAAAAGCTGAGAACTTATATGAAACATGGTCCTACTGACGGCTATTTACCCTGGCCTTTCCAGGAGGATATAGCAGAAGTGTACTGGGATAAATGCTTATTTCAAAGCCACATCTGACATTTCCATAGGGGAAGTAAATGAATCTGGGGTAATAATCAGGAAAGTAACTTCACTCTTGACATTGATCTTGGTCGCCTCTGTCAAGAACACCAAACACCACGGAGCGCTTACTAACGCGGAGGATGGGATGGAAGGTCTTGAGATAAAGAACCTCCCGGAAGGCCTATGCGGTTACGGTATTTCTGGCATCACGCCAAGGCTTGAGCCCGCTGGAAAGGATCTGCTTTATAAGTAGCAAAGATGCACAAGGCAAGGGAAGGTAAAAAGGATGGACGGGAGTTTCAGTGACACGTCCCGTGCACACGGCCTCGGTCCTGGACACTCACCTCACCATCTTTGCCATCCCAAGGCTCTCTGGTGCTGATGGCGGGGAATGCGCCCCCTCCTACAGGCGCCGTAGATCCACGCCCAAAAGAGAGCTCCCTTGGGAATAAGAGCGAAACAAGCACACGCATTACAACGGACTGCTGGTGCAGATGAGGACACAACTTGGAAAAGAATGACTTGCCCGCTACGTTTACGTAGAGCCATTTCTCACAGCTTGCTCTGGAAAAACACCTCATGGATAGAATTATCTTTTCAATCAGGGACAACACAACCAGGCAGGAAATTCCTCAGGCCTCGGCATCACACCAAGACAGTTACTACCAAAAATTTGAATAAAAGCAAATGTACTTTGCTAAAATACAAATTAATTATGTGAAAAAGACTTTCTGAAAGATGGTATGGTAAAACTAAAATTCCATTCCTTTTCTCGGGTTCTCATGGCGAACAGAAGCACTTAAAACGGCCCTCTCAATGATCTGCAGATGACAGTGACACTTCTGTCGCGTCTCAAGCTCTGAGGCAGACAAGAGTTGTTCTGTGGAAGGGCATGTTGGCTCTTGCCTTTGGCAGGTACTGACAGAAAACATTTCACTGGAAAGATGCAGAGGCAGGCCCCAGCCTGAGAACAAGGCTTCTTTAGAGGCGCCTCCAAGACCCCTGGTGAAAGGGGCTTGGAATCCGAGTAAAAGGAAAAAACCCAAACAAGGTATCAAATTTCCTGTATGCGTTGGCCAACGATTATCTGCACTGTGGGAAAACTGGCAATTGCTATTTTGCATTTTTGACAATATATATCCGTGGTTCTTAAACGGGGGCGATTTTAGCTTCCAGGGGACGTTTCTCAATGTCTGGGGACATTTTTGATTGTCACGACTGTGTGTGGCGGGGGTGGTGGTGGCGGTCTACTGGCATTTAGGGATAGGGGCCAGGGATGCTGCTAACCACCCTACAGTGCACAGGACAGAGAAAGAACTATCTGACCGAAAGGTCAAGAGTGCCGAGGCGGAGAAGCTTTCTCCCCTGGTGACCAGGGGGCTTGCTGCTGCCTCTGAGACAGCGAGTTTGAGAATCAGTGGCCTGTGTAATCTCAAGGGCAAAAGTTACTGCCTCAAGTTTACAACATACTAGTGTTTTCTGTACCTTTTCCATGAAGCATTTACCTCCTCTGAACTAAAATAAAAACCAGCTGGAAAAGGAAAAGTGGTTGAAAATAAACGTGAATAAAATTAAAGCTGGGGTTTAACTGAATTCGTCATTTCCAGTAAGTGAGCCCAAAGGCGTATTCTCATTGTTCCTTATGACTCTCACACATGTCCTAAGGTTTTCAATATTGGAATTTGCGGCTGCAAAGGATGAAGTACATTTAAGGAATCTCCCCATCGATGTGCCGCGTCCTGTTCCACAGTAAGCTTCCCGAGGGCAGAGAATTTTTTCCTAAATGGAATTGATCCAGAGATGAAAATTCAACCATTCATTCATAGAATATTTCCCAGGAGCTCACTGTCAGCCAGACTCTACAGTAGTGACTGGAGATAAAGTTCTGTGTAAAAGATTCACCGTGTGGAACTCGGTTGTGGGAAAGAGGCATTAATCAAATTACCACACATCTGAGAAAAAGTGCAAGGTCAATCAATGCCTTGCATCTGCCTAAAATGACTGTCAGTTTTCGGATGAGGCAAAGAGCAGGGCAGCACAGAGAGCGCTGTACATTGGTTTTGAGTCTGAGAACCTATCACGTTGTTGCCCAGTGGCGGTCACTTAAGTACGTCCGCTTTCAAAGAACTACATCCTGAGGCCACTGCCCAGAAATGAAAATCAAATCATGTGAGGTCAAGGATACAAAGCATGCTTGGGTGGGAACGGGTGACACGGGGCTGCTTCGCGCCCGTGAGACCTTTACAAGAATCAGGACGAGCCCAATGCCAAGTGCACAGAATGACAAGATAACCCGAGAAGAGGAAAGCATTAGCATCACTCACTATGTAGACTATGTCCACGAAAGAGAAAAAGGCACAGGAAGATGACTGAAAAGCTCAAAGTAATAAACATGTAATTTTCCAGAATGTCAAATACAAAAATAATTCCTTTTATTGCCCGGTCTATACAAACCTAGTTTCGAACCAAAAGCACAACAGAACCAAACAAAACAACATAAAAGAGCAAAAAATTACCTGAGAAACTCATTAATGCCTTGCTCACTGAACGATCCCTTGAGAAGAGCGAATTTCATCTTGCGTGCGTTGATGGCTGCCATGGCCGGGTATCCGAACCCCCCAATCCCCAGCGCGTTCTCAAGTTCAGACTGGGCTCCAGCTTCTGTCCATAGCCACCTAGGGAAGCAGACTGGTTTCAGGGCAAAGATTCCTTTCAAATTGGAATCCAGCTAGCAGATCTTAAAGAACGAAAGATTACACTTGAAATATTTTATGGAATGAAATGGGTCTAGGAATAAAAAACAAAAGGTTAAGTTTTAAAAAATAACATTCTAGACGTGCTCTTAAGTAACTAAAGCGCCTCTCTCTATTCCCTAAACCCTGACTCCGGAAGCCTCCCAAATGGACTGTTTGCCCTGCAGTCGCCAAAATATTGTCCGCTAAACCTCAGGAATTTTCTCTGTTCACTTAGATGATCATTTAGGTTATTATGCATCTTCTTTAAAAAATGTAGTAACTTTTTTTTTAAAAGTTATGGGTATGTCATTATCCGATACATATAAAAATGCACAACCAAATTTCTTAACTTCTGCACAGGGGAAAATGAAAAACTTCGCAACGCAGCCTCCCATAGGCACACGATAATCTGAACTAACAGAGGAGATGCCAAGTCACTGTGAGCACAGCGGGAGTGCGAGGTACCCAGGACCGCAATGAACACTGAGGATGAGAAGCAGAAAGATAAATGGCCCTCACTTAGAAGAGGGTAAAGGACCAGGCCTCGAGTTCTTCCTTCCCCGTCTAGCCTTCAAGGCCGCAGGAGAACTCGGCTGTTACTCAGTAAATTTTTGCTTGCTAGCCTGGAACCCCAAGCGGCATTTACATAGAATTTCTGTGAGAAAGAACATGCTGTGCAAATAAGTGCCCTATAAATAAGACACCTGCATTATTTTTCTTCCTATCCTAAATAAAAAACATGCCAAAGCGACAAAGGGACACATCCTAGAGAACACACAGGGAGCCGGACGCTCTGAAGAAGCACTACTTTCCTACCCAAACAATGCTGAGGTAGTAAGTTCAAACCTTACCCCCACATTTTCTTTTTGTATTTGTCTGCCAATTTCAGAAGAACATCCAAATAAGAATTTCGGCCTGCAGCTCCTGATTTAAAAACAAAAATTTTTAAAGATTAAAAATAAAGGAATCTGTAACGCTGATTTAGAAAGTGTTCTCAGAACAGGCAGCACAGGACAACGCACGCAGTTTCTGTCCAGCGTACCAGTATCGAGAATATGCGGCAGCACGGCCACCACGCAGAGCTGATGCTCCTCACACGTCTTCTTGGCGATGTCCTCGCTGATGATCTGTGGGACCCAGAAGACAAGGGATGGTTGGAAGGCCGCGTGACAAAAGACCGGAGGTAAGCTTGAAAACAAAGACTAGAACCATCGCTTTCACTAAAGAGCAGAGCAATGCAAAAGATAGATAAGACTTTTCTCAAGGAACACTTCCGTGTATGCTTTTTGTATAAACACTGCGAAGAATGCTCTGTGACAGGTTTCTGTTACTTATTTCTAAGCATCTCTCTGTGGTGGTGGAGGCGCCTACTTATATACTGTCTGAGACGAGAACACTGGGCACAGCCTGGTTCTGACACATGGACGTGTTTATGTACATTATATATTTATATAGATTTGAGGCTCTCTGTGCCTCAGTTTCTTCATATGTAAAATGGAGATTAAAAATAGTATTTATCTTTAAGTGTTCCCGTGAGAATTAAATGAGAAAAATCTACATAAACAATGCCTGTTACGTGGTTAGATGCTCAATAAATGTTAGCTATTATTTTGAGAACAAGAAATGAAAAGATCCACTCAGAAGCTTAGGCACAATTGTGTTCACGGTGTAATTATTTTGGTGCTAAAAGTTATGAAAAGCAGCAATTTATCAGACAGGTTTTGCCCATTTGAAAGTACAAAAACACTTTAAAGAGCATTTTAAAAGAAGGAAAGAGCTCGACTGGGAAAGAAGAGGGTCATTACTGCTTTAACACCCCCACTATCAGCGCAAAGCTCTCCTTCCTACGGATGACTGACAAATGACTGACGGATGGCCGATGGATGACCGACGTGGTTTACCTCGTGCAGCTCAGGAGGGGGCGCGTTATCAGAAAACAAATCGAGGGCCCGGGAAACGATGTCGGACCTTGTCCGCCCCCCGTCATAGTCCACAGGAGACTCGCCTTTCTGAAATATCTTGATAGTAGGAAATCCCCTAATCTATTAAAAAAAAATCAAATTAACGTTTAATATGAAGTAAGGTAACCTTCACGGTTTCTAAAGCCACCTTCTAGGGAATTCAGTGGCACGAAAATACTCCCAGCCTGCGTCGACGGCTGAGGCACGACACACGGAGAGGTGTCAGTCAGGGGGCTTTACGGGGCTGGATGTCAGGCGTGGCCGAATCTAAGCCAAACCCTGGATATATACTTACTGTATCTGCTGTAGAACAAATGGACCAACCTCAAAAGCCCTATGGACAACTTGCAAAAACTTGGGCAAGCTAAGGGTTCACAGTAAGCACAGAGTACGGGGAGAAAACAAACAGTCCTGACTTCCGGGCTTATTAGTTGTGAGTTTTAACAATAAAGTGACTTAATATCTTCATTACACAAAGGCCAACCGTTCCCCCGCCTCCCTCACAGGAAGGCCTGGCACACTGGATGAAGTCAGAGCCGGAAGGAAATCTGCGTATCTCACAAGGAGTGGGCCTCGCGGACAGACTCACCCCGTATCGGCTGGAGAGAACCTGGTTCGCCGTGGCGTCCACAGCTGCCAGCTTCACTTTTCCTTTCGTTTGCTCTTTGACCTCAGTAGCTGCAGCGGCCCATTCTGGCTCTAGGCTACAGAAAAATATTTGCAGTCAGCCCGAAAACCTGGACCGACGTGTGCGCTTCTGCCCGACTCAGTCACATCATACCTGGACAGCATTCCTACGCATCTTTACGCTACCCTTCGCGTTTGCTTCCCCGTCCTTGTCACTGCCCCCAAATTTGCTAGCTCCCTGTTAATCTTTGAAAATATGACAGAGAAAACTCTCGGCACTAATGCCAATGTTTAACAGTCACTTAGAGTCAGAGCTTTTTGGGAGGAGACTTCGGTGACATCTATGATCTGGTTCAGCTCTTCCAGAGGGAGCTCCACACACTTACATGTGGAATCTAAACACACACGAATGACCGAGCTCCTAGATACGGAGAACGGACTGGCGGCTGCAAGGGGCTGGGGTGAGGTAGTGGGTGAAGAAGGTCAAAAACACAAAACCCCAAAAAGCTCAAAGCAAGCTGGATGAATGTATTCAAAGCACCATAACTGCAAAACTACCTGGTAAAAAGCACTTACTTTTTGCAGTGTCCACACCAAGGAGCATAAAACTCAACCATCCAAACATCATCGCTGTCGAGGACGTTCTTATCGAAGCTGTCATCGGTCAGCTCAATCACATCTTTCTTACTTGAGCTTTCAGTTCTACCCTGTGATTGTGACATTGGATATTAAACTACACGTGGCCGGACAGAACTTGATTCCCAGTCTAACTGCACATACAAACAGTTGCTTCTACATTTTAACGAAGCTTTTGAATTTTTAAATGAAAACTACTTTACTCAATTTGGGACCATTGTGTAATATAATTATTTTTGCTTGGTAAATAGTATTTACTTTCAAATACCAGTACATTCGGTATAAGATATACCTGAAGTCTGTCACTTGCTATTTTTAAGAGAAACTTCAACATGGCTCAAAGAATCACCTTAATGACACTATTCTAACTCACACTCAGGCACAGCTGCTGGTTTATTCCAGGATGTTATATGGAACTAGTTACTATCTTTCCATAAAGTCTCTACCATTCAAGAACGCTAAAATAGCAGTTAACCCTTTTCTTTTTTCAAATAATTTTCTTCAGTACTAACCCTAAGAAAAGTCAATATTGCTGTACCGTTTTCTGTTGCCTTGGCCAAAAGCTATGGAGGCAGAAGAGACAACTGTGCTCATTAAATGTCTGAGTTTGAAGTAAAAGGCAAGAGCGTGAAATCTTGGCTAAGTCCTAAGTCTGCATAAAGAAGACAGTTTTTCTGGTCTCCTAAAAGTGAAGAGCTATTTTATCTATTTCATCAGTAAGAATTTAACGCCTTTTCATAAGAACGTAAGCATATCATGGTTAAACTTCACATTTCAGACGAGGCCATCTAATATACCAATCCACAGCACAGAAACTTTTTTCTCTTCTTCCCCATGCATTTATGCGGAATTTTCCATAGATTTTCGGCTAACACAGATATAGGCCACGAGGTCATCTTGTCATCGATCTGGAGGACAGCTGGCCTGTCTCTCTCCCCACACTTTGGAGCTGCATGGGAGAGTGACCTGGAGCTCGTTTCCGCTGCAGTCCAAACTGCCTTATTTCAGACCGGGGCCGAGGAAGGCCCTCCGGTGCCTGGTCCCTGGTCTGCCATGTGCCAAGATCCCCGGGACTGAATGGCTACGGTGACAGTGATCTGAGGCGGCCAAATGGGCAGGCTGGAGAGCTGACTCTCTCGGGGGTCAGCAGACCCAACCTTCCTATTATTTTTTAATAGAAAGTTCACCATTTAAAATATTTTATAAAAACATATCTTCCACCAGGGGTCCACGCTCAGGCTTCAAAATTTTCACAAACTTACTTGTCTTCCAGAACTGTAGCCGCCACCCCTCCCGGCAAGGCGGTCCTTTACGAGCTGGCGCACAGCGCTGAGAGCAGCATCTACAATGGCCTCACTGGTCCTGGCACCTACAGGAAGACAAAGGATGATCAGCTGGACGGTGGTGGGCGGAGCTGACTTTCACATTTCTGTCAGCTTCCTCCGATGTTCCACCAGGTTAGACGCCACCTGTACTGAGGACAGAGCCGCCTTCTCCCCAGAAAGCACTTCTCACCTGGAGAACCAATCCCACGTCTTCCATTTTAGGTTATTAGTGTGAACGAGAACTTCCTAAGCACCTACAAATACCACCGACTAATGAGAGTAATTAAAAAGTGCTTCACCAGATAACAGGTATACACATGAATAAGAATCTTATTATCTAGTTCAGAAAGCAGAGGAAATTTCTAAGTACAAAGTAGCAAATGAGAAAAGAGAAGAAACTATTTCTATGAGATAAAGAAAAGACTGTGGAAAAAGTAGGATACGAGGTGTCTGAGGCCAAGTAACTGGAAAGCAGTCCGGGCCTCTTATTTCTATATTGCTAAAACACTGTTACTTCGAGTGCCTAAGCTCTATAGCTGAACTTACCCCTAACGTAATAAAATACAAACCCCATATTAAGACCAGGTAATGACGACAGTCTCTGGAAATTTACCAAAACCTATCTTCTCAAGAAAAATCAAGAGGCTATTAACTGACTCACAGGTATAAGGATTATATAGGACATGAGGTAATCTTCAGGGTTTAAATGCAAAACTCTAATAAAATTTCTTCTGAGGTTCTGGAAATTCTGGAACAGGACCCCACTCTCTCCTCTTCTTCCCCTACCTGTGCAAATGAAAGCTCCAGCCAGGGGAGGGCAGCACAAAGTCCTTACCCTGATAATCTTCTGGCTTGTTTTTGTTGGACCCGAAAATCTTGATGGTGGGGAACCCCTGCACCCCATACTGCCCTCCGAGGGACTGATGTTTATCCGCATCAACTGCACCCACTTTCACAACATCCTGCGGGAACGGAGAAGAAATGTTTTTCTTTCAACTGCAGCAGATTCCGCAAGGACCCGTCACCTGATTTCTGTCGCCTCAGAGACAAGGTAATACGGGGCAGGGGCAGGTTTAAGGGCAGAATGAGTGCGGGCTTTACTGTGGGGCCGTTCTCAAGGGGAATGACGGGTAAAAGAGGCTGGCCCATGGAGGGAACGCTGCAGCTCCCAGAATCAGCACGACGAACAGTAATTATGTCATTTATCTGATGGACAGAATTGACAAAAACGAATAACATAAAAATTATAATGTGTATTATGCCTTTGCTCCTCACACGGTTTTGGCACCAAAACAAGAGTTTTGAACTTCAATATGCAAATATGCTTTCTACTGTACATTAAAGCTATTTGCATACTCAATGTGGACATCTTAGAAACTTACTTTTAATGCCGTTGCTACTTTCTTCCATTCTGGTGTCAACCTTTGGCAGTGGCCACACCTTTTAGGGGATAAAAACACAAATAAGGCAACAGTTAACATCCTTAGTCACCAATTCAAAATCACCCAATAGTCTACCGAGTGACAAGTGCAGGGTGGGGGCTTACAGGGATTAAAAGCACTAAAAAAACATGATCAGTGACCACGAGCTCACCATTTTATGACTCTACTGCAATCCCTGTTCATCTTGTCCCTTAAACACGTTGCCAAGTTACTGCTCAGTTACAGTCCAAGAGTTTAAACAAACTCCATCGCTCCGACCTCTAACCGTGAGCAGGGACTTTAGCGTGTAGCTGGGCAAGTGTGCCGCGCCGTATGGTTAGAGTTTTAAGGCTGGGCAAATGCAGGTTCTTGGGCCCCAAGAAACCAGAGCTTCTAGAAGGAGTTCAGGAACCTGTATTTTAAGTTCTGCTAGTGATTCTTAAACCTAGTAAGGCTTGCTATTTCCTGATCTAGCCCAACCTTTTCACTTTACGGATGAGGCATCTGTGTTAGAGCCCACATTTCCATGCGCTGTGGCTCCGGCAGCCGCTTGTGGAGCTGAAAACGCACTCGTAATCCCAAACCAGTAAACCTGACGAGTGGGAAAGCGACGGACACCAAAGGTGGTGGGAAAGAACAAGAGCGAGACGGAGAGAGACAGGACCATGAGGAAAACCAGCCTCCTCTTGTAGGGTGTGGCGTTCGAAAGTGTTGTCAACTATAACACACTTAGTGCTTTTAAAACACGACACACACACAAGCCTGTTCTGTTCGTACCGTTACGAAGAGCTAGACCGGTCACTGCCAGTGTTACGACACCCACCATTTGAAGACGCCATAGTTTATCCACAGGTGATTTGGTTTTGTCTTTTTTAAACAAAGCAAATTCTCTTCTAATTAGGCCTCTGAAGACCTCATGAGGAACGGCCACGTGCCGGCAGCGTGACGAGCACTCCTCACACGGACGTCGTGTGAGCAGCACGCCAACCCTGGAGGCGGCCTTGCTAGCTTCATTTTACAGGTGACGAAACCGAGGCTAAGAGGTCAGGAAAGCTGCTCAACATCACGCAGTCACCTGTGAGAGCTTTCACACTCCGGGTCCCACATTCTCCATCACTATGGAACATCGCCTTAATCCAGTACTTAAAAAGTCTGGATCTTTCGAGGAAATGCCTGAAATGCTGCTTCTACATACTCGCACATAGTATGCTTTGGTGTTTAGGTGAGCTACTTACAAGTTCAGGAGTCGAAATCTGACAGGAATTTGTGCCTCTTTGTTTACTGTATGGAAGGGCTTGAATCAGAGATTGACTATACATTCCCTTCAATTTCAATGTTAAGCAATGTAAAGACAGATCAAAATGCTACATAAATGTAAATACAGACTACCCCCAACCCGAGGCTCCTCCACCTGAGATGAAGACCACCAAAGCGTTGTGGATAAAAATTTAGGGGCTCTGTGACCTTTGATGGCAAATCTTCCCTCTATTTTTACCAACTTGTAATCGAAATTTAGGATTTCCTTCAATTATGGACATTAGCAACACACCACAGCTGGTTAGTACTCGTGACTCTATCATTAAAAACATCACAGCCATTTCCCCGTCACCGCTGTGGCGTGGCACGTGCCTTCTGCGCACCGCACACGCTCGCTGCCCCCCGGGAAGCCTGCACGCAGCTGCCACGTCTGCTGCGGGATCTCGTCTTACTGTCCTAGCAAAGGAGGACTTCGTCGTCAAGATTTATTTGAATGTTTTAATTGTCATTTTAATATCTGAGGTTTCCTTTGTGATCCGGTATGCTTTACTTCATACATTTAAACCCTTATTCCGGGAAGGGATCCATGGCCTTCACCGAGCGGCCAAAGTCCAAGCACAAAAAGAGGCTAGAAGCGCCTGCTCTAGTGAGACACCCTCACGCCCAGAACACCATGAAGCCAAACGTATACCGGTCGGATCCCACCTTCTCGACCACGCTGTCTGGTTTAGTTTTGGAATAAGGCATGTTTTCCTATCTTGTAGCTCCCAGAAACAAGGTCATAAATAACAACAAAAAAAATATCAAACTTGTAAAAATTGTATACAAAAGCATTCAACAATATAACTGTTTATACAATTACTATTTGTATGTTTACTGATATGAATAAACTAACCCATAGAGAATTCTCATTTGGATTTAAAAACCAAAAAACAAATGGGTTTTTTTAAAAAAGATAATAAAGGCATTAAGATGAACAGTATTCGCTACATGGCAACCATAAGAAGGTTTTATCTTAATTTGCTACACTGAACGTTAAGTGAAATATTCCATGAGGACTGGTATTGTATTTCCAAAACGCAGTTTCATGGTCTTCCAAAGGCACATCTCAAAATGCGCCCGCTCAGGTAAGAATTTGACCGAGTCTCCTACGTGCGCTTCGAAGGCACAGCACCGTCCGCATCTGAAAGGACCACTCTGGGTCTCGAATCACCACGCAGTTCATCTGCACAGATGCACAGCTGCTGGTGCTTGGGTCCCCTCTCAGGGCACGTGCGACCTCATTTACAGCAGTGACAGTGTCAGGTACATTCTGCACTGTTTGCATTGAAGATGGTTGCTTTCCATTTCTGGAAGCAACCATCTTCAAAAAAACAGAAGAGAGTCAATGACTGGTTCTTCCCTCTCCTTTGCCCAATATTCTTTCTTTATAAACTCATTTTCCATTCCGTCCCCATCCTATTTACATCATCTTAAAATTATAAGAATTTCCCCCCTTTTTTATTGCAACAATTAGCTACTTCATTTTTTTCCCAACTGACTCAGTCTCCACGGCCTACAACAGATACTTTATGGAATCCCCCGTTTCCCTCTCTATTTCTTAAAACAAGCAGTGAACTAGGTCAACGACATGGTCGAATAAAATCACGTTTTTATATAGCATTTTTTCTTATAAAGTACCATAAATAACCAATAACAATTTTACTACTTACCATGGAGCATAGAATTCTACAAGCCACAAACTGCCACTTTGAATAACTTCCTGGTTGAAATTGGATGGAGTTAATTCGATTACGTCATCACTGGAAGAATACAGACCATTCGCTGCTAAAAAGAAGGTACAGCTCACCAGACCTGGAGGGACAACCAAAAGCACACGATTAACGGCAGAGTCCACGGTGACAGGAAACCCAGGTGGCTGGTCTTCCTCCACTGACCAAGGCCCTTCATAGAGGAGGATGGCTTGGGTCAGGTGTCTCTTAACCCCGTGTCTCTGCCCTCCCTGCTGCCATCGGAGCCCTTGGAACTTCACTCCCACTGGTGCAGAGCCGAGCAAGGGGACAGACAATCCACACTCTAATCTCCTGAGCTGCACTTGAAAAAGATCTAATTATTACTCTTAGTGCTTTTCATATATTGATATCTTCACTCCCTACAACCGCCCCATGAGGCAGTACTGTTATTGCCATTTTATGGGTATGGACACTGAAAACTGGGAGGTTACATCTAGCTCTGTGACCTTGGGTAATTCCCACAGTATTTATTTCTTGTTATTCAGTTGCAATATCAGCACATCATATTTATTAAAGCTTTTTTTTGAAGGGAAAAAGAATTCTTTGTCCCCCCTACTTGGCTGGGATTCTCTCAAGGGCAATGATTGTTTTAAAAAATATTTTTATTTCTAACACTGTCAAGGGCAGGCACATCATCAGGCACTCATAATGTTGCTGGAAGAGCTTACAAAGAATTTTCACGCGAATGCATTCTAAAGGGAAGACTTTATTGTATTACCAATGGCATAGTTTAGCCACACTGTGGACCAAGTGTATTTCTGTCAGCCACTCTGGGAACTTAAATGCAGTTTATAACAATTATATAGAAAAAGAAGTTCTAACTGCCTTATGAATATTTTCCATATTCATAAGAATCCAAGAGTCTTTTGAATTGGCAATATTACCAAAATATCACCTCCTTTGAAATTTATATATAATTTCTTTTACTTTTCTAATTGCATTGTCTCATTCCTCTAGAATAATGCTAAATAATGAAATGTTCTTGACACTATCAGAAATATCTTCCCACTTGCATGATGCTGGCTTTTGGGTTGAAACATGAACTTTATGATATTAAAGAAATTTCTATTATTGTCTTTTCGGCATCTGTAAATATGATCGTATTTCTTTCTTTTAATTTGTTGATAAAATAAAACAAATTCTAAGTGAGAACGATCTGTATTCCAAGGTAGTGTGTGTACATGCCATCTTAGTCACATTTTCATATGCTAACTTTGTAAACAGAATTTGGAAGATTTCAAATGAATCTTCTTTTAAAGAGCTCAATGGTAAATTCGTCCGGAAGCAGCGCACACCAATGTTAATCGTTCTACTGCTAAATATTCTACCCGAGACTTACACAGTGCTTTCAATTTTCAAATCACTTTCAAATACATTGGATCCCTGGGTTTTCCACAGCGTTACCAAAGATCAGGAATCACCCCCGTTTTGTAAATAGGGAATCACAGGCAGAATAAGGCCCAATCACGGCCTTGTATATAAAGCGGCAGAGCCGCCAAAAGTCCCACTGGAACAAACTACTCATATTTTGGTGAATATTCTTTCTATATCTCCATGCAACAGAGATCTAAAGCTTTATATATGTAACCATTTTTAATGGCTATATCATGTAGCCAATCCACTACTGACAGAATCTGAGTGTTTCCCACTTTTCACCATTAACAGGCTAATGCTGGAAATCTGTATCACTCCCCATCCCCTCAACTGAATATAACTTGACAGAAATTCCTACGAGGGGTTCTGGCTAACGTTTTGATATATTTATGTGTCCAACTACCTCCAGAAATTGACATCTTAACGAAGAATAACATGTCTACAACACTGTGTACGAGGCATTGCTCTAAACATTTAATATACGTAAACTCATTTAAAAGCTCTATGTGTACGGACCATCGTGCCCATTTTTAGGCCAGAAAATGGAGACACAGAGGGTAACTTGCCTAATGCCACACAATTAGAGCTAGAACACAGCCGTTGGTTACGTAGCCGAATTCTTAAGCACAGGTCTGGCGCCTGCAGAAGTGTAACCCCAGGAGGGTCGCAGGAAGATCGCAGCAGCAGCACTGGGTCCCTTCCCTTCTCTTGCCAACTGGAATGGCAATAGGGTGTCCTCTTCAGCCTCGAGTCGCCAAAGGGATGGACCGTGACTTTCACCTCAGGAAAGAGCTTCCTTTCCATACAAAGGTGGTCACAACTACTGACACCTGGTATAACAGGGACTTGGGCCACTCCTTTTTCTAGTAATGCTGGACTTCTGTTTTTAATTTTGCCTGGTTCTCACAAGAGCCTCCCCACCTTATAAATGGCCATCCGAAGGAAATGTCTTGATGATAAAGGTTTGAGACCCAAATTCCTTAAAAGGCAGTATGGCCTAATAGGGTTAGGAGATCAAGTATAATACTCAGAAAAATAGATTAAAAGATATACAAATTCCAACAGCAAAAAAATAACTCCCCCGCAAAAACCCTCAAGAAAACAAAACTCCCTGGCCCACTTAAGATGATAACGTAGGTCAGTGCTGACCAATGATGTTCTGTCTCTAGAATTCACATGGCCATTCCACTCACTGATAATAGCAATGATGGGAAAGGAACAACCGAGGGTCTAGAGTCCATGTGAGCAGATGGTTTTGCCATCTGTGGCTTGCCATGATTCCTTCACAGTAGGTAAGGATGGTATAAACCCACATCAGCAGCATCTCGGCCCCACACCTGCTAGCAAGATTATATCGTCCCATCGCGGTCATCTAGAAACCAAGAGGGCTCCCAAAAAGCCTGACCGCATTGATTAAAATGAGTTAAGTGAGAGAAATCATACTCTTTCAGAGCTCACTCTGAATTCACTTGTGGGCAACTTTTACAGAGACTAAAATCTTTCCCCCCATACACAGTAATACATTGGCCTGTTAATATACCTCTCTCTACAGTAATACAGCAAATATTTACATCTTGGTTACCGTCTTTGGACATGTATTAATTCATTAACCATCAGAACAACCCTATGGTCAACAGCCCAGAGCGGTTAAGTAACCTGCTAGTAAATGCGGGGGAGGGGGACTGGGACTCACACCCCACAGTCGGGATCCACAGTCCGGGTAAGGGCTGTGAGAGCACTTTGTGGGGCCCAGAGGACGTCATCTTCAACTTCGCTCTCTGTAGTCTCTAAAACAGACATTTATCTAATTCGCGAAAGCCTGGGTTTAGTTTTTAAAAGTTCGATCCCACTTAAAGTGCTCTTGCATCGTAAGACCAGCTTTTGAAAGGCACTGTTCCCTTCCTGAGGCGACGCCCAGGCCTTATTTCAGGACTGGGTTTTGATATTTGTTTTTCTTAGGGGTTCCTTAAAACAGGTGGTAAGGACAAGATGCAGCGTGAGGGGCCCGCGACTCCCTCGTACGCGCGTGAGGCCCAGAACAAGGCGCCCCCTTTCAAGCTGCATTCCGACACCCCACCTCCGCCGGGGATCGCGGCCGGCTGGTCTCGGCGTCTCAGACGCAGCTCTCGGCCTCGGCTGTCGCCCCCCCCTGCGCCCCGAGTCCGAGCCCCGCCTCGGGCTCTCCCTGCTCCCCCTACTCCGCGTGCTCGCGCACACGCTCACCCGGGGTGCGCTGCGGCAGCTCCCGCCCAGAGCGCCCCAACCTCCCCCACGCACCCCGAGTCCGGCAGGGCTCCCTCCGCCCAAAGGCCGGCGCGGCCAAGGGCAGCCCCCGTCCCCGAGACGCCCCCTGCCGCCTCTGGCCTCCACGGGCTTCCCCTACCGCGTCCCCGCGTGGGCCGGGCCCGCGACCCCCACCCCAGAGCCGGCCCGTCCGCTCCCCGGGCTGCAGACCGCCGTGGGGGCTAGCGGCCTTCCAGGCGTCCCCGCAGGATGAGGAGGGCCGCGCCTACCGAACACGAGGCGAGCCATGCCGACAGCCCCGGCCTGCGCGTAGTCCTGCCGCCGCCTCAGCTCCGCCGCGCCGCGCCGCGCCGCGCCCCCGCCGCCCCACGTCCCTCCTTCGCACGGCGAGGCCGGCGCCAGGCGGCGCGGCGGGGGCGGGCCGGAAGGCCCTCGCCAAGCCGTGGCCACGGCTCAGTGGTTCCCGAAGGCGTCGCTCATTCCCGTAGCCAATGGGAGGCGGCCGGGTAGAGGTTACCGGTTCGGTTTTTTTCTGATGGGGCGGGGCGAGCGGCGGAAGGAGGGACTTGCTGGGGGTGGGGCTTGCCAGCCTTCCCTTCCCTAGTGGCCCTCTCGCCACCCCGACCAAAGCTTCCCGGGCTCTCGGTGCATTTCCTTAGAGTCCAGTATTTGGTTTTCCTTATTTCTCCGGGCCTTATTCTCTCTTTAACCCCACCTTGCGTCTAACGACCCTCTTTCCAGCCCTCATTCATCCTTTGCCAACCCCCACCCCTCATTCTCTTTGTCTCCTGGGAGGATAACTTTCTTTGGGCCCCCAGTGAGTTTAGGGCCTTATTAAATGACATTAATTTTTCTTGTTCCTAGATGAGTATTCAGTCAACAAACACTGGCTAAGCACATACTATATGTGACATAATTCACTAAGTATTTATTTTGTTGAATTACTTTAAAAGTTCCCACATCCAGGGCACATGACTGCGCAAAGCCTTTCATAGAGAGGACCCAGTTCTCTGTAGAATCCAGGGGGGCTTCGGCTTCAGGGTTTCCTTCCTTGCCCTGGGCGGAGCCTTAGCAATGCTTTCTATTGGTCACGTGTCTTGTAAAATTTGCAAAAGAAAAAGTATAAGCTAAGACTACGGTATCTCTGCTTTTCCCTCCTATGTTTGGAGTGGACTTGAGCATTTTGTTTTTGTATTAGTAACATACTGGTAATAGTTTATTTCTCTGTAATGATTTACACTTAAAACAGCCCCGATTCTGGCAAAAGCACTTATGAGTACAGTGGGGTCCAATAGTAGTAGTGACTGGCAGGGCTTCCTGGAGCCAGTGGCACTAGAGCTTGGGCTGGAAGATTTGTCAGACAAACAGGAGAAAGTCATTCCAAGCAGAGGGAGCAAAGGGAGTAAAAAAAGCACCGTGAAGAGGAAGCTGGCGGCCAATGACAGATTTTGGGGTGGGAGGCGGCACTGTCTGTGTGTTCTCTTCTTGATGGACACTTGGGTAGTTTTCACATCACATAGATGGATTGGTACAGTGTGATGTTTCAAAGAGCACACACACCTTGCTGTTGGTGCTGCAGGCTATTTTCAAGGTGCTGCCAGGTGTGTGACGGATGTATTTGAATCTCAACTCCAACAAACACACTCACAACCACAAACTACTTAGTAGCCTGAGGTCATTTAATGAGTGCTATTCAGTATAAAAGAATTATGTTAAGTTATGACAAAAAGAATTGACTGGCCTCCGGAAGTGGGTATGTTGGTGCTTCTCTGAACATTGAAGCCTCCTGTGTCCTAGATACTGCGGGGAGAACACAAGAAATATAGAAAACACAGTTTCAGTCACAAAAGGTAGGTTTATCAGTATACTTTGCTATAATGGAGAATATTCTGGCTCTTCTTACAGGCCTTGAATTTGAAAGCTGAAGCATAAAAGTGGCTTTGGCTACAGATGCAAACGAAGGAAGGGGTCACCGTTCAGTCGCTCATTTCTAATTTCACTTATTCATTTGACAAGTATTTACTTATTTCTGGCTTGATGCTGGTCCTGGGGTACTAAGATGATTAAGAGATGTTCCCTGCCCATAGCAGCTCACTGTCCAAAGTGGGAAGCAGGTCAATAAAAAGATATAATGAGGGTATGTAGAGAAAGTTCTGTGAGATCATAGAGTAAGCAAGAAACTCACTCTGCTTGAGGGAGTTCGCTGTCGAAGAGCGTTCCTGGGATGGCGGGAGGCAGAAGGGGGATGTTCTAGGCAAGGACGGTTCGTGAGCAAAGGTACCGAAGTGGAGAAGGACACGACGCACGAGGAACCCTGAGCAACCCCTCTGCAGCGGGTTGGTTGGGACCAGTCTCACCAGCTACACTGAGCACATTGACGCCGACCTCAGCTGGTCACTTTTCTTCTACCAATATGAGTTTAAAGAACAAAAGATTAAAACACTTTACATGACTAAATTTCTTGAATTCTAGAACTTTGGGCCCATATTTAGTTTGGCTCTTTGTGTACTTGGTAAATGAGAATGGAGCATTCCAGAGTTGGATGATTTGAGACAATTTCAGAGAGTCCCGTTGGCCTTGGCTGGGCCGATCGAACACCAGCTCCAGGCCATTGTTCTTGGAAAAAACAAAACAAAACAGGACAACAGTAATATTTTCTGAAGTATGGCAGGCTCCTCGTCCTGTTCTGCCCTCAAAGGCTAGACCACCAAGCAGAAAAGAATAAACCAAGTGATTAAGGAGGAGGAAAGGACGGTCCAGAAACCTTGATTTTTTTCTAGGACAATGAACAGAATTAGTAACTCAAATTCCCAGCACGTTTCACATAGATAATAATGACAACAACAATATAAATAAATCAATCAACAAACAAACAAACACATAAATAAATAAATAAATAAATAAATAAATAAATAAATAAATAAATAAAATGACTTCGTATGTGCTTCCTCCAGAATTATTTAAAGTGAGGTTGGTGGTGGGAGTGTTGAAGAATAAACCAGAAGTGTCTTTTCCCTGTATTTCCTTGTAATTTTCAGCCCCATCGCCAAGCGGAATTACTGTGACTCAGCTGCTTGTCTCTCATTGTCCCTCGCCCTCGACTTCCTCTAGTACCCTTCTTCTATTCTGAAAGGAGAGGAAGACGGCGGGGCAGGCCTGGAAGAAGTACCTCTGGGGAACATTCTCAAGTTCGTTACATTTGCTCAGAAGTGAATGAAGTGGAAGCCCTGAAGAAGGAACTGGAATATCATCTGAATTTGCTGACACCAGGGGAAAAAGCCAGAGGAAAACGAGAGAGCTGTTCGAGGCAGAGGGCATGGCCGGAGCAAAGACACGGAGGCGGGACAGGGCATGGCCTTATCGCTCGGCTGCCGAATCTTTTTCTTAAAATTGTGCATATATGTTATTGTCACAGTTACTAAACGTTAGTTGCTTCCTATGTGTCAAACATGGTGCTTAACTCAACACCTTCATTAACTTATGAAATCTGCACAAAAAGCGCCTGACTCTCCCTGTCCTTGTCATCCTTTATGGCTCTGCTCGAATTTCAAGTCCTCAGAGGTCTCCCCTGACCATACCTTCTAAAGTTGGTACCCCTTCCCTGGCCCCCAAGATTTTCTATCAAAGCTCCTCGCTTTTTTCTTTCTTAGCAATCGTATTAGTTTTTTGTGGCTGCAACAAATTACTGCAAATTTAGTGGCTTAAAACAATGCAAATTTATTACCTCCTAGTCCTGTAGGTGAGAAGTCCAACAGAGGTCTCCCTGGGCTGCCATCAAGGCGTCTCAGGGCTGCGTTCCTTTCTAGAGGGTCTAGGGGAGAACCTGTCCCCTTGGCTTTTCCAGCTCCTGGAGGTGCCTGCTTTCCTTACCCTGCGGTCCCTCCCTCCATCTTCAAAGCCAATCGTGTCAGGCTGAGCCCTCAGAGATGTCACATCTCTTGGTTCTCTCTCTCCTGTCTCCCTCTTCCACTTTTAAGGACCCTCGTAATTATAGGGACAAGCCAGGTAATCCAGAAGATCTCCCTATTCTAATGTCAATGGACCTTAGTTCCATCTATCAACTGAATGCCCCTTTGCCATGTAACGGAGAATATTCATCAGTTTTGGGCCTGGGACATAGACATCTTCGGGGCCCATTATCCTGCCTTCCATAGCGATCATCACAATTTAGAGTTATTTATTTGTTGACTTCCTTCTGTCTGATTTGTGAAGTCCATGAGAGCAGCCTCTGTGTTTGCTGCCTCCTGCATGTTGCAGTGGTCCAGGCTGATGCCCTCCGTAGGCACCCAGTGAATATGTTGTGCGGGGTGAGGGAGTGAACGACCCTACGAGGCAGGTATTATCAGGTCTATTTTATTATGTCTTTTATTTTTTATTTTTTTCGGGCTTCTTTTATACATAAGAAGAGGTTCATGGGGTGAAAAAAACTCACCCAAGCTCTCAGAGCCATGGATCTTAGAGCCTATAAAAGTCAGAGTGGGCTAAGTTAGGCTGGAGTAACAAACAACCCTCATTTCAATGGCTTACGACAATAAAGGTTCATTTTTCCCATGTTCCCTGTCTGTCATGAATTGTCTACAGCTCTGCTGTACATCAGCTTCCCTCTGGGACCTAGGTGACGGAGGAGCTTCTACCAGGAACGTCGCTGTTCTCACGGCAGAGGGGAAGGGGTCTCCGGCACAACCCCCTGGCTTTATATCCGCTGCTGGGAAGTGACACCCCTCACTCACTCCCACCCACACTTATTGGACCCAAGCAGGACACACGAGTTCAACTAGTGGGGACCGTATTAGTCTGCTAAGGCTGCTGCCTTAACAAAATACCACACGCTGGGCTGCTTGAACGACGGAAATGCAATCTCTCACAGTTCTGGAGGCTGGAACTCCAAGATCAAGGTGACGGCAGGGCTGGTTTCTCCTGAGGCCTTTGTCCTTGGTTTGTCAACTGCCACTTTCTCGCTGTGTCCTCATGTGGCCTTTTCTCAGTGTGTCCACACGACTGGTATCTCTTTCTCTTCTATAAGGACACCAGTCCTATTGGATTAGGGCCCCATCCAAATGACCTCCTTTAACCTTAATCACCTCCTTAACGGCCCCATCGCCAAATACAGCGACAGGGGGGTCAGTCACATTAGGGGCTCAAACACTACGTTTATTCCCTCCATAGAACTTATCACAATTTGTAACGAACTCGATTATTTACATTTTTGTGTACATATTGTCTGTCTCCTTCACTGGAATAGAAGCTCCAAGAAGAAGGAGCCAAGGCATTTTGTGCACTGACCAACTCTCAATCTTGAACAGTGTCTTGCACATACTTAATAAATACTTGCTATTGACTGAAATTTTTATGAAATGTAGACTTTCTAAAGAATAATAGGAAAAAAATTTGTATATTTTCTTGTAATTCTTTAGATCTAGAATAAAAAATAATGTTTCTGAAAAGCCAATCTCTTTTATTTTTACTTTAAAATTTTTACTGCAATTAAAAAATTAACGGACTTTATTTTTGAGATCAGTTTAAGGGAGTAAAGTACAGAGTTCCCATATACCGCAGCTCCCCCTCCATCAACTTCCTCAAGCAGAATGGTACATTTGTCAAAACCGGACCTACACTGACATATTGTCAACCAAAGCCCGTTGTTTTCATTGGGGTTCGCTCTTTGCATTGTGCATTCTACGGGTGTGGACGAATATATAATGATATGTGTCCACCCTTACTGTAGCACACGAAATAATTTCATTGCTCTAAAAATCCTCCGTGCTTCGCTTATAAAAATGTATCAGAAATTCGCTGGGCCAGGAGGAGTCACAGCAGGTGACGGGAGCTGGTACGAGTAAGCTGCAGTTAGCCAAGCATCCATCGCCCTTTAAGAAGTCCAGGCCACAGCTGTGGGCTTGAGTGCCCAGTCCTGGCAGTGGAGCCCGCCCAGCAGTGCCAGGAGGCCGTCTCCCCACCTCCCTACACAAGGACACAGGTGGCACACTGGGAGGAGGCAGATAGGCAAAATGCTGCCTCTGCTCTTGATTGTTGCCCTGGAGGGCCATGTCGAGCCTGACTAGGACTTGCTCTCTCTGTTTCCATGCCTCCCCCCGCCCCCCGCCACCAGCAGCCCACTCTGGACCCACGTCTGATCTCCCTGAAGACAGGGGCTGTGAGTAAAACGCCTATGTGAAAATCTGCGGAACAAGCACACTCCTAGGACACCCCTCCTTCAGTAGGGAGCACGAAGGGAAATTGATCTCTGGCTCTGGCTCTGTGGGGGCCAAGGTGTTGGCCTCCCCAAGAGCATGTGTCACCAGAGGTTTCGGAAACTGGGGGCTTATCCTGGACCACCCTGCTCCTCTCTCCTGGGGCTGTGTCCCCAGGCAGTTTCCGTGACTGTGTCCACCTCAGCAGTCTCCACACAGAAATGACCGACTCGGCCAGTTAAAGCCCTTTCCTGACTGCCCTGTTCCCACCTTAAGGACTCTCTAGCTCACATTTGTAGATTCATGGCTTGCCAACCAACTAATGTGCTGCCTTATCTCCGTAGCTGTGTAGGAATAACAACACTGTATAAAACTGCTTGTTATGTTACAATCAGAGCTCAGCCTTTGCATAGGAATCTGCTGAGCCGGTGCCAGCATCAATAAGCACTACTTTCTGCTTAGAACCTGGTGTCCCATCTCTCCGAGAATCCTATAACAGTGCCGATCACGCCAAGGTCTTGGGTTCTACGAGGCGAAACGACCTGTAAATAGATAAGACCAGTGGTCTGGAAATTCCTTCTCCCTTGCAGACCCCCACCCGAAGCTCCCTCTCCCATCCTGAGTCACGAAGCACACGTGAAACCTCAGACAAAGGAATCACGCGCCCCTTGCATGGACGCTGCAAGGGTATATAAGCTGTAAGAAATCTCACCAAGGGGAGACCGTGCTTTGGGGCTGTTGAATGCCCCACACTCTCCGCCAGCAATAAATTCTCCTTCCTCTAACAAAGTCTGAGCATCCAGTTTCCTCCGTCAGGTGTCGCTTCTTTTCTAACTGAATTAAATCTCTCCCGGGGTCTTCTTGGCCACCCGGTACCCAGAGCTACATCTCATGGGCACCCTCCGGGCAGCCCCATGGCTCCTGCAGCCTCTGGAACGTCCATGTTTCATGTCACTCCTCCCTCTCCTGGCTGAGTAGTTTGACTCCGTCCTGTTCCTGCAAATTCTCATTCCCACACCTGCCGTGCCTGATACTGCCTGTAACTGTGCCAAAAGCCATAATACCAAGGATGTTGACTTTCTGCTCTCCAAACAAGACGTCTTGTAGCTACCAGAATCCGCCCTCATTAGCGATTTCTGTTTTCTTTTTACACGATCAATCACCAAATCCTGTCAAATTTGAAACCTAAATAACATTTCTCCTCTCCATCCACACGGATCTTGGCCTCGCTCGGGTTTCAGCATCTCGTCTGAACTATTCCAAGAGCCTCCTTGCTTCACCTCCTTTTGGTTCTCTTCTATTCCGTCCTTCCTCAGAACTCTCCAGAACTTTCCAGCGTTTTCTAGAGGTTGAGAGAGGACCAGGTCCCTTTCTTGTTTTATTTTTTGACATACTAAAAACCAAAGACATATCAAAGCAGAATTACAAGGTTATGATGGATTTTACATGTTTACTTTGAACAGAATTAATGCTTTACTTTTAAAAATTTAATGCCAGCCGCTAGTCATAAGGAAATCGTAAAATTTTTAAAAAGAATTAATATAGTTCATTTCAAATGGTGTGATCTGATAATGGGGCACAAGTTCAAAGTAGTTCCACGAATATCACATTTTTTCTGCCCTGTCAGTATGTCCTTGTGACTACACATTGGATCTCAACTGGGGATAAGCTCTAAGGCCGGACGTTGGATTCCTCTGAGACTCAGAAGCCGGCCGATGGTCCTTCTGGCCTCCAACAGTGGTTCCAGGGGTTGCACTGTGAAGTCCCAAACCACTCTGGGTGCCTTTTCTTGAAGGAAACCTTCACTCTTTGGCTGTCTCTGCCTAGAATGCTTGTCCCCCATCCTGCCCTTGGCTGACCCCCCATTTGCCCTCTAAGTCTAAGACCAGAGTTATCCCTTCCAGGGGCTTGGCCACACCTGCCCCCAGGGAGGGCGAGGGACTGCACCTCCTCCAGGCTCCACCTGCATCCCGTGCCTCCGACGAGGGGCAGAATGGTTCGTCTGGGGCTGCCTCCTCCAAGGCTGAAGGAACCTGATCTGGCCCCGTCTACATTCCCAGTTCCTAGCAGGGGCCTGGGGAAATGAATGTGTAAACCTTCCATTAAATAAACGTATAAGTGAATGAAATGCCACAGAGCTCTATGCCTATCAGTTCTCTGTTTGTTTTGGGCTGGATAATTTTGTTTGAGTTGGTGGGACTTGGTAAATTTGCAAGACTGCCTCGGACAAGTTCCGGTCCAAGGCCAAAGGCCTCAGTCAATCTCTCCTGGGGGGCGTGGTTACATCGCTCCCACGTAATCAGAAGGACCGCCAGGTGGCGCCAAGTCCCCGCGCTGGACAGTCACAACCACCTTTTCCTTTTCAGGACCCAGAGAGAGAGCATGTTCCAAGAGACTGCAGATTATTCTAGAGTATTTTCTAGAAGGAGTATCCCTGAGTTCCCTCTCAACACCCAAATCCAGCTCATAGACACAAAGAAATTCTGTAAAAGATATGTAACCTAGTTAAAGGGATAAAATTAAGACAAGGAAAAATTCAGAATGTTGCCTCAATTTAGAAGTTCCGTCTTAGCTGCATTGCCCTTTCTGGTCACTGGTCACCCCCTGCCCCAAGGGAGGGAGTGGCTGTGATCCTGAACACACAGGGAGTCAGCCTTCGCGGAACAGACCGGAACCCAGGTCCACCGCCAAGGGTTACCTGTGTCGGCTGGCTGTTTAAGAGACAAATGGGTGTGTTGGGTGGACAAGGGGAGTGGTCCCCAGGCCTCATCAGCCCTCAGGGGACTCGTTCCCTGATCTCTGCTACAAAAATGGCTGCAGTCTGCCCAGAACCTTTCTGAGCCCCTTTTCAGAAGTCTCCTGAATGCCAGCGTCCTTGGTTCAGGCCTTGTAAGCCCCTCAAATCCTCACGCTGATGACAGACTGGAGCTTCCACAGAGCAGGCCAGGGGACTCAAGCACATGTGGGTTCTCAGGCAAAGCACCTGGCACCAACAGGCTCTCTAAGGACCTTCATGAAGGAAGTGGATATGGAAATTGAGGCTGGAAAGATTCGGTGACGCCCCAGGGCTAGAAGCTACGAAGCGTCTGGAAGCAGAGCTCTGGGCACCGGGATCCTGGGGCGGCATCCCGCATCTCGTGGTCGGTCAAAAAGCTGGGGCTCTTGTCGTGGAATATACTTCCTTCCCACCCCTCACCCCCACCAGAGCTTCTCTGTAGTTCACTCATTGTCTGATGATGCCACAGAGAAACAGAATTGCAAAATTAATTCCCTTCCCTACCCCAGTCCCCCAAACTTCTGAGGAAGATTTAAACCTGGCCTTACGATTTTTCCAAAATCTGTTGCAAAATCCCAAACAGCTTATACAGTGAGCACGATGTAGATCAGAAGAAAAATCCCCAGTGAATTTTTATCGTTTCTCTGGCGGTGGCAGCTGCATAATTTCCAAAGGAGGCAGCAACTCTCTCTCCATTCAAGCTCCTCTTCTGAGCAGAGATTAAAATGGCGAAAATCTTGAGCTGGATCAAAGGGAAGCTCTGTTTCTATGTGGGCCACAGAAGCTGTCAGCAGCAGTGTGCTTTGGAGAGAAGATTCTCAGTGGAAAGGGAACATTCTGGAACCTTCTAGATTTGTGTGCCTCCTCCCCTGAGAGGCTTCCCTCCCTCCCTGGGGCCAGTCTGTGTTTCTGCCCCATGCATCCACTCACCCCTCCAGACTGGGATTCTGAGGGGTGGGGTCTCACTGGGCTTGGACTGAGTAGAGGCTCAGTAAATGGTTGGTTGGATGAAGGACCCAGGCTCCTGTGGCCTAGCAGAGTCCCGGTCCTTCCTCGTTATAAACACAGAGAGGTAAGTCTCTTCCTTTCTGTGGGCATTTTGTGCCTGGCACACAGTAGGCATTCAGAAAATGTTTGTCGAGTGAGTGAATTTTATAGCGTGTGCTTATGGTAAGCATGATCGTCTGGGTGGGGACAACGACGAATTGTCAATACTTCTGTGTTTACTGAGCCTTGTTCCGGCCAGCCTCCACTTCACACGTGACCCAAATCATCTCAGGTAAGCCTCACGAGTAGTCTGTGAGCTGCGAAGGGCTATTTTTATTTTAGACATGAGACGGTGGAGAGGTTTTGGGACACAGGGCTGGAAGGTCACGGAAGTGGGCGACACAGCCGAGTTTGTGGGACTCCAGGGCCTGTGTTGCTGTTCATACTGACCCGCACAAGACCGTTTCCGCCCTCTCTCTCTGGCCTCATTCTTGAGCTAATTTCCTTCAATCCTCCTTTCTCAGCCCACGGCTCAGTCTGGCCGATGGAAGCTGCCTGGCCGGGAGCTGGCACTGCCTGCGATGTCCACCAGGTGTCGCTGCAGGCAAGGCCGGGGTTCGCCGCGTGGCCGTGGAGGCGTGGTGGCAGGTGGGGGACAGGAAGCAGGGCTCCTACATGCATCGAAATCCACCTCTGGGAGCAAAACCGAGAACATGTTTTCGTAAACGAGTCTTGGCCCACGAGGAGTTGGAGCGGAGCGCTGGGCCGGGTTCCGCCTCCAAGTTTCACCTTGCCCCGGCCTCGGCCCCCAGCGGGAGCAGTGACCACAGCCCCGCGGCCGGGTCGCTGGTGCCTGAGATGACCCGCTAGCCCAGGTGCCCACTGAGGTGTACGTGTTACCTGAGCTTTGACCTGTCTTCTCCCCTTTTGGCTGGTTCTCTGCACTAGGACTTCTTAGAGTTCTACAATAAATGACAGCAGTCACTTGTCGATAGGGACAATGACAACAGTAGCTGAAAACAGAATCTTGCTTCGGGCCTCACCAGGTCTAGTTCTCACACTGAGGTAGGGCAAGGTCAAGAAGTGGCACTCTAAAACCTGGCATTCGGAAAGGGGGCTCCCTTCTTAGAAGCGATCCTGAGGCTTTTCCCGTGTCGGGAACAGGGTGTCCCTTTGGGGTCCGTTGCCATAGAGAGGTGAGACTGACTTGGGGCACCCACAGTGATGGCAGAGGGGACCTTTGGAGGTTGGCCCTGCCGTTCGGCCTGTGCATTTTTGGATTGAGAACGGAAATCCACAGCAGGGAATTGTGGGTCAAACGTGTTGCCCCCAATTCACACATCAAGTCCTGACCCCCAGTACCTATGAATATGAATTTATTTGGAAATCGGGTCCTTGCAGGTGTAATGAGTTAAGGTGAGGTCGTACCAGAGGAGGTGGACTCACCCCCGATCCAGTATGACCAGTGTCCTTATAAAAAGGGACCTACTGTGTGCCAGCACTGTACTGAGGTCTCGCGTGCATTATTTGATCCTCACAACAACCCTACGAAGTAGGCGCTATCGTCGCCCCATTTTACAGACGAGGAAACCGAGGCTCAGGGATGTTAGCTCCTCAGCAGAGCAGTCCTGGCAGCTTCTGGCGGCTCATTTTCGGGGCTCGTCCAGAGCGTGATAGGCCTCTCTTCTCTATTGGTCTTGGGGGTCCGGCCTGGTGTTTGCTACTGCGCTTTTTTGCTTATGTGTCCTCTCTGCCTTTCCCCAAAGGGCTCGAGGTAGTGTGCCAAAATATGAATGAGATGAAAATTTTAAAATTAGAGCAAAGAAAATACAGGTAGAGTGGAAAGAAAATGCCTGCGGGAAAGTTAATGTGTGCATATTCAGTTATGAAGTCGGGGCAGAGATTCTTAAGAGCAAAAAATAGAGAAACCAGATCGATTCAAGTTTTTACTATACCAGGTAAAATAAACCTACTAGTCCTATCCGCATTCGCAGTCAGAGATCTCAGAAAACTAAATGATTGCATGAAAAACATGAAAAAAGGAGAACTCAGAGGACTGAACTAACTGGTCCAAGGTTGCACAGCTAAGAGGTGGCAGACCCCGGACTCAAAGCCAAGTGCTCCTGACTCTGCCGCTGGGCTCAGATTTAGCCCGTGACTTTCGTCTTCCATTTCCGACAAGATACAATTCCTGTCCTCAAGAACAGGAGAGAAATCAGCCACACGGAAGGTTCCTTGTGCGCCGGGGGCTTCTGGCTCTGTGCAGCGTTTCAGAGCAGCATAGTGACGGGATTGGCGTGGTCGCAGCTGAGTCTTGAAGGGCAAGTGGCTGGCTGTGCCTGGGGCTGGGCCGGTGTGCCAAGCATTCCCAGTAGAGGGGGCAGCAGGAGCAAAGGCCTGGGGGCTAAAGATAGCTGGTGTCCAGAGGGGCTGTAAATAGTTCAGTGTTTCTGGAATTTAAAGAGCCCTAAAGCCCACATCCCCTATCTCAGTTAATAAGGTCACCTTCATCCCTCAATTCTCAGGGTAGAGAAGCGGCAGTCGTCCCCCGTTACCTGGTCAGGCCGACTTTATCTCCTAGTATTTCTCCAAATCATCACCACGGGAACCCCGTACATGAGATGGACCCTTGCGTCTCTCTCCTGGACCGCTGCTCTCGTCACCTGTTCACTCTCCCTGGCTCCAGCTGGCTAACCCACCATGGCGCATCACCTGGGACTCGCATGCCTGCTGCAGTTGACACCCACGTGCACGGGGGTCTGTGCATAGAGTGGATTCCCCTCCATGGAGGACGATTTGGCGTTATCGATCAAAATTACAAACGCAGAAGCCCTTTGACGCAGCAATTTCACGTCCGGATACTCATCCTATGCATGCGCCCCGATCAATCGCGGCACCCTTTGCGACGGAAGCGACCGCGGCGCCTGTCCACGGGAAAAAGGCCGCGAACAGCACACTGGACCACAACGTTCTGAAGCCAACGACAAGGCTGAGGCTGCGCTCTGCATACTGGTCAGTGTGACTCACAGGCTCAGAAATCAAGAGCAAGGGCTGCACGGTCGCATCACGTGCTATCACCGTGCTCAAAGGGGGACGTGGACACAGATGCTCTTACTGTCAGACTCTGGAGGAAAGCGCTGAAGCTGGGGACGGTGACTGCCCGCTGGGAGAGCAACTCAGGGTCAGGGCGAGGCGGGACGTTCCTGTCACCGTGCTTTTTGCACGGTCCGATTTCTTTACGTTAAACATGTTTTACCTTTTCCAATAAAAATAACATTCAACCTGTCTTGCATATTGCAGCCAACAACCTTTCTAAAGTGCAGATGTGATCATGTCACGCCCCGACTTTAAACCCTTTAGGACAGGGTGTCTGGGGTGGTCAGGTCACCGCTTATGCTTGTGGTAGAACAATTAACACCTGTTCATTATTTTTAGTACCTGCTCATTCTCAGAAATGTCCTGGGGTAGACCATAAATCATATCCTCACTCCATCGGTGACCCTAAGGATACAGTCCATCCTCCTGAACATGAATCCCAAGCCTGCTGCCTTGTCTGGCTCGACTCCCCAGGTCCATCATACGTGGCCCCCGCCCAGCAGTGCCGGGAGGATCCGTCTCCCCGCCTCCCTGCACGAGGACACAGGTGGCACACTGTGGCGGGCCATCCAGGTGGAGACATCCGGAAGGAAGGTAAATACACTGGCCTGAGGCTGGGAAGAAACTTTGGTGGACCCCCACTCATGTGGGAGGTGAGCTGATGGGGTGGCCTGGGCCGGTGTGCCTGGGGAGACGGTGTCAGAGGGAAGAGACAAGCCTGGGGCCTGAGACGCAGGCCTGCAGGAGGCCCCCCCCCCTTTTAGCATAGGCCCTGCACCTGCCGGTCTTGGGAGCTGGGGCCCCCCTGAGCTTGCTGCTGGCTCTCTCCTTGCCTTACCTTGTCCCAGCCCTGGAGGAGGAGCCTGGGGATCAGCCATATTTAAGGGGCAGGCCCAAGGAATGTTCTGGAGGCCATGGAGGTAAACTCTTGAGTTTGTGAGTGACAGGTCTAGGAAGGAACTAGAAAGCGTCCATTCGATAGAACGATTAGGAGGTCATAGGCACCCTTAGCGGAGCTGTTTTAATAAAGCAAGAGACTAAGATTCTATGAAACAATAATAGAAATCAGGGTGTTTACGCGTTGGTGGTATCCTAGCAACCGCGTCTTCTCAACAGGGGTAAATGAACACGGTGTTCTAGATGTCTGCAGGGCTTGTCAGCTAATTTCTTACTTGGAGGTGCTCAGGAGATTGGTAAAAACTACTCCCTTTCCTCTAAACATCCAGGTAGTCAGTACCAGGCGTTTATTACTGCGATAGAATTTAAATGCTTTGTGGGGGGTGGGGGAGGGGGAGTTGCCTCCAGAATTTGGAGTCAACTGGAAGGAAACGAGATGAGAACGGGTTCCCAGCAGGGAAAATGAGCTGCAAATTGTACTTCAGCCTTTTAAATCAAACATCACTAAATGTTGTTAAGACTTCACCATGGGGTCATACGCTCGGATCCTCCCGCATCCCTGGTGACTGATTTGACCCGCAGCTCATTTCAGCAGCTTTTAATGATGCTTAGAAAACAAGGGAGGGCATTAGACCTCCAAGGCTGCCATTCCTCTGTTGGGTGCTCCCTCCTGGGTCCTTGTGTGCCTCAGGGAGAGCCCTTAGCCCACCCCATGTATGATTTTGTTCTATTAACACCAGCTCCCTGGAGATATAGGGTGAGCTGGTCTCTGAGACAAGGGAGGGGGGCTGCCTCGGGCCCCTCTTTGTGGAGCTCCCTTCTCTGGTAAGTACTGCAGGGCTACTGTGTGCCAGGCTCACGAGGTGCCGGGCTGACTTAGGTCCAGTCTCTTCCTCTGAGGTCCCAAGGCTGAGCGGAGGAGATAACTTAGCAAACAGCTTCCTTGGGGGCAGGGCGACAAACTAGAAGCCAGTTTGTGGGGCATCTAACCCAGTGCTGAGCAATCAGCAGAGACTCCCTGGAGGAGGTGATGTCTGAGTCAGGTCTTGTAGCACAAGAAAGAGCCAGCCTGGCGGAAACTGTACAACGATGTTTCTGACCATTGAAGCAACTTCTGCCAACAAGCAGGCATAGGCTAGCATGGCATGGTCACGGAACCGCAGGAACCGTGTTTTGGCAATGCTGGGGCTCAAAAGGCAGTGCCTCTGGCATTGCACCTGGCACAGGGTAGACCTGGCAATTGCCGTGCAACAAAGAACAACACGACAGGGACCAGGTCCTTCTTCAGGGAAGTCGGGGCGGGGGTTCCTGGGCAAATCAGTGTGAGTTGTAATGGCATCATCCCGTCGCCGGCAGCCCCCTTGTCCCTGGTGATGACTTCTGTAGCCTCTGAAACGAGGCGCTGGGTGAAAGCATTGAAAGAGATGGAGCCGGCTCAGCCCTGCGGGGCTGGAGAACTTTAGGAAGATTTCGACCTTGTTCTCTGAGATCCTTGCAGATGGAAGCGGGGTGACCGGGCCGCCCCACAGCTTCTCTTGAGTTTTATATAAATTAATACCAAATGGCCTTGGGTGGGACCAAGCCCCAGTCTCTTGTCACTACTTCCTCTGTTACTGTCGTTATGGCTTTGGCTTGTCCTGGGCATGGCGGGAGCGCGCTACTGTGCTTCCCGAAGGCACGCACGTCACAGGAGCTAACTTGTGTCATCCTCACAGCCACTTTTATGAGGTCAGAGCGGGAGAGAGGACCTCGCTGCTGCCAGTTCCTTCCTGGAAGAGTGACACCTCCAGACACGTGGCTGGGGCTCAGGACGCCCAGAAACGGTGTTCCTCTGGCTCGTAGTAAAGTCCTTCTCAGAAACTGGAGACGATCGGCATGTTCTGCAAACAGCCAGGGACATCGCTGACCCTGCCTGGACGTCTCCCTGTCTTAGTTTCCTGTTTGGGGCTCATGGACAACTGAGTCGGTCATAACCACAGTAACCAACAGGCAACTAACTCCAACTCCAGTTGCTAATCGCTGAGTGAGCATTGCCCTGCTGGAGGCTCTTTCTGAACTTGTTCAGAGGAGCCTGGGCAGGTGCTGTGCCAGGCAGAAGTCCCGCTGCATGGGGGCTGTGCCTGTGGCCCCGGGGGCCTCGTGGGAGGTGCTATGGGAGAAACACCTGTGCCCGTCAGGAGCCTTGGGCTCGGGTCCCAGCCTGCTGCCTCGCCTGTGTGATCTTGGGCAAGTTGCTTCCCATAGATGTCATACACTTCCCTTGGGAGAGAGGGACGGCAAGCTTTGGCTGCCCTGGATTCTAGTGAGAATAAGAGTTAAAGCGTGTGCAACGTATTTTGTAAATAATGTGCAAACATCAGGGGTTCCTGCCCTAACTTTTCAGTCTCACGGGGGAGGGGGAAGGTGCGGGGGCATGTCGTTGTGGGTGGTGGAGTGAGGGAAGCTGGATGCGGTATCTTTTGGCTTTTAAAAATCTTTTCTTTATGGTAATTTTCAAATACCAATAAAAATAGACAGAAGAGTATAATGATTTTCCACGTGTTCACCACCATCTAACAGCCTTCCGCTACCTCGTTTCATCCTTGCCCTTTAAAAAAGTCAACTTTATTGAGGCATAATTTATATACCAATAATGCGTCTGAATGTAACTTTTGAGTAAGGTAGACAAGTTTAGGTCTTCTTGTACATTACCGCAATCAGATATTTAACATTTCGTCACTTCCCAAAGTTCCCTAGTTGCCCCTTCCCCGTCGACAGCCCATCCCCACGGTCCAGGCCCCGAGGCAGAGCCTCCAGGGCACAGGTGTCTTCTGGGGTCACAGAAGGGTCTTGTTCTCCGTACGTCTGGGCAGTGCCTTGTCCCCTCCGAGACGCCGCAGACCTTTCGGGAGGTGATGCTCCCCTCTACCTCGACAGCAATAAACTCGGCTTCGTTTGTTCGTTGGGCTCCACAGGCAACGCTTGGGAGCCCGCCTTCCACACCAGGCGCCACTTAAGCCAGGCTTTGGTTCCCCAGGCCTTTTCGATCTCCTTATGCCTGCTGTTTTGTTCTCCTGCTCTGGAATTTCTCCAGGTCGATTTTTAGGGGAGGGCACAGCCACAGTCACAGGGTGCCACCTCCACGTGGCTTTCCTTCCACTTGCATAAATCAGTTGCATCAAAGGGAACTTGGATTGTTCCCGGGCAGATTGCCCAGGACAGCATGGCGGCCTCTGATGCGCACTGCCAGCTTCTGGGTTTGGCGAATCGAAACCCACACTAACATTTTACACTTTCCCGTGACTGACCCTGAAATACAATTAATCTTCATGGGCATTTCAGTCTCAGTCAAGACGGAAATTTGTTAAATCACGTGGCTAAAAAACAATGGTGATCTAATAATGGAGTCTAATGCCAGCTTAATTATTCCTGCTCTTCGTGACTATTTTTAAAATATAGTCTGTTGGCAGTGAATAATTATATACTGGGAGATATTTCAGTGGTTTAAACATTTCTTATTTTCTAATTCTAGGTATCTGGTTAGTGTAATGGGCATTTTTATTCATGTATGATAAAAAATCCAGGTATTTACAAAAATTAAGTATGGTATTGAACTCAGCTTATAATTACTGACTTCGATAGCACTAGCAACACCCTCCGTGAAAGCTCCTGTCTTAACTTAGTTGCCTCTGACACTGGGGAAGTCACAAAGCAGTGACAAAAGCACATGTGGGATTGGAAGCCAGACAGACCCACGTTCACGTCGCACTGTGCCACTCGCTAGGCGTGATGCCAAGCAAGGCTTTGACCTTCCTGATTTTCGGATTCCTCAGATGTAACGAAAATCTTTGTATCTCCTAGGATTGTCAGGAAGACGTTTGCTATGGTTGTTTGCTTGACTAAAGGGACTGTCTTTTCAGCTTTTCAAACTTACGTATCAAACTCTACACCTCCAAGGGCTTGGATGTCTTTCCTTGCCCAGCTTATCCCATGATGTACAAAGCCGAACAGATTCTTCAAAACAGAAGGAAGGGCGTTTGTTCATAAAACAATTGCCATGCTGGGGAAAGGTTGGTGAAATTGAATAAGTTCTCGTCCCTAAAAAGAGAGAATGTATCCTTAGCCCAGCAGGAAGAGCACAGGCTGAGTGTAACTGCGTATTAACGTGGGAGGGGTCCGTGTGGCTCTGGACAAAGGCGGAGCTTGCTGGAAAAGCTTAGAACTTCAGGTGGAAGGATGCATTGCCCGAGGGAAAGAGCTCTGACCTAGGGTGCCACCCTGCGGTTCTGTCCCAAGGAGCAGAGGGCAGGGCAGGCTGCCACTCCCCCGACACTGCTGCTTCTCAGGCTCTGAGCTCTCTCAGCACCCACCCCATTATCCTTAGGCTTCTCCTGTAATGCTCTCCTGCAGCATAACATGGGCTTGTGGGGTCCAAGTTCACGGTCTCTGAAGAGCAAGTACACGGGATGCTTCAGCTGGGTGTTGGAACCCCTGCTCGTGTTTATTTTTCGTCTTGTTCTAACATTCTACTTTTGGTTTACTTGTTACAGTGTGTACATAACGTGGTAGTTTAATCATATTCGCCACTTGTAAAATTTGTAAAAGATAAAGGTGTGTTTATTTGAGGATACATAGTCTAAATATAAAAAGAAACCAATGGAACAGAACATAGGTCCAGAAACAGACCGAGCAAACACAGAGACTTGATTTATGACAAAACCAGGCAGTGTAGATCAGTGCGGAAATGTACTTTCATGCATGGTGCCGAGATAAAAAAAAATAACCATATAGGAAAAAAAAGAGATAGAATTCTTTCTCATGCCATTTACAAATATCAATTCCAGGCAGATCAAAGACCCAGATATGAAAGCCAAAATTATAATACTTTAAGAAGATAACATTTATTTGTATTACCTGTAGTTAGGTAAGAAGTTCTTAAACAAGATACAAAGAAATACAGATCATAAAGGCGAAAAAGGATACATCTGTTAACGGTGACATTAAGAATTTTTGTCATTAAATTCATGAATCTGTCCATTGCTGGTGGGAATGTAAATTGGCACGAGTGCTTCAGAAAACAGTTTGGCATTACCTAGTAAAGCCGAAGAAGCCTATACCTCGGGACCTTCAGAGTCGCACTCCTGGGTATATATTCTAGAGAAAGTCTTATCAAGAATGCTCATAGCAGCTTTGTTTCTAGCGGCATCAAGTTAGAAATGGCCCAAGCGCTCCTTGGCAGGAGGAGGGGTAAATAAGCTCCCGGGATATTTACAAAATGGAATGCTCTACAGAAGGGAAAACTAATGCACTACAAATGCGTCTATAGGGAAGGATGAATTTCAGGCGTAGATGGCGGGGAGCGAAAAAAAGCAGCAGGGGAAGAATGAGGCTATGCCGTTTCATTTACCAAAGTTCAAAAATACGCAAAACTAAATACACTTTCAGGGTTACAAACATGCTAAAACTATGCCTCACAGCGACAGAGGAGGCTGCTGTGGGGAGGGGTGTGTGAGGGGGAGGACCCCCCAAGACTGAGGCACCAGCAGTCCCAGTTCTTAAGCTGGGTGGGGGGTAGGTAGGTGTTTGTAGCGCTGGTCGTCTCTGCATTCCAGACACTGGTTATAAATATCCTTCCGTATTTATATCTACTAAGATCTTCTGTACCTACTCAATAAAAACAGTGGTCTGAACACTCTGGGTTTACAGGGAGCATAGTGGTTGCATCTTCACACCCAGCTCTGTCTGCATCCGACAGCTGCTCAGAGAGCTTGTAGCTGCTAAGCAGGAGTCTACAGTCCTGACTCCTGCGTGCAGTGCTGGGTGCGTTCTGGGCAGCGGGAGGAGGATGTGCCTAGGGCCACGACCAGGAGGAAGCAGGAAGCGGGCTCCCCGAGAAGGCACCCTGCACTTTCCACAGGGACCTCAGAAGCGGGGAGTCGTCTGTGTCCCTTCTAGAGCCCGTCTGGACCATTTTGTCTAAGAGTAGTTTAGCCGGGCCAATGCCAGGCCCCGCTCCCTGTAAACCCAGAGTCATAATAAATAAATCACCAGACACCGAGCTCTGTGAGGAGGCGATAAGAATGGAACACAGAAAGTCGATGCGCCATCACTCTGCCTTACCTATGGTTGTCAAGGTTACCAGAGCCTCGTGTTTCTTAGTAACCGCTCCTCCCAAAATAGCCTCCATTGGTGCCAGCCAGCGAAGTGCATCCTGTATCACGATCATCTCTCACGCCGCCGTGAGGAGCAGACCAGGAGGCCCGTTTACGTGGAATAAGGTTACGCAGCACGCACGACGGTCCCTCGCGCCTTTACTGTAGCTGGGCGAAGGGTTATAGCCTCCATTTTTCAGATGAGAAAACATGACAGTGGAGCTTTCCCCCTGTCTGGAAGTGGGGCTAACTCTGCCGCTAGAGCTGGCCCTGGGGAATGAGGGGCAGTCCCTCGGACGAGGGACGAGCCGGGAGAGAGGAATGCTTGACCTGGCAGGAGGGACCCCATTTCACTCGCGGTGGGAAGAGGAGAGGACCAACGGCAGGGACCAGATGGCCTCGCTTTCTGAGGAGGGGGCGGGGGCTGGGTTGGGACAATCCTCCTGTGACCTGCTGCAGCCGAAGGACCCCCACTGACAGCTTTTCGATAAAACCACCTTAACCTCCAAGTCCACAAGTGTTTAGAACTCGCGAATGCTCGTGTCCGCCGCTGCCTGTTTTTCTAGCTCTTCTTGATTTTTTTTTTGCTTGATTCCCAAGCATGGATCAGAGTTAATGAAGCAGTTCTATGATTAAACCACTTAGAAATTTAGAAGACAATGTACTTGGGTTTGAATGGGATAATTAGATATCGGGGGGGGGGAACATTTGTGAGAGAATTACATACAAACCCCGTGTATCCCCCATTTGCTCCACATCCCTAAAAAAATAAAAGGATCACTCAAAGCACTCAGGAACGAGCTCCTGCATGCATTTTGGTTAAAAGCGAAAGCATTTCTATTTCCAGTGGAACGCTCTACGAAACACTTCAAAATGTGGGTCTGAAACTCTAGCTCTAGTTCAACATCACTGGAGGAGGCTCGAATCATTTTTCACTTTTGACGATGCGTGTGATGCAGCCAAAAGCCACGAGAACTTGTTCTGGCAGGACGCACACCTGCTAGGACACTGGGTGCCGTTCTGTCCTTTGCGGTGAATCATCAGATATATTTTCAGTTAGGTTTTTGTTGGTGAAGTGGAGGCTTTAGGGTACAGTGAAGATGTGGGGGGGAAGGGGACTCAGCCAGGCAGAGTCTGGAGAGAGCCCAAGGGGGCCTTGTGGTGTAAACTTGGGCTCCTGCCTGTGGGTGGATGCCAGGGTCAAGATTCCTTCCTCTTCCTTCTCCTCCTCCTCCTGCCTGTGGACTCGCAGTGAGCAACCTTGACCCTGGCATCCACCCACATTTATGCGACTCAGTCTTTGACAAGGTTCACGGCAGGCATCACTCCAGTGGGTCCCAATCCATCTCGGAAACAGGTGCAGATAGTTTTCTTCATAGAGCACACACGTCGCTCGTGCACTCAGAGCCAGGGTGAATCTGAGTTGTACCCAGCTCTGAATTTGTCCAGACTCTGCACCAAGGTAGATGCTTGTGTGTGTGTGTGTGTGTGTGTGTGTGTGTGTGTGTGTGAACGAGGCACTGGGCATGGGGCCAGGCGGCAACGCGGGAGGGTGGAAAGGCACTGGGTTTGGAGCCAGGAAGGCCTGAGTTCTCAGCCTTGGCTTGGTCACCTTCCAGTTACTTGATCTTAGGCAAGCGAAAGAGCCTCTCTGAGCCTTATTTTCCTTTTCTGTAAATGGAGTCAGTTATACTGCCTTCTTTGTGAGGGTGACGTGAGGCTTATATGATACGTGGAACGTGGGAGCACTTTGTAAATGAGGAAGCTTGCCGAAAATGCCCCAACTTGCGTTTACCAGCAGACCTGCTGTGTCTCAAGGAAGGTGTGATCAGAGCGTTGGAGGACCCCGAGGTCATGTCATGGGTTCATGTGACAGAACCGCTGGCTTAACCTGGAGACAAACGCGCCTCCCATCCCGGGGTCTGCTTTGCGTGGCATACATTGATGGAGATGTGACCACGTGTAGTGTGCTTCAAGGGGGCTTTGCCCAGCCCCCTCTGAGTCTCAGCCCCTCGCCCGCTGACTGCCGGACAGCATGGAGTTGGCTGGTGGTCTGTAGGTGAACGAGAAAGAGGAAGATGCGCCTCTCTCTTCCCCCTCTTCTCT